>NC_060195.1:24655126-25255126 GCF_021184085.1 Oncorhynchus gorbuscha
GAGTTATAGAGGAATGATCAGCCTCTAATCTCTCTCATTGAGTTATAGGAATGATCAGCCTCTAATCTCTCTCATTGAGTTATAGAGGAATGATCAGCCTGTAATATGTCTCACTGAGTTATAGGAATGATCAGCCTCTAATCTGTCTCATTGAGTTATAGAGGAATGATCAGCCTCTAATCTCTCTCATTGAGTTATAGAGGAATAATCAGCTTCTAATGTGTCACATTGAGTTTTAGGAATGATCAGCCTCTAATCTCTCTCATTGAGTTATAGGAATGATCAGACTCTAATCTCTCTCATTGAGTTATAGAGGAATGATCAGCCTGTAATATGTCTCACTGAGTTATAGAGGAATAATCAGCTTCTAATGTGTCACATTGAGTTTTAGGAATGATCAGCCTCTAATCTCTCTCATTGAGTTATAGAGGAATGATCAGCCTCTAATCTCTCTCATTGAGTTATAGAGGAATGATCAGCCTGTAATATGTCTCATTGAGTTATAGGAATGATCAGCCTCTAATCTGTCTAATTGAGTTATAGAGGAATGATCAGCCTCTAATCTCTCTCATTGAGTTATAGAGGAATGATCAGCCTCTAATCTCTCTCATTGAGTTATAGGAATGATCAGCCTCTAATCTCTCTCATTGAGTTATAGAGGAATGATCAGCCTGTAATATGTCTCACTGAGTTATAGAGGAATAATCAGCTTCTAATGTGTCACATTGAGTTTTAGGAATGATCAGCCTCTAATCTTTCTCATTGAGTTATAGAGGAATGATCAGCCTCTAATCTCTCTCATTGAGTTATAGGAATGATCAGCCTCTAATCTCTCTCATTGAGTTATAGAGGAATGATCAGCCTGTAATATGTCTCATTGAGTTATAGAGGAATGATCAGCCTCTAATCTGTCTCATTGAGTTATAGAGGAATGATCAGCCTCTAATCTCTCTCATTGAGTTATAGGAATGATCAGCCTCTAATCTCTCTCATTGAGTTATAGAGGAATGATCAGCCTCTAATCTCTCTCATTGAGTTATAGAGGAATGATCAGCCTGTAATATGTCTCATTGAGTTATAGAGGAATGATCAGCCTCTAATCTGTCTCATTGAGTTATAGAGGAATGATCAGCCTCTAATCTCTCTCATTGAGTTATAGGAATGATCAGCCTCTAATCTCTCTCATTGAGTTATAGAGGAATGATCAGCCTCTAATCTCTCTCATTGAGTTATAGAGGAATGATCAGCCTCTAATCTCTCTCATTGAGTTATAGAGGAATGATCAGCCTGTAATATGTCTCACTGAGTTATAGAGGAATGATCAGCCTCTAATCTCTCTCATTGAGTTATAGGAATGATCAGCCTCTAATCTCTCTCATTGAGTTATAGAGGAATGATCAGCTTCTAATGTGTCACATTGAGTTTTAGGAATGATCAGCCTCTAATCTCTCTCATTGAGTTATAGAGGAATGATCAGCCTCTAATCTCTCTCATTGAGTTATAGAGGAATGATCAGCCTCTAATCTCTCTCATTGAGTTATAGGAATGATCAGCCTCTAATCTCTCTCATTGAGTTATAGAGGAATGATCAGCCTGTAATATGTCACATTGAGTTATAGAGGAATAATCAGCCGAAATGCCAAGATTGTAACAAAGATGACTTGGTGACCTTCAAGAGTAAACTAAAACACTAACGGCAGGAGGTCAAAGAGATTGCAGCGATCAGTTTGAACCGTTGTTGAACTGCCCACGGATGTCTTCTTCAACACCAGTTATACATCGTATAAGTTTATTTAATGCCTTTTTGTCTGTTTGCAAGCTGATGGATTTTGATAGAGCATCAATGTGCATTCTCTACTTATATGATGAAATCAAATTTTGTTGGACCCTTGCGAATGGCTGTATATTAAATCATGTTGAAATAAACCGGTTGTTTACTGCTTGATTTATTCTATATGCACTGTATTTATTCTATAGGCACTTTATTTATTCTATAGGCACTGTATTTATTCTATGGGCACTGTATTTATTCTATAGTCACTTTATTTATTCTATAGGCACTGTATTTATTCTATGGGCACTGTATTTATTCTATAGTCACTGTATTTATTCTATAGGCACTGTATTTATTCTATGGGCACTGTATTTATTCTATAGGCACTGTATTTATTCTATAGGCACTGTATTTATTCTATAGGCACTGTATTTATTCTATAGGCACTGTATTTATTCTATAGGCACTGTATTTATTTTATAGGCACTGTATTTGGTTTTCATTGTAATGTAATGCTGTCATTTTACATATATGATCTATGTGGTGGAGTTAAATATGTCAAGCGTTCAATGGTTATAAATGTCAGCCACTATGGCAACTGCAGCAATAATCTTTCGAAGTTGCAAAAACTGAAATAGTGGATGTTTGCTATGGTGGACCTCTATTACCTACAGTATCCTCTCTGAAAGGGGAATGCTCCGGCTGCTTCACCAGCACATCCTATTTACATCACTCAATAGTTCACTCAATAATCAGCAACATTGCCAGCTGTATGTTTATGATGAATTTGTTGAAATATTAAGGAGTAGTAAGATTTCTTCAGACACCCAATCTACTTCTCAGCATGCAGATATACAGTAGCAGAGATGAATATGAAATTCTGTAAGTAGCTCAGACCTGATGGCCTGACAGCACTCACCTCTATGCTGTAAGAAGAAGCCCAGATCTGATGGCCTGACAGCACTCACCTCTATGCTGTAAGAAGAAGCCCAGACCTGATGGCCTGACAGCACTCACCTCTATGCTGTAAGAAGAAGCCCAGATCTGATGGCCTGACAGCACTCACCTCTATGCTGTAAGAAGAAGCCCAGATCTGATGGCATGGCAGCACTCACCTCTATGCTGTAAGAAGAAGCTCAGACCTGATGGCATGGCAGCACTCACCTCTATGCTGTAAGAAGAAGCCCAGATCTGATGGCCTGGCAGCACTCACCTCTATGCTGTAAGAAGAAGCCCAGATCTGATGGCATGGCAGCACTCACCTCTATGCTGTAAGAAGAAGCCCAGATCTGATGGCCTGACAGCACTCACCTCTATGCTGTAAGAAGAAGCCCAGATCTGATGGCATGGCAGCACTCACCTCTATGCTGTAAGAAGAAGCTCAGACCTGATGGCATGGCAGCACTCACCTCTATGCTGTAAGAAGAAGCCCAGATCTGATGGCCTGGCAGCACTCACCTCTATGCTGTAAGAAGAAGCCCAGATCTGATGGCCTGGCAGCACTCACCTCTATGCTGTAAGAAGAAGCCCAGATCTGATGGCATGGCAGCACTCACCACTATGCTGTAAGAAGAAGCCCAGATCTGATGGCCTGGCAGCACTCACCTCTATGCTGTAAGAAGAAGCCCAGATCTGATGGCCTGGCAGCACTCACCTCTATGCTGTAAGAAGAAGCCCAGATCTGATGGCATGGCAGCACTCACCTCTATGCTGTAAGAAGAAGCCCAGATCTGATGGCCTGGCAGCACTCACCTCTATGCTGTAAGGAGAAGCCCAGATCTGATGGCATGGCAGCACTCACCACTATTCTGTAAGAAGAAGCCCAGATCTGATGGCCTGGCAGCACTCACCTCTATGCTGTAAGAAGAAGCCCAGATCTGATGGCCTGGCAGCACTCACCACTATGCTGTAAGAAGAAGCCCAGATCTGATGGCCTGGCAGCACTCACCTCTATGCTGTAAGAAGAAGCCCAGATCTGATGGCCTGGTAGCACTCACCTCTGTGCTGTAAGAAAAAGCTCAGATCTGATGGCCTGGCAGCACTCACCTCTATGCTGTAAGAAGAAGCCCAGATCTGATGGCCTGGCAGCACTCACCTCTATGCTGTAAGAAGAAGCCCAGACCTGATGGCCTGGCTGCACTCACCTCTATGCTGTAAGAAGAAGCCCAGACCTGATGGCCTGGCAGCACTCACCTCTATGCTATAAGAAGAAGCCCAGACCTGATGGCCTGGCAGCACTCACCTCTATGCTGTAAGAAGAAGCCCAGACCTGATGGCCTGGCAGCACTCACCACTACTGCTTTACAACTTTTCCATTCAGAAATTATACAACTCAACACCACCATCTTGTGGATATCAGAAATACTTAGGCAGAATACATGTGAACGAGAAAAGTCTGTGTGTGTCAAATCAAATCAAATTTTATCGGTCACATACACATGGTTAGCATATGTTAATGTGAGTGTAGTGAAATGCTTGTTCTTCTAGTTCCGACCTTGCAGTAATATCTAACAAGTAATCTAATAATTTCACAACAACTACCTTATACACACAACTGTAAAGGAATGAATAAGAATATGTACATATAAATACATGGATGAGTGATGGCAGTGAAGCATAGACCAGATGCAGTAGATGGTATAGAGTACAGTATATACATATGAGATGAGTAATGTAGAAGTAGAATATGTACATATAAATACATGGATGAGTGATGGCAGTGCAGCATAGACCAGATGCAGTAGATGGTATAGAGTACAGTATATACATATGAGATGAGTAAATAGAAGTAGAATATGTACATATAAATACATGGATGAGTGATGGCAGTGCAGCATAGACCAGATGCAGTAGATGGTATAGAGTACAGTATATACATATGAGATGAGTAATGTAGAAGTAGAATATGTACATATAAATACATGGATGAGTGATGGCAGTGCAGCATAGACCAGATGCAGTAGATGGTATAGAGTACAGTATATACATATGAGATGAGTAATGTAGAAGTAGAATATGTACATATAAATACATGGATGAGTGATGGCAGTGCAGCATAGACCAGATGCAGTAGATGGTATAGAGTACAGTATATACATATGAGATGAGTAATGTAGAATATGTACATATAAATACATGGATGAGTGATGGCAGTGCAGCATAGACCAGATGCAGTAGATGGTATAGAGTACAGTATATACATATGAGATGAGTAATGTAGAAGTAGAATATGTACATATAAATACATGGATGAGTGATGGCAGTGCAGCATAGACCAGATGCAGTAGATGGTATAGAGTACAGTATATACATATGAGAGAGTAATGTAATGTAGAATATGTACATATAAATACATGGATGAGTGATGGCAGTGCAGCATAGACCAGATGCAGTAGATGGTATAGAGTACAGTATATACATATGAGATGAGTAATGTAGAATATGTACATATAAATACATGGATGAGTGATGGCAGTGCAGCATAGACCAGATGCAGTAGATGGATAGAGTACAGTATATACATATGAGATGAGTAATGTAGAATATGTACATATAAATACATGGATGAGTGATGGCAGTGCACATAGACCAGATGCAGTAGATGGATGAGTACATATGAGATGAGTAATGTAGAATATGTACATATAAATACATGGATGAGTGATGGCAGTGCAGCATAGACCAGATGCAGTAGATGGTATAGAGTACAGTATATACATATGAGATGAGTAATGTAGAATATGTCCATATAAATACATGGATGAGTGATGGCAGTGCAGCATAGACCAGATGCAGTAGATGGTATAGAGTACAGTATATACATATGAGATGAGTAATGTAGAATATGTACATATAAATACATGGATGAGTGATGGCAGTGCAGCATAGACCAGATGCAGTAGATGGTATAGAGTACAGTATATACATATGAGATGAGTAATGTAGAATATGTACATATAAATACATGGATGAGTGATGGCAGTGCAGCATAGACCAGATGCAGTAGATGGTATAGAGTACAGTATATACATATGAGATGAGTAATGTAGAATATGTACATATAAATACATGGATGAGTGATGGCAGTGCAACATAGACCAGATGCAGTAGATGGTACAGAGTACAGTATATACATATGAGATGAGTAATGTAGAAGTAGAATATGTACATATAAATACATGGATGAGTGATGGCAGTGCAGCATAGACCAGATGCCTTAGATGGTATAGAGTACAGTATATACATATGAGATGAGTAATGTAGAATATGTACATATAAATACATGGATGAGCGATGGCAGTGCAGCATAGACCAGATGCAGTAGATGGTATAGAGTACAGTATATATATATGAGATGAGTAATGTAGAAGTAGAATATGTACATATAAATACATGGATGAGTGATGGCAGTGCAGCATAGACCAGATGCAGTAGATGGTACAGAGTACAGTATATACATATGAGATGAGTAATGTAGAAGTAGAATATGTACATATAAATACATGGATGAGCGATGGCAGTGCAGGATAGACCAGATGCAGTAGATGGTATAGAATACAGTATATACATATGAGATGAGTAATGTAGAATATGTACATATAAATACATGGATGAGCGATGGCAGTGCAGGATAGACCAGATGCAGTAGATGGTACAGAGTACAGTATATACATATGAGATGAATAATGTAGAATATGTACATATAAATACATGGATGAGTGATGGCAGTGCAGCATAGACCAGATGCAGTAGATGGTACAGAGTACAGTATATACATATGAGATGAGTAATGTAGAATATGTACATATAAATACATGGATGAGCGATGGCAGTGCAGGATAGACCAGATGCAGTAGATGGTATAGAGTACAGTATATACATATGAGATGAGTAATGTAGAAGTAGAATATGTACATATAAATACATGGATGAGTGATGGCAGTGCAGCATAGACCAGATGCAGTAGATGGTATAGAGTACAGTATATACATATGAGATGAGTAATGTAGAAGTAGAATATGTACATATAAATACATGGATGAGTGATGGCAGTGCAACATAGGCCAGATGCAGTAGATGGTATAGAGTACAGTATATACATATGAGATGAGTAATGTAGAAGTAGAATATGTACATATAAATACATGGATGAGTGATGGCAGTGCAGCATAGACCAGATGCAGTAGATGGTATAGAGTACAGTATATACATATGAGATGAGTAATGTAGAATATGTACATATAAATACATGGATGAGTGATGGCAGTGCAGCATAGACCAGATGCAGTAGATGGTATAGAGTACAGTATATACATATGAGATGAGTAATGTAGAATATGTACATATAAATACATGGATGAGTGATGGCAGTGCAGCATAGACCAGATGCAGTAGATGGTATAGAGTACAGTATATACATATGAGATGAGTAATGTAGAATATGTACATATAAATACATGGATGAGTGATGGCAGTGCAGCATAGACCAGATGCAGTAGATGGTATAGAGTACAGTATATACATATGAGATGAGTAATGTAGAATATGTACATATAAATACATGGATGAGTGATGGCAGTGCAGCATAGGCCAGATGCAGTAGATGGTATAGAGTACAGTATATACATATGAGATGAGTAATGTAGAAGTAGAATATGTACATATAAATACATGGATGAGTGATGGCAGTGCAGCATAGACCAGATGCAGTAGATGGTATAGAGTACAGTATATACATATGAGATGAGTAATGTAGAATATGTACATATAAATACATGGATGAGTGATGGCAGTGCAGCATAGACCAGATGCAGTAGATGGTATAGAGTACAGTATATACATATGAGATGAGTAATGTAGAATATGTACATATAAATACATGGATGAGTGATGGCAGTGCAGCATAGACCAGATGCAGTAGATGGTATAGAGTACAGTATATACATATGAGATGAGTAATGTAGAATATGTACATATAAATACATGGATGAGTGATGGCAGTGCAGCATAGACCAGATGCAGTAGATGGTATAGAGTACAGTATATACATATGAGATGAGTAATGTAGAATATGTACATATAAATACATGGATGAGTGATGGCAGTGCAGCATAGACCAGATGCAGTAGATGGTATAGAGTACAGTATATACATATGAGATGAGTAATGTAGAAGTAGAATATGTACATATAAATACATGGATGAGTGATGGCAGTGCAGCATAGACCAGATGCAGTAGATGGTATAGAGTACAGTATATACATATGAGATGAGTAATGTAGAATATGTACATATAAATACATGGATGAGTGATGGCAGTGCAGCATAGACCAGATGCAGTAGATGGTATAGAGTACAGTATATACATATGAGATGAGTAATGTAGAATATGTACATATAAATACATGGATGAGTGATGGCAGTGCAACATAGACCAGATGCAGTAGATGGTACAGAGTACAGTATATACATATGAGATGAGTAATGTAGAAGTAGAATATGTACATATAAATACATGGATGAGTGATGGCAGTGCAGCATAGACCAGATGCAGTAGATGGTATAGAGTACAGTATATACATATGAGATGAGTAATGTAGAATATGTACATATAAATACATGGATGAGCGATGGCAGTGCAGCATAGACCAGATGCAGTAGATGGTACAGAGTACAGTATATACATATGAGATGAGTAATGTAGGGTATGTAAACATAAAAAGTGGCATTGTTTAAAGTGACTAGTGATATATTTATGACATCCAATTTTTAATTATTGAAGTGGCTAGAGATTTGAGTCAGTATGTTGGCAGCAGCCACTCAATGTTAGTGGTGGCTGTTTAACAGTCTGATGGCCTTGAGATAAAGTTTTCTTTCCAGTCTCTAGGTCCCAGCTTTGATGCACCTGTACTGACCTCGCCTTCTGGACAATAGCGGGGTGAACAGGCAGTGGCTCGGGTGGTTGTTGTCCTTGATGATCTTTTTGGTCTGTGTGTGTATGCATGTGTGTATGTGTGTGTGTGTTTGTTTGAGGGCCTCACAAAGCATATATGGTCTTTTTTCCTTAAACAAATCACGTCATATTTTGTTCATATTCATTGATTTGGACATCAGTCGAACCATGTAACAAAGTACCAAAGGCTGTCCTTACACAGCTTAATACTCTATTACATTCATTCTATTGATTATTTTACTTTCATGCTATGCATTGGAGAGCTGATTCTCTCTAGGTTTGTGTGGGGAACGTAGTGTTATTTGGGCTCTGGCTTCTTCAATTTTTTCCATTGACATCCCGATCAACATGGACATGTCTCTTTGCCCCTTTTGTTTGGTTGCAGCAGCCCACTACTATTGTTAACAGTCCTCCAGAAACCTGTCTGTATGTGAACCATTACCATCCCCTGGCCCTTACACTACAGGTATACAACAGGACAAATCAAGGACCCAAACACACAGCAGGCTGCTGAGTGGAAGACGGCTCATAGAAATGGCTGGATTGGAGTGAATACCGAAAACACGGAAACTATGTGTTTGAAGAGTTCGATACCATTCCATTGATTCCGTTCCAGCCATTACTATGAGCCCGTCCTCCCCAGTTAAGGTGCCACCAACCTCCTGTGAAACCTGGCAATTGTGACACAGCAGTTCATTAATATAAAGTCTGTTAGATTGAAGTATTGAGTTGCCACTTGGTATCAACCATTCTTTCTTGTGTGAATATTTAGCTAACAAATATTCAATATTCAAATCATTTTCAATTTCAATGTTCCGTACATAAATGTTTGCCTATATTTCTCAAGCTTTTTAAAAACAATGTTGAAAAGAACCAGTGGGGTAATGAGCTAAATATGAATCTAGTTTTCTAAGATATCTTATATAATCCATAACAGGTTTCACTAGACAGGTTTCAGAAGCCTGCTTGCTTGGTAAATCTCAGTCTGGCAAATCCTGAGAGTCTATCCAACACTGTTTATATTTCCAAGGCATAACTTTACTATAATGTTATTATATTTACTGCACATACAGTGGCAACGTTGTTTAAATGCGAATTGTGATTGCAGGACAAGCTGATGTCATTATTCTGCATGAAACAGAACCAGCTGTATGTACCATGTGGCAGCAGCAGTAGCAGCAACCTTTGCCTGTCTGAGTCTGTGCATCTAAAATAGCCCCCTATTCCCTTTGTACTGCACTACTTCTGACCAGGGCCCATACTAGGGCCCAGCTCCACCATTTGGGATGCACATTGTTTTGCATGCCAGTCCCCAGGGTTATGTTATTTATACACTGTCAAGAGAAGGCAAATAACACTTAT
Source organism: Oncorhynchus gorbuscha (assembly GCF_021184085.1). Lineage (NCBI taxonomy): Eukaryota > Metazoa > Chordata > Actinopteri > Salmoniformes > Salmonidae > Oncorhynchus > Oncorhynchus gorbuscha. The sequence goes on from NC_060195.1 coordinate 24,665,215, forward strand.
TTGTGTTTGCAGCCAAGTGAAACCATGCTAGAATAATAGGTCCTCTCAAACATGACACATCCAAGTGAAACCATGCTAGAATAATAGGTCCTCTCAAACATGACACATCCAAGTGAAACCATGTAGAATAATGGGTCCTCTCAAACATGACACATCCAAGTGAAACCATGCTAGAATAATAGGTCCTCTCAAACATGACACATCCAAGTGAAACCATGCTAGAATAATAGGTCCTCTCAAACATGACACATCCAAGTGAAACCATGCTAGAATAATAGGTCCTCTCAAACATGACACATCCAAGTGAAACCATGCTAGAATAATAGGTCCTCTCAAACATGACACATCCAAGTGAAACCATGTAGAGTAATGGCTCCTCTCAAACATGACACATCCAAGTGAAACCATGCCTAAATAATAGGTCCTCTCAAATATGACACATCCAAGTGAAACCATGCTAGAATAATAGGTCCTCTCAAACATGACACATCCAAGTGAAACCATGTAGAGTAATGGCTCCTCTCAAACATGACACATCCAAGTGAAACCATGTAGAATAATGGGTCCTCTCAAACATGAAACATCCAAGTGAAACCATGCTAGAATAATAGGTCCTCTCAAACATGACACATCCAAGTGAAACCATGCTAGAATAATAGGTCCTCTCAAACATGACACATCCAAGTGAAACCATGCTAGAATAATAGGTCCTCTCAAACATGACACATCTAAGTGAAACCATGCTAGAATAATAGGTCCTCTCAAACATGACACATCCAAGTGAAACCATGTAGAGTAATGGCTCCTCTCAAACATGACACATCCAAGTGAAACCATGTAGAGTAATGGCTCCTCTCAAACATGACACATCCAAGTGAAACCATGCTAGAATAATAGGTCCTCTCAAACATGACACATCCAAGTGAAACCATGCTAGAATAATAGGTCCTCTCAAACATGACACATCCAAGTGAAACCATGTAGAGTAATGGCTCCTCTCAAACATGACACATCCAAGTGAAACCATGCCTAAATAATAGGTCCTCTCAAATATGACACATCCAAGTGAAACCATGCTAGAATAATAGGTCCTCTCAAACATGACACATCCAAGTGAAACCATAGAGTAATGGCTCCTCTCAAACATGACACATCCAAGTGAAACCATGTAGAATAATGGGTCCTCTCAAACATGAAACATCCAAGTGAAACCATGCTAGAATAATAGGTCCTCTCAAACATGACACATCCAAGTGAAACCAGGTCCTCTCAAACAGGACACATCCAAGTGAAACCATGCTAGAATAATAGGTCCTCTCAAACATGACACATCTAAGTGAAACCATGCTAGAATAATAGGTCCTCTCAAACATGACACATCCAAGTGAAACCATGTAGAGTAATGGCTCCTCTCAAACATGACACATCCAAGTGAAACCATAGAATAATGGCTCCTCTCAAACATGACACATCCAAGTGAAACCATAGAGTAATGGCTCCTCTCAAACATGACACATCCAAGTGAAACCATGTAGAGTAATGGCTCCTCTCAAACATGACACATCCAAGTGAAACCATGTAGAATAATGGGTCCTCTCAAACATGAAACATCCAAGTGAAACCATGCTAGAATAATGGGTCCTCTCAAACATGACACATCCAAGTGAAACCATGTAGAATAATGGCTCCTCTCAAACATGACACATCCAAGTGAAACCAGTGAAAACAAACATGACACATCCAAGAAACCATGTAGAATAATGGGTCCTCTCAAACATGACACATCCAAGTGAAACCATGTAGAATAATGGCTCCTCTCAAACATGACACATTCAAGTAAAACCATGTAGAGTAATGGCTCCTCTCAAACATGACACATCCAAGTGAAACCATGTAGAATAATAGGTCCTCTCAAACATGACACATCCAAGTGAAATTATGTAGAGTAATGGCTCCTCTCAAACATGAACATCCAAGTGAAATTATGTAGAGTAATGGCTCCTCTCAAACATGACACATCCAAGTGAAACCATGTAGAATAATAGGTCCTCTCAAACATGACACATCCAAGTGAAATTATGTAGAGTAATGGCTCCTCTCAAACATGACACATCCAAGTGAAACCATGTAGAATAATGGCTCCTCTCAAAAATGACCCATCCAAGTGAAACCATGTAGAATAGTGGGTCCTCTCAAACATGACACATCCAAGTGAAACCATGTAGAATAATGGCTCCTCTCAAAAATGACCCATCCAAGTGAAACCATGTAGAATAGTGGGTCCTCTCAAACATAACACATCCAAGTGAAACCATGTAGAATAGTGGGTCCTCTCAAACATGACCCATCCAAGTGAAACCATGTAGAATAGTGGGTCCTCTCAAACATGACACATCCAAGTGAAACCATGTAGAATAATGGGTCCTCTCAAACATGACACATCCAAGTGAAACCATGTAGAATAGTGGGTCCTCTCAAACATGACCCATCCAAGTGAAACCATGTAGAATAGTGGGTCCTCTCAAACATGACACATCCAAGTGAAACCATGCTAGAATAATAGGTCCTCTCAAACATGACACATCCAAGTGAAACCATGTAGAGTAATGGCTCCTCTCAAACATGACACATCCAAGTGAAACCATGCCTAAATAATAGGTCCTCTCAAATATGACACATCCAAGTGAAACCATGCTAGAATAATAGGTCCTCTCAAACATGACACATCCAAGTGAAACCATGTAGAGTAATGGCTCCTCTCAAACATGACACATCCAAGTGAAACCATGTAGAATAATGGGTCCTCTCAAACATGAAACATCCAAGTGAAACCATGCTAGAATAATAGGTCCTCTCAAACATGACACATCCAAGTGAAACCATGCTAGAATAATAGGTCCTCTCAAACATGACACATCCAAGTGAAACCATGCTAGAATAATAGGTCCTCTCAAACATGACACATCTAAGTGAAACCATGCTAGAATAATAGGTCCTCTCAAACATGACACATCCAAGTGAAACCATGTAGAGTAATGGCTCCTCTCAAACATGACACATCCAAGTGAAACCATGTAGAGTAATGGCTCCTCTCAAACATGACACATCCAAGTGAAACCATGTAGAGTAATGGCTCCTCTCAAACATGACACATCCAAGTGAAACCATGTAGAATAATGGGTCCTCTCAAACATGACACATCCAAGTGAAACCATGTAGAATAATGGCTCCTCTCAAACATGACACATCCAAGTGAAACCATGTAGAATAATGGCTCCTCTCAAACATGACACATCCAAGTGAAACCATGTAGAATAATGGGTCCTCTCAAACATGACACATCCAAGTGAAACCATGTAGAATAATGGCTCCTCTCAAACATGACACATTCAAGTAAAACCATGTAGAGTAATGGCTCCTCTCAAACATGACACATCCAAGTGAAACCATGTAGAATAATAGGTCCTCTCAAACATGACACATCCAAGTGAAATTATGTAGAGTAATGGCTCCTCTCAAACATGACACATCCAAGTGAAATTATGTAGAGTAATGGCTCCTCTCAAACATGACACATCCAAGTGAAACCATGTAGAATAATAGGTCCTCTCAAACATGACACATCCAAGTGAAATTATGTAGAGTAATGGCTCCTCTCAAACATGACACATCCAAGTGAAACCATGTAGAATAATGGCTCCTCTCAAAAATGACCCATCCAAGTGAAACCATGTAGAATAGTGGGTCCTCTCAAACATGACACATCCAAGTGAAACCATGTAGAATAATGGCTCCTCTCAAAAATGACCCATCCAAGTGAAACCATGTAGAATAGTGGGTCCTCTCAAACATAACACATCCAAGTGAAACCATGTAGAATAGTGGGTCCTCTCAAACATGACCCATCCAAGTGAAACCATGTAGAATAGTGGGTCCTCTCAAACATGACACATCCAAGTGAAACCATGTAGAATAATGGGTCCTCTCAAACATGACACATCCAAGTGAAACCATGTAGAATAGTGGGTCCTCTCAAACATGACCCATCCAAGTGAAACCATGTAGAATAGTGGGTCCTCTCAAACATGACACATCCAAGTGAAACCATGTAGAATAATGGGTCCTCTCAAACATGACACATCCAAGTGAAACCATGTAGAATAATGGGTCCTCTCAAACATGACACATCCAAGTGAAACCATGTAGAATAATGGGTCCTCTCAAACATGACACATCCAAGTGAAAGCATGTAGAATAGTGGGTCCTCTCAAACATGACACATCCAAGTGAAACCATGTAGAATAATGGGTCCTCTCAAACATGACACATCCAAGTGAAAGCATGTAGAATAGTGGGTCCTCTCAAACATGACACATACAAGTGAAACCATGTAGAATAGTGGGTCCTCTCAAACATGACACATCCAAGTGAAACCATGTAGAATAATGGGTCCTCTCAAACATGACACATCCAAGTGAAACCATGCTAGAATAATGGGTCCTCTCAAACATGACACATCCAAGTGAAACCATGTAGAATAATAGGTTCTCTCAAACATGACACATCCAAGTGAAACCATGTAGGATAATGGGTCCTCTCAAACATGAGACATCCAAGTGAAACCATGCTAGAATAATGGATCCTCTCAAATATGACCCATCCAAGTGAAACCATACTAAAATAACTGGTAATCTATGACACATCAGTTCCAAACTGAACAGTGAAAAGTCAGAGGGTATGAGACAGTTTAAGACTGGCGGCATCTGTCTGAACAGTGGAACAGGAGTAAAATACAACAGGGGGGAAAAATTATAACTACACTGTCTGTCTGTCTGTCTGTATCCAGGCAGAGGCAGGCACTCAGTTGAAAAATCTCAGTGCCAGCATATGTTGGCTGTTTGTATTATGAGAGCAACTGGCAGAAGTTGAACCATCTGGCTGAAGTTCAAGAGGCGTTTGAATACAGACCATTCTCCTAACCCTCCCCCCATGCACCCCCCTAAGATTTGCTTTGGAGTTAGTCAAAAAGGTTGCCAGAACCTGTGAATCATTGCAGTATGCCACTCACAGAGAAATGAATGGTAGAAGTGTGTTTTTATTTTTACAGGAATGCATTGTTGTACTACTTCAGTTGCTTTATGTGCAGTGGAGAGAGAGGCAATGGGGTGGCTGCAGTGGAGAGAGAGGCAATGGGGTGGCTGCAGTGAAGAGAGAGGCAATGGGGTGGCTGCAGTGAAGAAAGAGGCAATGGGGTGGCTGCAGTGGAGAGAGAGGCAATGGGGTGGCTGCAGTGGAGAGAGAGGCAATGGGGTGGCTGCAGTGGAGAGAGAGGCAATGGGGTGGCTGCAGTGGAGAGAGAGGCAATGGGGTGGCTGCAGTGGAGAGAGAGGCAATGGGGTGGCTGCAGTGGAGAGAGAGGCAATGGGGTGGCTGCAGTGAAGAGAGAGGCAATGGGGTGGCTGCAGTGGAGAGATAGGCAATGGGGTGACTGCAGTGGAGAGAGAGGCAATGGGGTGGCTGCAGTGGAGAGAGAGGCAATGGGGTACCTGTAGTGGAGAGAGATTCAATGGGGTGGCTGCAGTGGAGAGAGAGGCAATGGGGAGGCTGCAGTGGAGAGAGACGCAATGGGGTGGCTGCAGTGGAGAGAGAGGCAATGGGGTGGCTGCAGTGGAGAGAGAGGCAATGGGGTGGCTGCAGTGAAGAGAGAGGCAATGGGGTGGCTGCAGTGGAGAGATAGGCAATGGGGTGACTGCAGTGGAGAGAGAGGCAATGGGGTGGCTGCAGTGGAGAGAGAGGCAATGGGGTACCTGTAGTGGAGAGAGATTCAATGGGGTGGCTGCAGTGGAGAGAGAGGCAATGGGGAGGCTGCAGTGGAGAGAGAGGCAATGGGGTGGCTGCAGTGGAGAGAGAGGCAATGGGGTGGCTGCAGTGGAGAGAGGGGCAATGGGGTGGCTGCAGTGGAGAGAGAGGCAATGGGGTGGCTGCAGTGGAGAGATAGGCAATGGGGTGGCTGCAGTGGAGAGAGAGGCAATGGGGTGGCTGCAGTGGAGAGAGAGGCAATGGGGTGGCTGCAGTGGAGAGAGAGGCAATGGGGTGGCTGCAGTGGAGAGAGAGGCAATGGGGTGGCTGCAGTGGAGAGAGAGGCAATGGGGTGGCTGCAGTGGAGAGAGAGGCAATGGGGTGGCTGCAGTGGAGAGAGAGGCAATGGGGTGGCTGAGTGAAGAGAGAGGCAATGGGGTGGCTGCAGTGGAGAGATAGGCAATGGGGTGACTGCAGTGGAGAGAGAGGCAATGGGGTGGCTGCAGTGGAGAGAGAGGCAATGGGGTACCTGTAGTGGAGAGAGATTCAATGGGGTGGCTGCAGTGGAGAGAGAGGCAATGGGGTGGCTGCAGTGGAGAGAGAGGCAATGGGGTGGCTGCAGTGGAGAGAGAGGCAATGGGGTGGCTGCAGTGGAGAGAGAGGCAATGGGGTGGCTGCAGTGAAGAGAGAGGCAATGGGGTGGCTGCAGTGGAGAGATAGGCAATGGGGTGACTGCAGTGGAGAGAGAGGCAATGGGGTGGCTGCAGTGGAGAGAGAGGCAATGGGGTACCTGTAGTGGAGAGAGATTCAATGGGGTGGCTGCAGTGGAGAGAGAGGCAATGGGGAGGCTGCAGTGGGGGAGGCAATGGGGTGGCTGCAGTGGAGAGAGAGGCAATGGGGTGGCTGCAGTGGAGAGAGAGGCAATGGGGTGGCTGCAGTGGAGAGAGGGGCAATGGGGTGGCTGCAGTGGAGAGATAGGCAATGGGGTGGCTGCAGTGGAGAGAGGCAATGGGGTGGCTGCAGTGGAGAGAGAGGCAATGGGGTGGCTGCAGTGGAGAGAGAGGCAATGGGGTGGCTGCAGTGGAGAGAGAGGCAATGGGGTGGCTGCAGTGGAGAGAGAGGCAATGGGGTGGCTGCAGTGGAGAGAGAGGCAATGGGGTGGCTGCAGTGGAGAGAGAGGCAATGGGGTGGCTGCAGTGGAGAGAGAGGCAATGGGGTGACTCCACAAAAATATAAATGTCAAACTCGTTCCCACAACGCTAGAACCCCTCTATGTTAAAACATCCATGTTTAAACTCTCACACACAGAACCTGCTCTCTCATACTCTCTTTTATTGTCTAATTCAACTTTACAGAAGAATGTCTTTATAACAGTTGTCTAATTCAACTTTACAGAAGAATGTCGTTATAACATAAGACATTACTCTCTACTAATTCATAATGGCTCCGCATTGTCTGTGTCCTGTCTAGAGAATGGGCCCTCTGTGACCTTACACAGTGGTTCTGTTCAGGGGTCAGCTGCCACAGACCCTGGGCTGCTCCTGCTACCGGTCACACTGTGTGGAAAATGACACAGTCACAGAGACTAGTCATCGTTAACCATGTGAGTCACTCATTAAGAATAGCAATGCCAGTCAGGAAGGAGCTGGAGGAACAGCAGTTGCACTGAAGCTGAATCTAACAGCTAATTCTGTTGTACATTATTTTTGATATTTCACAGTTTATGTTTTTTTGCTAATCATTTTGTCAACTAATGAGTAACAACATATTTAGAAACATGAAATATAAATGTTAACGTGAAAGAGTGATCAATAAATCATTTTGTATGGGACTGTCATTTTTCCCCCTGCAGGCCAAGATCACTATTATATATCTGGATTGGGCAAGCTCTCATAATGCAGATGTTGACGTTTTCTTACAATGTTGTTATTATAGTCATACATGTTTAGGCTTAGGTTACTACTGTATATTATGTAATTGGTAAAACTATATGGAGATTTAAAAAAATAACTGAAGGAATGAACAATCAACACGTTATTTTGCGCATGTTGCCTTGAACAGAGGAGAAAGTTGTTCAAAAAAGTGAACTTTTCGAATGTGGTTTTCTTGGGGTGAGTAGGGGGGCTAGCTTCCTCAGCATATTCCGGGTTTCGCTGGATGAGAAGTTTCCTGTGTTGGTCGCTAGTGAGACTCGCTGCAGAAGCAGATAAACAATATGAACTGACACGGTGAAGCCGTTAACTTTAAGAAAATCAAGTACATGTCCTCTTTCTAGTTGCAGTAGTCCGACAACGCCATAGCTATGGCGCGAGACTGCACTACACGAAGTTTGGACAATATTGATCTCTCTGCTTTGAGGGTGAGTTCTAGTTGTGCCAAAGTCTAATTCATTGAAATGTAGGTTGACTTTTGTGTAAACATTGCGTAGTCGATGTTGGTTACAAAGTTTCAAACTGTAGTCTATTAATTTAAGGAAACGTCAGCTACATTGTAACAAAAAGTGAGCAACGTTGTAACAAATTGTTTGAGCTTTCCTGTCACAATATTATGAAACCATTGATGCAGTTTTCTGAACATGTTTTGCTTTCAGAAGTGAATATGTTTTTGGTTTGTCAGATTTACAACTGTTTCATAAGCAACTGAATGATTGGGGGTAAAATAACTTGAGTTTAAAAAAAAGTGAAGTCTAAGTTACAATAATAATGCAGTAGAAATATGGTGTTGGCATGGTACAAGTGTTGACAAATGAAACATACTTGTTGGGAGCCATGCCATGCAATATTCCGTTTAAATGATGACCTAAAGGTCCAACATTATTCTGATCAGATGCTTTCAAAGTGACTTTATTTATTTATGTCTGTGCCCTTTCAATTCATGTGAAGTAATGTAATGTTGTCGTCTTGTTTCAGGATCCTGCTGGGATATTTGAGCTGGTAGAAGTGGTTGGAAATGGAACATATGGGCAAGTCTACAAGGTTTGTAGTTTATGTCAGACCTACTTTCCTATTCTTGTCTTTGATCATGATTACAATTGCAGATGTGTCAGTTGGAATGATTGACATTCAAAGGAGCATATTGAAAATACAATATGTAAATTTTGCATGATGGCACTCTCTCAATATTTAATTGAAGTTGAAAAGGAAAATGTATATAGTAACACAACTACAGCTGACAGCGGATGTTAGTGTGAAACTTGGTGTAGGTCTAAAGAAAGTACTAACTGCTAAGTGAGAAAAGCGAGTGAAAGAAACAGTGACCCAAATGCACTGTGTAGTAGCTTACAAACACAAGCATCTTTAACACTCTTGGGTGGAGTCCACTTCCTTATCGAAATCAGCATCACTGAAAGCTTCAGTGATGGTTTGTGGTTCTTTAAAAAAACATTGAGGTGATTTCAATTAGCTTGACCGGCAAAGCGAGTGGTGCTAGCCACATTCTCACAGATGTGTCAACTCAGTGTGAGCTAGCAGTTGGGTGAATACCTTAGGTTGCACAAGCCTTTGATTTACAAGAAGCTAACCCAGTCAAGATCCGGTGTAACATAAAAGAGATCAAGAATGCATGACATGATAAAAGCTTTTTTAATGTCACACAATTTTTGTCCACTTATATTCAAAAGTGCAAGAAGGTTGTCTGTTAATATCAATTCCTAAACAGTAGTTAGCATAGTTCCAAACTGAAAAGACAGACTGTCAACTCTGTTGTTAATGTAGCACACAGCATGTCAAAATCTCACCTGAATTTAATATATATTTTCTGTTATATGGATCAATGTCAGAGTTGGCCATTAGTGGCCAGACAGCTTCCTCCTCTTCTTTCCTCTTCTGTGTGCAGTGCAGTGCACACTTTCAGACCTATAACAGGAACAGTGACTTCACACATATTCCAAATTCCTTGTCATTCTTCAGGTCAATGATTTCTATCTCACGTACACTGAGTGAAAAAAACATTAGGAACACCATCTCTTTCCATGACATAGACTAACCAGGTTAATCCAGGTGAAAGCTATGATCCCTTATTGATGTGTGTCATTCAGAGGCTGAATAGTCAAGAGAAAATATTTAAGTGGCTTTGAACGGGGTATGGTAATAGGTGCAGGGCACACCGGTTTGAGTGTGTCAAGAACTGCAACACTGCTGGTTTTTCATACTCAACAGTTTCCTGTATGTACCAAGAATGGTCCACCACCCAAAGGACATCCAGCAAACTTGACACAACTGTGGGAAGCATTGGAATCAACATGGGCCAGCATCCCTGTGGAACGCTTTTGACACCTTGTAGAGTCCATGCCTCGATGAATTGAGGCTGTTCTGAGGGCAAAGGGGTGTTTAACTCAATATTAGGAAGGTGTTCCTAATATTGTGTTAGCTCTATATGAACACCAAGAAGTGTGTTCAGTAAAACTGCACACTTTAATCACCCAGCCAAACACTTCCTTCAAATGTGTTCATTTTCATGGTCATACAAACTGTATGTATTGTTTACATGCAATGAGAATGAATCCAGATAGGTTATTGTATTTCACACTGTAATTCAGAATCCCTTTATTTGACATGAATAGTCTAAGGAAGGTGGTGAGCGTTTCTCAAAAATAATAATGTACTGTAGTTATTACACAATAAAACCTTAATAATAATATATTTATTTTGAACTGGTGTAACAAATCAGTGGTTTATCATACCACGTACTTACATAAGTTGTTGACATTGTTGAGAAACATGAGGTAGTGGTTTTCTCCAACCCAGAGTCATTAGTAAAGTAGAGGAAGTTGTCTCAAGACAGGTAGAGGGCGTGGTCACAGTGGTCGTAATGGTCATAGTGGTCATAATGGTCATTGTGGTCATAATGGTCATAGTGGTCATAGTGGTCATAATGGTCATAATGATCATAGTGGTCATAGTGGTCACAGTGGTCACAGTGGTCATAATGGTCATAGTGGTCATAGTGGCCACAGTGGTCATAATGGTCATAGTGGTCACAGTAGTCACTGTGGTCATAATGGTCACAGTGGACATAATGGTCATAGTGGTCATAATGGTCACAGTGGTCATAGTGGTCACAGTGGTCATAATGGTCACAGTGGTCATAGTTGCCACAGTGGTCATAGTCGACACAGTAGTCACTGTGGTCATAATGGTCACAGTGGCCATAATGGTCATAATGGTCATAATGGTCATAGTGGTCACAGTGGTCATAATGGTCATAATGTTCATAGTGGTCACATTGCTCACAGTGGTCACAGTGGTCACAGTGGTCATGCTGGTCATAGTGGTCATACTGGTCATAGTGGTCATACTGGTCATAGTGGTCATACTGGTCATAGTGGTCATACTGGTCATAATGGTCACAGTGGTCACAGTGGTAATTGTGGTCATAATGGTCATAGTGTTCTCAGAATCTTATTATTTGTATTTTTTTCTCCTCTACAATTTATCCGTTCTGAACGTCAAAGGGAATGTGCTTCTGTGGAAAATATTGATTTTGAAATTGTTTATTGGGCTTGTTCTGAAGGCAGCACATCTTGTTTTACAGTACAGTCTGAAGTCTTGGTTTTAATCATCCATCCCCTTGGGGTTTCAGTGCAGATGTCTGATCCATGCCACAGTTTTGTTCCATGCTGAATCTTTTAGACGTGACAATTACTGTCAGGCTGAGAAAACAAAAAACAGTCCAAGGCCCGGTTTCCAAATAGCGATAGAACATAGGCTTACGAGTGTTTTAACGATGTATCCAATTTGTAAGTCGCTCTGGATAAGTGCGTCTGCTAAATGACTTAAATGTAAAATGTAAATGTATCTTTCCTACAACGGCCGAAGATGTAACATGCGTTTCCCAAAACACCACGCAGAGAGAATGTTCGCTAAGTGCGTCATCGAAATAAAGGGAGTGCTATTCTGGGTCAGCTTTCTCCATTCAAATGTTACCTTGACATTAGAATTATTCCACAATACTGACGACGGTTCAGCTCCTAAATATATTATCACGAAATGACTGCAAATATTGAGGCGGCTTATTCTCATGATTACCTTATAATAATGCACTAAATCAAGATTTGGCACATCATTGCACATATATGCACACACTGGTCACACTGTATTTATTGATTTATTTATTTTGCTCCTTTTCACCCCATTATTTCTATTTCTACTTTGCACATTCTTCCACTGCAAATCTACCATTCCAGCATTTTACTTGCTATATTGTATTTACTTTGCCACCATGGCCTTTTTTTGCCTTTATCTTGGCCAGGTCGCAATTATAAACGAGAACTTGTTCTCAAGTTGCCTACCTGGTTAAATAAAGGTGAATATATATATATATATATATGTTAGGCTACACCATGAAATACATTGAGACAAAATAGCAAAATAAATTAACCAAATAGCTAAATAAAACTCAATTGAATAAACATGAAATTGATTTCAATATCATTTATATACACTACATGACCAAAAGTATGTGGACACCTGCTCGTCAAACATCTTATTCCAAAATCATGGGTATTAATATGGAGTTGGTCCCCTTTTTGCTGCTATAACAGCCTCCACTCTCTGGGAAGGCTTTCCACTAGATGTTGGAACATTGCTGCAGGGACTTACTTCTATTCAGCCACAAGAGCATTAGTGAGGTCGGGCACTGATGTTGGGCAATTACGTCTGGCTTGCAGTCGGTGTTCCAATTCACCCCAAAGGTGTTGGATGGGGTTGAGGTCAGAGCTCTGTGCAGGTCAGTCGAGTTCTTCCACACCGATCTCGACAAACCATTTCAGTATGGACCTTGCTTTGTCCACGGGGGCATTGTCATGTTGAAACAGAAAAGGGCCTTCCCAAACCGTTGCCACAAAGTTGGAAGCACAGAATCAGCTAGAATGTCATTGTATGCTATAGCGTTAACATTTCCCTTTACTGGAACTAAGGGGCCTAGCCCGAGTCATAAAAAACAGTCCCAGACCATTATTCCTCCTCCATCAAACTTTATAGTCGGCACTATGCATTGGGGCTGGTAGCATTTGCTTGGCATTGCTAAACCCAGATTAGTCCTTCGGACTGACAGATGTTGCCCTGAAGTGTACTGTGATTTAGTCAAACAGTACACTTCAGGGCAAATCTTCAGCTGTTTAAAATGCAAATAAATGCTGTTGTTAGCATGATGTGTGGTGGGATCTTTGGTGAGAGCAGGGGAAATGGCAGTGGTGTCATACCATGAGAAACACTGATGAGAATGTCAGCCCGGTAAACTCTCTCAAATGGGTGACCTTTGCCATATGATGTTCAATGACTGTTCTTCAAAATACCAGTCCATACTATGTCATGCAAGATGAGATAGCATGTATCCAAATCAAATATTAAATAATGCTTGCAAGCAGCACAAAACTCTAACAACATATTACTACTATGTGTGTTAGAAAATAATAGAACTTCAGTTAGTATAATCCTGATAATACTGTGCTCAGGAGAGGAAGACTTGGCACCGATGCTGGTCTATTGTTTCCAGTCTGCCTTTACTTCCATGGGACCCTGTTTTTGACCTGTTTAACACAGCATTCTTGTCATCTCATTGTAAGTACTGAATAATCATGTTTTTTTTAATTGTAGTATTTTGGATAATCTTGTTATTGTCGTGTGTCTGACAGCCAGTGGTGGTCCTCATTTTAGAACTGCTCCTAATTTCCTCAGCTTTTAGGGTGAAGCAGTGGGTATGTCCTCGTCATGTTTTCCAGGGGGTTATGTGTCTGGCCTCATCTTTGCATTCATCACAGGCATCAGAGTAATGGTTTTCTTAACATAGTAAATCTTACAGAGACCCATCAATGCTGGTTAAAAGGGTGGATTGTTAGCAAGGGGGTCACATGATGAGAGTAGTTTCCCCGAGGTAGTTTATCCTCTGGGGGCTTCATGTAGTTTGGCAGCAGAATAGGATGGTCCATTCAGAGAGGAGCTTGTGTGATAGGGTCTCTCACTCATTCCAGGGTAAACTTTAACATGTGACTAACCATCTTAATAAGAAGGAAAATGGATTGTGATTTGTTGCATCAGTGATCTCATCTGTGTCTTCTGGGGATACAGTACTCAAGAGTGTTGAAGTAATTGGGCGTACCGTAGATTGTGTCATTGTCAGTGTTTGACATGTTGTATTTGGTTTAGCAATACATTCTTATTGTATGACGATAACTGTCTCAGTCCATATAGCCATATCTCATGCTATTGTTCTTAGGCTGACTATATCTAGGGTGTATTCTTCTTTTGAATGGGCACTTCCCTGTCTTGCGAAATGCAAACTCATGAAGTGTGAAAAAGTTGGTTAAAGTCAGGCTCGCACTGCAGCAACAGAGCAGCACTGGAGAGGCATCATCACTTGCGTGCCTCTCAGGTCAGATATTGAAAAAGTCCCAGTATGTTGGGAATCATCACGAAGCAGGCAGGGAGAGGAAATTGATTTCTGAACCTCAGCCGATGTTCAAACCACTGGGATACCTGCCTGGATCTGGTGGCGTTACTGTATCCCAGTCCCCTCAGCTCTGAGAAAGAGACATGGAAGGGCCCCGTCCTGGTGTTGAGATGTGGGCTCACTGGATGCGTCACGAATGGTACTCTATTCCCTATTTACTGCACTACATTTGACCAGGGCCCATAGGGAAAAGGGTGCCATTTGGGATGCAGCTACCGAGTAGGCCTGTGTTTGGGTAGGGAACGGGAGAAGGCCCTCCCTATGGCCGCGTGGTAGGAACTGTGGTAGTGGGTAGGTGTTGGGCGATATACCCTTTCATAAGGAAATCAGTCAATTAATATAAATGCATTAGGTCCTAATCTATTGATTTCACATGACTAGGAATACATATATGGTAATATCGTGGATCAGAAAACCAGTCAGTATCTGGTGTGACCACTATTTGCCTCATGCAGCGCAACACATCTCCTTCGCATAGAGTTGATCATGCTGTTGATTGTGGCCTTTGGAATGATGTCCCGCTACTCTTCAATGGCTGTGCAAAGTTACTGGATATTAGAGGGAACTGGAACACGCTGTCGTACACGTCGATCCAGAGCATCCAAAACATGTTCAATGGGTGATATGTCTGGTGAGTATGCAGGCCATGGAAGAACTGGGACATTTTCAGCTTCCAGGAATTGTGTACAGATCCTTGCGACATGGGGCTGTGCATTATCATGCTGAAACATGAGGTGATGGCGGGGGATGAATGGCACTACAATGGGCCACAGGATTTCATCACGGTTTCTCTGTAAATTGAAATTTCCATTGATAAATTGCAATTGTGATTGTTGTCTGTAGCTTATGTCTGCCCATACCATAACCCCACTGCCACAATGTGGAACTCTGTTCACAATGTTTACATCAGCAAACCACTTGCCCACACAATGCCATATACTTGGTCTGCAAATGTGAGGCCAGTTGGATGTACAACCAAGTTTTCAAAAATAAAGTTAGAGGTTGCTTATGGTAGAGAAATGCACATTCAATTCTCTGGCAACAGCTCTGGTGGACATTCCTGCAGTATGCATTCCAATTGCACGCCCCCTCAAAACTTGAGACATCTGTGGCATTATGTTGTGTGACACAACTGCACATATTAGAGTGGCCTTTTATTATCCCCAGCACAAGGTGCACCTGTGTAATGATCATGCTGTTTAATCAGCTTCTTGATACGCCATACCTGTCAGGTGGAGGGATTATCTTGGCCAAGGAAAAATGGTCACTAACAGGGATGTAATCAAATTTGTCCACATTTGAGAGAAATGTCTGCAATATTTTATTTCAGCTCATGAAACATGGGACCAATCACTTTACATGTTGTGTTTAGACTTTTGTTCAGTGTATAAGAAATCTAAGATGTGTCAAATAAATTATATCCAGCTCAGGGCTCCAGTTATGCATTTGGTTTGTTAACTTGCTAGCTAAGTTGCTGGATGTCAAGATCAAGCTTCTTGGTTACATCAGAGACATTCAATCCCCTCCTGGATCAAGATCCCTGTTGCCTAAATTGTTTTGTGCATATATAAAAATGTATGAATATATATTTTTATTTTAAGAATGTGAAATGTCAGAATAATAGGAGGAGAGAATCATTTATTCGTGTCTAGGGTGTGTTCTAGTCTTGAATTTCTATGTTGGTGTGATTCCCAATGGTTCCCAGTTGGAGGCAGCTGATGATCGTTGCCTCTAACTGGGGATCATATTTATTGTGGGCCTTTTCCCACATGCGCTTGTGGGATATTGTTTCGTTTTGGTTTAGTGCTATGTGCTCTACGAACTGCACGTTAGTTTATTCTTTGTTGTTTTTGAAGGTTCACTTTAATAAATATGTGGAACTCTACTCACGCTGCGCCTCGGTCCGCTCATTATGTATTCGACGAACGTGACAGAATATCCCACCACTACAGGACCAAGCAGCGTACCATTTAGGTAAAGGCTCCCCGCACTCGCCCTGAAGAGCGTGTTATCAGTCCGATGAAACCTGTGCCGGCTCCACGCACCAGGCCTCCAGTGCGCCTCCCCAGCCCGGAGCGTCCTGTGCCGGCTCCACACACTCGACCTGAGAAGCGTGTCATCAAGCCCGATGTGACCTGTGCCGATGCCCAGTCCAGGCACGGTGTCCAGTCCCGCTCCAAGGCCGGAGCCTTCCTCTGCGCCGGTGTCCAGTCCAGGCACGGCGTCCCACCCAGCTCCATGGCCGGAACCTTCCTCTGCGCTGGCGCCCAGTCCAGGCACGGTGTCCAGTCCTGCTCCATGGCCGGATCCGTGGGTTGAGAGGGTGCTATGTCCCGCACCAGAGCCGCCACCGACCCACCCTAACCCTCCCCATCCAGATTGAGGTTTTGCAGTCGTAGTTCGCACCTTTGGGGGGGGGGGGGGGATACTGTCACGCCCTGACCATAGAGAGGCCTTGGGGTTCTCTATGGTGCAATAGGTCAGAGCGTGACTAGGGGTGTTCTAGTCTTGAATTTCTATGTTGGTGTGAGTATGGTTCCCAATTGGAGGCAGCTGATGATCGTTGCCTCTAATTGGGGATTCTATTTCGTGTGGTCCTTTTCCCACCTGCGTTTGTGGGATATTGTTTCGCTTTTGTTTAGTGCTATGTGCCCCACGAACTGCACATTAGTTTATTCTTTGTTGTTTTTGCCGGTTCACTTTAATAAATATGTGGAACTCTACTCATGCAGCGCCTTGGTCCGCTCATCATGTAATCAACGAAAGCGACATTATTTCAGCTTTTATTTCTTTCATCATATTCCCAGTGGGTCAGAAGTTTACATACACTCAATTAGTATTTGGTAGAATTGCCTTCAAATTATTTAACTTGGGTCAAACGTTTCGGGTAGCCTTCCACAAGCTTCTCACAATAAGTTTCCTTTCCTACTATTGTTTGTACTGATGAACGTGGTACCTTCAGGCATTTGGAAATTGCTCCCAAGGATGAACCAGACTTGTGGAGGTCGAAAAATAAATCGGAGGTTTTGGCTGATTTCTTTAGATTTTCCCATGACGTCAAGCAAAGAGGCCCTGAGTTTGAAGGTAGGCCTTGAAATATATCCGCATGTACACCTCCGATTGACTCAAATTATGTCAATTAGCCTATCAGAATCTTCTAAAGCCATGACATAATTTTCTAGAATTTCCCAAGCTGTTTAAAGGCACAGTCAACTTAGTGTATGTTAACTTCTGACCCACTGAAATTGTGATACAGTGAAATAATCTGTCTGTAAACAATTGTTGGAAAAATTACTTGTGTCATGCACGAAGTAGATGTTCTAACCCACTTGCCAAACCTATAGTTTGTTAAAAAGAAATTTATGGAGTGGTTGAAAAACTAGTTTTAATGACTCCAACCTAAGGATATGTAAACCTCCAACTTCAACTGTATATATATATATATTTTATAGCACCCCTTGTGTGCACTTCCAGTAATATCGTATTCTCCAGTATTGTACAGAAATGGTATGATGGTATGAAAATCTGGATACTGCCCAACCCTAGTAGTGGGTAATAACCCCTAGACCCTGCCCTCAGTGGGAGGTGTGGAGAGGGCAGCCGGTCCCTCGCTGAGCTATTTCTGTCCAAAAGGGTATTTCCTCATTATTCCTTAACCATACTGTGAAGCCCCTCTCTCCCCCTATCACATTGTATCTAATGACAGGCAGAAAAATATGAAGTAGTGAATGAGAAAAAGCAGATTTCTGTCAGAAGAAATGCAGTGGCACTTCTATCAACACTACTAAGGTGTGTTGTGATGAGAGGTTCATTGCATGAGATTAGATCATTTGGGCCTTCCCCAAAATGTTGCCACTAATGTGCTGTAGTGTTAAGATTTCCCTTCACTGGAACTAAGGGGCCTAGCCCTAAAAAAGGCCCCCAGACCATTATTCCTCCTCCACCAAATGTTATAGTTGGCACTATGCATTGGGGCTGGTAGTGTTCTCCTGGCATCCACCTAACCCAGATTAGTCCGACAGACTACCAGATGGTGAAGAGTGAAATCATCACTCCAGAGAACACGTTTCCACTGCTCCAGAGTCCAATGGCGGCGAGCTTTACACCACTCCAGCCGACACTTCGCATTGAGCATGGTGATCTTAGGCTTGTGTGCGCCTGCTTGAACATGGAAACCCATTTTCTGAAGCTCTAGATGAACAGCTATTGTGCCGATGTTGCTTCTAGAGGCAGTTTGGAAGTGTTGCAACCGAGGACAGATGATTTTTCACGGACTATGCGCTTCAGCACTGTGATCCCAGTCTCTGAGCTTGTGTGGCCTACCACTTCAGAGCTGAGCTGTTGTTGCTCCTAGATGTTTCCGCTTCATAATAACAGCTCTTACAGTTGCCATCTTGCATGATGATCACACTGCACACTGCCCAATCCCATTTGGACAAGAGAAATATCTATGGAAGAACGCAGTTCATTGACTACAGCTTAGCATTTAACACCATAGTACCCTCCAAACTCATCATTAAGCTTGAGACCCTGGGTCTCGACCCCGCCCTGTGCAACTGGGTCCTGGACTTTCTGACGGGCCGCCTCCAGGTGCTGAAGGTAGGAAACAACATCTCCACCCGGCTGATCCTCAACACTGGGGCCCCACAAAGGTGCATTCTCAGCCCTGTCCTGTACTCCCTGTTCACCAATGACTGTGTGGCCATGCACGCCTCCAACTCAATCATCAAGTTTGCATATGACACTACAGTGGTAGGCTTGATTACCAAAAACGATGAGACAGCCTACAGGGAGGAGGTGAGGGCCCTCGGAGTATGGTGTCAGGAAAATAACCTCTCATTCAACGTCAACAAAAGAAAGGAAATGATCGTGGACTCACATTAACATCTGCTAACCATGTGTATGTGACCAATAAAATTTGATTTGACCGGGGCAGCTCCAGCAGGGCAGAAATTTGACGAATTTACTTGTTGGAAAGGTGGGATCCTATGACAGTGCCACATTGAAATTCATTGAGTTCTTCAGTAAGGCCATTCTAATGCCAATGTTTGTCTATGGAGATTGCATGGCTGTGTGCTCGATTGTACACACCTGTCAGAAATGGGTGTGGCTGAAATGGCCGAATCCACTAATTTGAAGGGGTGTCACATACTTTTGTATATATAGTGTAGCTTTAAAACTGTAATACTTTCTCATGTGTAGAATTGCAGGAAATGAGTTTTAAGGAAGGACTATGCAGATGTTGCTCTACCATTTTCCTGGTTATAGTTTGCCTAATTTCAGTTTATGTGACGAAATAAGGTGTCATTGTGTAGAGAATCATTGTATCATCTAAACCGCTGTTTGAAGCTGGTGTACAAAACCGAAAGGAAGACTCAAAAACGTAACTTCAGAATGGGAAGCATAGAAATAGTACACATAGAACAGATCTACCGATTCCTAAACTTGCTTTCAACAGAATTAAAAGTCTATAATTCACATTTCTATGTGAAATTGGTCATGTCTCCAATTAAAGTTACATATTGTAGCTTTAAAACATAAAATCTTTGTATCTGTGGCCAAGAGAATGGCCTCTAAAATGGTAGGTTGGAGAGCACGCCATTGGCCACACCCACTACCACTACCCCAACCCCATACACTAGCTTTTCCACCACTGCTGAAAAAAATCACCGGGGAAACTCTGACTTGAGTGTCTCTTTATTAGAATGGAGAATGTGATTTTTGCAATGCCTCCCCCCCACAAATTGAATGTGTTTCAGAGAGAGCAGGCTCACTGTGTGATGTGTAAAATGCTGAAGAGGTTGTAGGGGTTTGAGCCTTGGGCTGATTAGTGGACAGTTTGCTCTTTTCTCTCTCCTCTCCTTTGATCAGCAGGAGGAATGTGCTCTCATCTCTCTCACGCAGTCTCTTTATGGCCTGCTTTGGATCATGTGCACATGCTTGCACTCATTATCTGTCAAATAATAATGACTTTGGGGAAATCATTTTTACAACATATTTACAACATTAATAAGTACATGTTAGTCTGACATGTTATTCAAAGGATTTGCTGGCACACTAAAATAAGCATTTTGAAATGGGAAATCAAATGATCTGCTACTTCTGCAGTGATTCCGTGAGTGTGAGACCTATAACTATTGTCCTACTGTATGTTATGCATGTTCAAGGTCTCAATGTCTCGTATCTCACTAACACAAGGAATTATTCCCCTACAGATGTAGGATCTTAACTTGAGCCAGTTTGCAAACAAGAAAATAATCCTGCATAAACAGGAAATGTTAAATATTATGGGGATTACTATGAATGGACATTTTTGTAGTGGCTGATACATTTTTTCGTTAGGGCAAATCAAGTCAAGATTTTTCCAAGTGGAAATTACAAACTTTAAGAAGGCTTAAAAACTCAAATACACTACAAGTGTGCATTTCCTGCGGTGCAGTAAAATGATCAGCAACAAACAAGTGATCAAATTAAGATCCTACATCAGTATATTGTAGAAATATATATATTCTACCTTGCATTGCTTGCCCATAACTGGTGAATTGTCTGGCCACCAAAAGCATTTCAATTGTGTTTCCCTTTGAAAATAGCCTGTGGCAATGGAACATAGCCAGCCTAAACGTTTAAGAATAATTTTGGTCAAAGCAAGAATGTGCCACAATGCCTCGTGACTAATATATTTTTAACAGAAGAAATAGACATTTGTAATTTTGTAAAACATTTGTTAAAAATCTGATTTGTCTAGAACTCTATTGTTTGTATATGGTCATTGGCCCAACAGTTTTCAGCCCATTGTTATTGTAAAAGAGAATCAGATTTTAATCCAATTCGATTAGATGAGGTCTTGTTATTTTCCATGTGTGCTTGCTCTCTCACTCTGCTGTTCTGGCACAGGAAGCTGTGGCCATTTTAACTCCTGCCTGTGCTCGTGGGGAACCCTGACCCACATCCTGATTGAACCTGGTGCTGAGTGTCTACTTCAGAGTTCTGTTCACATGGTGTGGCCTGCTGCTGTCTGCCCAACCACCAAACACTCTAGTCTCTACTCATATTGATGTCCTACATTACAGTACCATTCAAACGTTAGGATATACCTACTCAATCAAGGGTTTTTCTTTCATTTGATTATTTTCCACATTGTAGAATAATAGTTAAGACATCCAAACTATGAAATCAAATCAAACTTTATTTGTTACATCCGCCTGTGAAGCCCTTAAAACCAACAGTGCAGTTCAAGAAAGAGTTAAGAAAATATTTACCAAATAAAATAAAGGGGGTACAGGTTAGTGGATGGTAATTTGTACATGTAGGTAGGGGTGAAGTGACTATGCATAGATAATAAACAGCTGGTAGTAACAGTGTAAAAAAATTAATGGGGGGGGGTGTCAATGTAAATAGTCAGAGTGGCCATTTGATTATTTGTTCAGCAGCCTCATGGCTTTTACGTGCGGTAGCAGAAAGAACAGTCTATGACTTGGGTGACTGGATATAGGTCCTGGGTGGCAGGAAGTTTGGCTCCAGCGATGTACTGGGCATATGCACTACTCGCTGTAGCGCGGAAAAGGTGTTGTCGTGGCCTCTTTACGACTGTCTTGGTGTGTTTGGACCATGATAGTTCATTGGTGATGTGGACACCAAGGAACTTGAAACTCTCGACCCGCTCTACTACAGCTCTGTCGATGTTAATGGGGGCATATTCGGCTCTCCTTTTCCTGAAGTCCACGATCAACTCCTTTGTCTTGCTCACATTGAGGGAGAGGTTGTTGTCCTGGCACCACACTGCCTGGTCTCTGACCACCTCCCTATGGGCTGTCTCATCATTGTCGGTGATCAGGCCTACCACTGTTGCGTCGTCAGCAAACTTAATGATGGTGTTGGAGTCGTGTTTGGCCATGCAGTTGTGGGCGAACAGGGAGTACAGGAGGGGACTAAGCACACACCGCTGAGGGGCTCCAGTGTTGAAGATCAGTGTGGCAGACGTGTTGTTGCCTGGGGGTGGCCCGTCAGGAAGTCCAGGATCCAGTTGCAGAGGGAGGTGTTTAGTCCCAAGGTCCTTAGCTTAGGGATGAGCTTTGTGGGCACTCTGGTGTCGAAAGCTGAGTTGTAGTCAATGAACAGCATTCTCACATAGGTGTTCCTTTTGTCCAGGTGGGAAAGGGCAGTGTGTTAATTGTATATGGAATCAAATAACACATGGAATCATGTAGTAACGAAAAAAACTGTTAAACAGATCCAAATATACCGTTTGCCTTGATGACAGCTTTGTACACTCTTGGTATTCTCTCAACCAGCTTCATGATGAATGCTTTTCCAACAGTCTTGAAGGAGTTCCCACATATGCTGAGCACTTGTTGGCTGCTTTTCCTTCACTCTACGGTCCAACCCAAACCATCTCAATTG
Organism: Oncorhynchus gorbuscha; assembly: GCF_021184085.1. NCBI lineage: Eukaryota > Metazoa > Chordata > Actinopteri > Salmoniformes > Salmonidae > Oncorhynchus > Oncorhynchus gorbuscha. Next base: position 24,687,862 of record NC_060195.1, read on the forward strand.
GGTTAAAGGTCAGGTGATTGTGCAGGCCAGGTTATTTGATGCAGCACACACATAATGCTGTGGTAGCCATGCTGTTTAAGTGTGCCTTGAATTCTAAATAAATCACAGACAGTATCACCAGCAAAGCATCCCCACACCATCACACCTCTTCTTCCATGCTTCATAGTGGGAACCACACATGCTGAGATCATCCATTCTCCTACAGAGACACAGTGGTTAGAACCAGAAATCTCAAATTTAGACTCATCAGATCAGGACATATTTCTACCGGTCTAATGTCTATTTCTCATGTTTCTTGGCCAAAGCAAGTCTCTTCTTCTTATTGGTGTCCTTTAGTAGTGACTTCTTTGCAGCAATACACTGTCTGTGATTAACGCAGTGTCCTCTGAACAATTGATGTAGAGATGTGTCTGTTACTTGAACTCTGTGGAGCATTTATTTGTGCTGCAATATGAGGTGCAGTTAACTCTAATGATCTTACCCTCTGGGTCTTCCCTTCCTGTGGCGGTCCTCATGAGAGCCAGTTTCATCAAAGCGCTTGATGGTTTAAATTTTCTGCATTGACTGACCTTCATATCTTAAAATAATAATGGACTGTCGTTGCTCTTTGCTTATTTGAGCTGTTCTTGCCATAATATGGACTTGGTCTTTTACCAAATAGAGCTATCTTCTGTATACCCCCCCTACCTTGTCACAACACAACTATTTGGCTCAAACGCATTAAGAAGGAAAGAAATTCCACAAATTAACAAGGCACACCTGTTAATTGAAATGCATCCCAGGTGAAGCTGAGTAGGTGTGTCTAAACTTTTGACTGGTTCTGTACGTATAGATAACGTGGGCAGATAATAATAGGAAATAGCAATACACATGCTTATTCTCAAAGGCACTGCTTTTTGCTTGTTTTTTTAGATTTTATTGCAACTTATTATTTATTGCAAAATATACTACCTAGAACATAAAAAGGTTATTGGGATGTCCCCATAGGAGAATCCTTTGAAGAACCTTTTTTAGTTCCAGATATACAGTATATCTGTCACAGTTTTCTAATGGTGAAGGAGAGTCGGACCAAACTGCAGCGTGTCGATTTCGATCCATGTTTATTTAAACAAACGTAAAACACGACTAAACACGAACACCAACACTACAAAACAATAAACGAAACGAAACCCGAAACAGCCTATACATGTGTCAACTAACAAGGACATCAAGACACTCAGGACAATCACCCACAATACAACCAAAGAATATGGCTGCCTAAATATGGTTCCCAATCAGAGACAACGATAACCACCTGCCTCTGATTGAGAACCACTTCAGACAGCCATAGACTTTCCTAGAACACCCCCACTAAGCTACAACCCCACTAAGCTACACACCACATACAAAAACCCATGTCACACCCTGGCCTGACCAACTACATGAAGAAAAACACAAAATACTTCGACCAGGGCGTGACAATATCACAAAAGTGAGTACACCCCTCACATTTTTATAGATTTTTCAGTATATCTTTTCATGTGACAACATTGAAGAAATGACACTTTTGCTACAATGTAAAGTAGTGAGTGTACAGCTTGTATAACAGTGTAAATTTGCTGTCCCCTCAAAATAACTCAACACACAGCCATTGTCTAAAACGCTGGCAACAAAAGTAATTACACCCTGAAGTGAAAATTTACAAATTGGACCCAAAGTCTCAATATTTTGTGTGGCCACCTTCATTTTCCAGCACTGCCTTTAACGCTCTTGGGCATGGAGTTCACCAGAGCTTCATAGGTTGCCACTGGAGTCCTCTTCCACTCCTCCATGACAACATTACGGAGCTGGTGAAAGTCAGAGACCTTGCACTCCTCTACCTTCCGTTTGAGGATGCCCCACAGATGCTCAATAGGGTTTAGGTCTGGAGACATGCTTGGCAAGTCCATCACCTTTACCCTCAGCTTCTTTAGCAAGGCAGTGGTCGTCTTGGAGGTGTGTTTGGGGTCGTTATCATGTTGAAATACTGCCCTGCGGCCCAGTCTCCAAAGGGAGGGGATCATGCTCTGCTTCAGTATGTCACAGTACATGTTGACATGCATGGTTCCCTCAATGAACTGTAGCTCCCCAGTGCCAGCAGCACGCATGCAGCTCCAGACCATGACACTCCCACCATCATGCTTGACTGTAAGCAAGACACACTTGTCTTTGTACTCCTCACCTGGTTGTCGCCACACACGCTTGACACCATCTGAACCAAATAAGTTTATCTTGGTCTCATCAGACCAAAGGACATGGTTCCAGTAATCCATGTCCTTAGTCTGTTTGTCTTCAGCAAACTGTTTGCGGGCTTTCTTGTGCATCATCTTTAGAAGAGGCTTCTTTCTGTGATGACAGCCATGCAGACCAATTTGATGCAGTGTACGGCGTATGGTCTGAGCACTGACAGGCTGACCTCCCACCCCTTCAACCTCTGCAGAAATGCTGGCAGCACTCATACCTCTATTTCGTAAAGACAACCTCTGGATATGACGCTGAGCACTTGCACTCAACTTTATTGGTCGACCATGGCGAGGCCTGTTCTGAGTGGAACCTGTCCAGTTAAACCGCTGTATGGTCTTGGCCACCATGCTGTAGCTCCGTTTCAGGGTCTTGGCAATCTTCTTATTGCCCAGGCCATCTTTATGTAGAGCAACAATTATTTTTTTCAGATCCTCAGAGAGTTCTTTGCCATGAAGTGCCATGTTGAACTTCCAGTGATCAGTCAGTATGAGGGACTGTGAGAGCGATGACACCAAATTTAACACACCTGCTCCCCATTCACACCTGAGACCATGTAACACTAACGAGTCACATGACACCGGGTAGGGAAAATGACTAATTGGGCCCAATTTGGAGATTTTCAGTTAGGGGTGTACTCACTTTTGTTGCCAGCTGTTTAGACATTAATGGCTGTGTGTTGAGTTGTTTTGAGGGGACAGCAAATTTACACTGTTATACAAGCTGTTATACAAGCTGTACACTCACTACTTTACATTGTAGCAAGTGTCATTTCTTCAGTGTTGTCACATGAAAAGATATACTCAAATATTTACAAAAATGTGAGGGGTGTACTCACTTTTGTGATATACTATACATGGAACCTAAAAGGGTTCTACCTGAAACCCAAAAGTGTTCTTCCACCTGGAACCAAAAAAGGTTTTCCTATGGGGACAGCTGAAGAACCCTTTTGGAACCCTTTTTTCTGTGTGTGTAGCAGTAATACTGTACCCAGTCTAGGGTTTTATGTCAAGCCAATCTGTGGATCGATATGTGAGTGAGTAAGGATCACCCATTTCTGTGGATGTGCAAGACTGCGGTTACGTAGACTTGTATATTGTGTAACAGTGCAGCTGCACAATACTATGTGATTGATGCCTTTCCCCAAGCTTGCGTTTATGGAATGAGTGGGTGTCTTGTCAATTGCCATTGGGATATATTGGAGCAATCCTGGCAAGCTACCAATGGAGAAACTCTCTTTAGGTTATCTCTGATGTGTTCAGGGTTTTCAAGGTTGAATTAGAACTCTGCTTAAGATGGGTAGCTTGTATCTAGATAATGGATAGCTAAATCTCCAATATCCTTATTATAGAGAATCTTGGGAATTAAAAGTGTTCTCTCCCCTTGTGCATTTTCACTCATTTTTTGTTATATAAGGTCAAATACACCAGACTTGTGAAAGCATAATGGTGTTGTGGTGACGTGAATAGTCCACACCTGGTATAGCTGTGTGAAATTGCCTTCCTGGATACAACTGAATGCATTGGTAGTCTTTGATCTCCTTGTGTACACACAAAATGCTTAGACAGGTAATCCATAATGACAAAGTAAGAAAAAAAATGTTTGTGTAAATGCACTGAGGCAAAAGAGACACATATGCTTCTGCATTCTGTCCTCTTATTTTGTTAAAGGGATGTTGGTCACAGTTGTCCTGTCTCCAATAAACTGCTTGGTTGTTATAAATGTACATATCCATGAATGTGTGATTTTAACCTTTGCTGAGTGAATGTTTTTTCAAATAATGTTTTTAGTTTTTTTGTACAGCAGCATTGCCAGGCTGTAACATGGGAAACTAGCTACTAAGCTTGTTCTCAATTATCTCCATCTTCTACAAATGCGCTGTATTACAGATGAGCAGTCGTGTCACATTCTGTCGGTGAGCATAGTCACATATCAAAGGTCAGGATCATTCCTCTCTCCTGGAGGATAAATTATTCTAGCATCTAGAGCAAAACTGTCATATACTGGATGATAAGAGCTCTCTTGGTTTGACTATAGTCTGTTGTCATGAGGAGAATACAAAACCACAGTCATTACATTCACTCCACTGCATAAGAAACTCAAATATATGGCACCTGTCAAAATGGCAAATTCATTCTCAAAATAACAGTAAAGTGCGACGGACTAACATGAATCTGCCTCAGCTCACTGCGCTGTGACGAGATGGCTGCAGTCAGGGAGAGTGTTACAGAAGCCTCTTATTGGTTCATGAGAGGCAGCTAAATGCATTGTATTGATTATATAATTGTCCCGTCTGATTGGCCCTCGCTGCACTCCTGATTTGGAAATAGGATATTAACTCATATGCAATTCATGGGTGGGTTCTGAGGTGGATGACAGCATTTTGTGGTATTTTCAAGCTACTCAATCTTTCCATATGTACATGATATTCTGCAGACAACAGTAAATTGCGTTGATGATATGAGCCATTTTTCAAATAAACAAACAATGAATGGGGTTCAGTCTAGTGAGACGTACTGCCTCAGCTCAGCCCTTGTTCCATTTTCTCTGCAAACTTTTCACAAATAACAGTTGCTTCTAGGGTAACAATACCACATTTATTCAACTCTCTGAGGGTCCTTGATTGTCTCAGCTATCAGTGGCGGCCGATGGCTATTCTGTCCCTAACTGTGCCCCTAACTGTCCTTGTGTCTCAATAGGGTCGACATGTGAAGACAGGACAGCTGGCTGCTATCAAGGTCATGGACGTGACAGAGGTAAGATGGCTACTTCCTGGTTCCTGTCTCCGTCCCTTCCTCCCTGCCCGTCAAAGCCACAGAGAAACGCTGTATGCAGGGAGGGCCACAGCCTTGTGACTGCCGCTCTGCCGAGTCAAAGAGGCAAGGAGGGGCTGAGGAGGGGACCCCAAAGGTTTCATCACATCAAACTCAGATCAGAGTTTCCCTTCAAAGGATGTGTTTTATTTTAGAAATGCAAATGAGGCCCGGTTAACACAGCGCACCAAAGGTTATTATATCCTGAGCTGTCAATCAGGAGGTGAGAACACTGGGAGCCATGTTTGTTCAGGGAAAGTTCAATCATCTCATTCCCTCAGGGCAATAAAGCTACCTGGTGATGACACTACGTACTTGATTGAGTTGGCCCTCCTGGCCTGCAATGAGAACAAAGAAGAGCCTTATTACAATAGCACAAAGTGTACATGGCCAAAGATTTAATTAAATCTTCTGAGGCACATTTTAAACTAAAATCCAAGTTTTGAGAGTTGAGGGAGGATAAACAGCATCAGACAGTCTCTGCAGTGCAATCTGAAATGATGTTTGTCCTAGAGTGACTTAAGTTCAACACACTGCATGATAACAAATTATTATTTCACTACTCACTCAATAGAGAATATAAGACACAGTTTCAAATGTATATTCATCAATACATAACATTAAAACTGATATTAAGTTATTCCATATCTGTGTTTTAATAAGATAAGCCTTGCATTGCTTGCTGATATTACATGTGTTGTATCGTCCTAACACGTAAGGGATTTTAAAAATATATATTTTTATTTAACCTTTATTTAACTAGGCAAGTCAGTTAAGAACAAATTCTTATTTACAATGACGGACGAGGCCGGACCAATTGTGCGATGACCTATGGTACTCCCAATCACGGCCAGTTGTGGTACAGACACATCCCTCCCTACATATCCAAAACCTCCCATCCCTCACCCTCACTCCCCTTCCCTCGCTCCCCCTCCATTACCTCCCACTATTCAAGCTGCCTGGCCTCAGCCCATACCCAGGCCCCAGTCGCGGCCCGGTCACTCGCCTCAAACCCTCCTGGGGATTAAGACATTGTCCTGTGCAGAGAGCGTCTGTGCCGGGTCCTTTCCTAGTAGGAATTTCCTCTCCTCTTGTTCCTGGTTTGATTTAAAGGGAAAGGAAGGTTCAGTTAAGATAAGTGGTTGTCTCCCTTTCCAGGATAGAGAGGTAGCATTCTTTAAGAGAGATTACTCAGCTCTATGAGTGGTCAAATGCCTATGTTGAATGGAGCTGCTGTGTCTCTTTGGGTCAGGAGACAGGAGCAGGGAGGCCTTTTGTGAGGCGAGAATAGAGAGAGAAACTGCCTGGTTTCCCTAGTTAAACCTCTTCTGTTGTACTGCTACTGTTCAGGGAAAAGTTATAGAGAAGATAAATTCCCTCATTTTATTATATAGCAGTCTATTTCTGGTGTGTACGGGTTGTTAAGTCTATGTATTGGTTGTTAAGTCTGTGTATTGGTACAGAAAACAACACATTTATAATCCTGTAATTATTTTCGTTATTGTTAAACAAACCAGACAAGCTATCAGCCCCTGTAAATCTGGAATGAACAAGTCAACAGTAAATGTTTAACCAAGTCAAAGCAAATCTCTAATATTCTGTGGGGGTGTTGTGGTTTTCCTGGCAGGAAAGACAGTGTCATGTTGCAGTCCGTTGACTATACTACACTATGAAAAACCCTGGGAATGGAAATGCAATGCATACGTGTGTCATCATGCTTTTCCAAGGCTTCACACACAAAACAAATCCCGTCTAGGCCCCTGACACACACTACTGCTTCTTTAGGAGAAGCTGCCTTTTTCACCAAAGACATGCTACGCTATATGAGCCCTCCCTTAGCCTTAGTGAGGGTCTGTCAGTGGAGCATATGGGAGGAAACAAATCAATTAACATATCCATAGGGCCCCATGCAATGTAAACATGAATGCTAAAATGGACTCCAAACCCACACTCCATAATTGGTAGTGACTGAGCCAGTGATGACATCACCACTGCTGTTGATTGCCATGTGTGTTGGCAGGCCCGTGGGTCCAGCGAGGCTAACAGCATGTCTCACCAGGATGGCGAGCCCAGCACAAATCTGCCAGCTCAGTTTAATTTGATTTTTGTCTTAAAAGTCAACTGTAACTGTTCTGTGCAGAGGCAGCAAGAGAAGCCGGGTTTTCACTCCCTGGGTTTTGGTTTGGCTGCATTACGGCCTGCTGTTTTCCGTTGTCAAGTTTAATATAAAAAATTGTTAATATCCTTTTTTGTGTGCAGGAAGAAGAAGAGGAAATCAAATTAGAGATTAATATGTTGAAGACATATTCCCATCATAGGAATATAGCTACATACTATGGTGCCTTTGTGAAGAAGAGTCGTGCAGGTCAGGATGACCAGCTCTGGGTGAGTGGCTGTTCTCCATCTCTCTGTTGAATTCTCCTCTCTTCAATCATGTTATCTCAGTAATGCATCATCTTTAAGAAGGCCTCTATCTCTGTATGTATGTACAGCTCATACATGTTCTATAACACCAAAAAACATGGTCCTAGAAAACATAACATGGGCCATGAGTTTTTCCTGACACCATGAATAATACCAGGACAATCTCTGGGTCCTACTCCTACACATTTCCTGATAACAATAATCAAATGACAAATGATGAGTTGTATCTTTGCCTTTCCTTGTGTGCTGTGTGCCTATAGTGGGATGTGACAGTGTTATAGGCCTAGCCACAGTCATGTGTTAAATGGTGCTGTTCTGCTGGTGGCCTGGCATCTGTCTGAGCCATTTCTTCTGTGTCTGTCTGTCTGTCTGTCTGTCTGTCTGTCTGTCTGTCTGTCTGTCTGTCTGTCTGTCTGTCTGTCTGTCTGTCTGTCTGTCTGTCTGTCTGTCTGTCTGTCTGTCTGTCTGTCTGTCTGTCTGTCTGTCTGTCTGTCTGTCTGTCTGTCTGTCTGTCTGTCTGTCTGTCTGTCTGTCTGTCTGTCTGTCTGTCTGTCTGTCTGTCCTTGCCATATAGCTTGTGATGGAGTACTGTGGGGCGGGCTCAGTCACTGACCTAGTGAAGAAGACTAAAGGGAACAGCCTAAAGGAGGACTGGATCGCCTACATCTGCAGGGAGGTCCTCCGAGTGAGTACTGCTACTGGAGATAAGCCATGTAACCAGGATGTTCTCCCCAAACCCCTGGGGAATAAAAACGTCCTGAGAATCACTTCAGAGAGTTTGTCTCATCCTATATCGGCCATATTGTAGCAGGAGAGTTATTGTTTTGGATTTAGAGCTTTTTCTTCTAAATATATGGCAGGACAGTCATTGAGAGTTAGGCTAGACGGTGACACACAGGGCAGAGGGCATCGTAGCAGATAGCAGTGGAACACTGTGAAGTCATTATCTTAAATAAACAAACTTCCTGAATTTATTTTTCACTCCTTTGAAGCAGTGTACACTTCCTCGCTGTGCCTGTTTCCAAGCTCTAAGAGAGAGAGATTATGTGATGTGTGTGTGCGTGTGTGTGTGCATGCATGTATGTTTGTTTGTGTGTGGTGTCCTGACATTGTGCGTGTGTGTATGTGTGTATCAACACAGGGCCTGTCTCACCTCCACTCACACCACGTCATTCACCGTGACATTAAAGGCCAGAACGTGCTGCTAACTGAGAATGCGGAGGTCAAGCTGGGTAAGGACTAGGATACAGGGTCAAAGTTCAACTCACATCCCACATAGCCACAGTGGAAAGGATTTGTCACTGTCACTTCAATATTTGCCTGCTGTTCCCTTGTGGGTGTGGTTTAATCTGTTCAAACACAGTGTCTTGTCTTTGCCAGTTGACTTTGGGGTGAGTGCTCAGCTGGACAGGACGATAGGGAGGAGGAACACCTTTATTGGGACTCCGTACTGGATGGCCCCCGAGGTCATTGCCTGTGACGAGAACCCAGACTCAACCTACGACTACAGGGTAAAAGGGAGTCAATCTCTGCTGGAAATGCTGTTTTTGCTTGCGTGAACGTGTATGTGGGGGAGGGTGTGTGTGTGTTGTGTGTGTGTGTGTGTGTGTGTGTGTGTGTGTGTGTGTGTGTGTGTGTGTGTGTGTGTGTGTGTGTGTGTGTGTGTGTGTGTGTGTGTGTGTGTGTGTGTGTGTGTGTGTGTGTGTGTGTGTGTGTGTGTGTGTGTGTGGGAGTACTTAATGTATTTCTGTCTGTATTTCTGTTGTGTGAATCTGAAATGGCTCTGACTGGATGACTCCCTATAGAGTGACCTGTGGTCTCTGGGAATCACAGCTCTGGAGATGGCTGAAGGAGCACCACGTAAGTGTTACCCTCCTCCCTTCTCTCCTGTCCATACACATTACAATCTCAGCAATCTTCTCTTTCTCCTCCACATCTTATAGCTGGAGGGTTTTCTATTCCATGGCTAATATGCTATGCTGTAATTATATGGTTTATTTTATTTTAAGCATTTTTTGTATCCAACATCATTATGCTGTATTTTCAGTTTTATTGTACAATGTTGTATTTTTGAGTTTTGTTGCATTAGCTGTGAGTTTGCCCTGCAGATGCTATATCGGTCTGCTAATACAGGACTGATAAAGGACCAGTGTACTACTTTGGTGAAATATAATTTTTTCTCCACAAAATTGTATCAATAAATATTTAGTTCCAGTCAAAAGTTTGGACACACCTACTCATTAAAGAGTGTCTTTATTTTTATTATTTTCTACATTGTAGAAAATAAAGGCATCAAAACTATGAAATAACACATATGGAATCATGTAGTAACCAAAAAAGTGTTAACCTTTTTGGGATAGGGGGCAGCATTTTCACGTTTGGATGAATAGCGTGCCCAGAGTGAACTGCCTCCTACTCTGTCCCGGATGCTAATATATGCATATTATTATTATTAATGGATAGAAAACACTCTGACGTTTCTAAAACTGTTTGAATGATGTCTGTGAGTATAACAGAACTTATATGGCAGGCGAAAACCTCTGAAAAATCCAACCAGGAAGTGGGACATCTGAGGTTTGTAGTTTTTCAAAGCTTGACTGTTACAACTTCTATGAATGGTGGAGGAGTCAAGCGCAGAGATCAGGTAATTCCGTACGTGGATCTTTTATTCCAAAGACGGAGACACGGACATGCAAAACACAAGGGAGCATGAAACAACCCGTCCAAAATACAAAATAAAATATAGATCACACTAATACACCAACACCAAATAACCAAGAACAAGCCCGCACAATACCCAGCGGGCCTAGTGCCCTTCAATAGCCTACAAACAACACTAACTCAAAACAGGTGTAACCAATAGACCCAATTAACAGAAACAAAAGGAAAGGGAATCGATGGCAGCTCATAGGCCAGCACCGCCGAACAGGAAGAGGCACCATCTTCGGCGGGATTTGTGACAGTGACCTACCGAATACACATTGAGATATGGATAAAGTTGCACTTCCTACGGCTTCCACTAGATGCCAACCATCTTTAGAAACTTGAATGAGGATTATTCTATAAAGGAGGGGCTCATGAGACCTCTTTGAGTCAGTGGTCTGGCAGAGAGCCTTGGTCTCATGACGCGCGCTCCCGACAGCGTTACATCTCGTTCCAGTGCTTTTCTGAAGACAAAGGAATTCTCCGGTTGGAACATTATTGATGTTTTATGTTAAAAACATCCTAAAGATTGATTCCATACTTCATTTGACATGTTTCTAAAGGACTGTAATGGAACCTTCTGAGTTTTTGTCTGGATGAAGTGCCTGCGCCTCATGAAGATGGATTACTGGGCTGAACACGCTAACAACAAGTGGCTATTTGGACATAAATGATGGAACTTTATGGAACAAATCAGTCATTTATTGTCGAACTGGGATTCCTGGGAGTGCCTTCTGATGAAGATCATCAAAGGTAAGTGAATATTTATGGTGTTGAATCTAACTTTGTTGATTCCAAAATGGCTGATATTCCTCTGGCTGTTTTTGGTTCTGAGCGCCGTTCTCAGATTATGCCTTTTCCGTAAAGTTTTTTGGAAATCTGACACAGCGGTTGCATTAAGGAGAAGTCTATCTTTAATTCTGTGAATAACACTTGTATCTTTTATCAATGTTTATTATGAGTATTTCTGCAAAATCACCGGATGTTTTGGAATCAAACATTACTGCACGTAAGGTGCCAATGTAAACTGAGATTTTTGGATATAAATATGCTTATTATCAAACAAAACATCCATGTATTGTGTAACATGAAGTCCTATGAGTGTCATCTGATGAAGATCATCAAAGGTTAGTGATTCATTTGATCTATATTTCTGCTTATTGTGACTCCTATCTTTGGCTGGAAAAATGGCTGTGTGTTTTTTTGACTTGGCTATGACCTAACATAATCATATGTTGTGCTTTAGATGTAAAACAGTTTTGAAATCGGACATGATGTGTAGATTAACAAGATGTGTATCTTTCATTTGTTGTATTGGACTTGTAAATGTGTGAAAGTTACATATTTCAACAAAAATATTTTTGAATTTCGCGTGCTGCATTTTCAGCGGAATGTTGTCGAGGGGTTCCGCTAGAAAGGTTAAAGGAGTTCCCACATATGCTGAGGACTTGTTGGCTGCTTTTCCTTCACTCTGCGGTCCAACTCATCTTAAACCACCCTAATTGGGTTGAGGTCGGGTGATTGTGGAGGCCAGGTCATCTGATGCAGCACTCCATCCTTCTCTTTCTGGGTAAAATAGCCCTTACACAGCCTGGAGGTGTGTTGGGTCATTGTCCTGTTGAAAAACAAATGATAGTCCCACTAAGCGTAAACCAGATGAGATGGCGTATCGCTGCAGAATGCTGTGGCAGCCATGCTGGTTAAGTGTGCCTTGAATTCTAAATAAATAATTGACAGTGTCACCAGCAAAGAACCCCCATACCATCACACCTCCTCCTCCATGTTTCACGGTGGGAACCACACATGCAGAGATGATCTCCTACTCTGCGTCTCACAAAGACACTGCGGTTGGAACCAGAAATCTCAAATTTGGACTCATCTGACCAAAGGACAGATTTGCACCTGTCTAATGTCCATTGCTCATGTTTCTTGGCCCAAGCAAGTCTCTTATTATTATTGGTGTCCTTTAGTAGTGGTTTCTTTACAGCAATTCCACCATGGAGGCCTGATTCACGCAGTCTCCTCTGAACAGTTGATGTTGAAATGTGTCTTTTACTTGGACTCTGTGAGGTGCAATCTGAGGTGCAGTTAATTGCCGATTTCTGAGGCAATTAACTCTAATGAACTTATCCTCTGCAGCAGAGGTAATTCTGGGTCTTCCTTTCCTGTGGCCATCCTCATGAGAGCCAGTTTCATCATAGCGCTTGATGGTTTTTGCGACTGCACTTGAAGAAACTTTAACTGGGCTTCCTGTCTTAAAGTAATGATGGACTGTCGTTTTTCTTTGCTTATTTGAGCTTTTATTGCCATAATATGGACTTGGTCTTTTACCAAATAAGGCTTTCTTCTGTATACCACCCCTGCCTTGTCACAACACAACTGATTGGCTCAAATGCATTTAGAAGGAAAGAAATTCCACAAATTAACTTTTAACAGGCACATAGTAAATAGTAAAAATAAAGAAAACTCCTAGAATCAGTAGATGTGTCCAAACTTTTGACTGGTACTGTATACATTTTTCAGGCTGAGTGTAACAGGACAGGACTGTAGCCTAACATTGACAACACTGCAGAACACTTCTTCCATCCCCTGCCATGTGATTGGGGCACAATGGGGCCTCTCATAACCTCGGTCCACTTTCTGTCTTGTGTGTTCTAAACAGCACGCTATTCCCTACATAGTGCACTACTTTTGACAAGAGGCCCTGGTTAGAAGTAGTGCAAAAAAAGAGAATATGGTGCCATTTGGGACGCATCCATAGTTTCTCTGTCTGTCTCTGTCCCCAGCCTTGTGTGACATGCATCCCATGAGAGCCCTGTTCCTCATTCCTCGCAACCTGCCCCCCAAGCTCAAATCAAAGAAATGGTAAGAAAGACAGCTCTCTCTCTCTCTCTCTCTTAGCGACACCACTCTGCCTCCCTCCCTCAGAGACACCACTCTGCCTCCATCCTTTAGAGACACCACTCTGCCTTCCTCCCTTAGACACACCACCCTACCTCCCTTAGAGACACCACTCTGGCTTCTTTAGAGACACCACTCTGCCTCCGTCCCTTAGAGACACTACTCTCCCTCCCTTAGAGACACCACTCTGCCTCCATCCCTTAGAGACAACACTCTGCCTCCCTCCCTTAGAGACACCACTCTGCCTCTGTCCCTTAGCGACACCAATCTGCCTCCCTTAGAGACACCACTCTGCCACCCTCCCTTAAAGACACCACTCTGCCTCCCACCCTTAGAGACACCACTCTGCCTCCCTTAGAGACACAACTCTGCTCCCTCCCTCAGAGACACCACTCTGTCTCTCTCACTCAGAGATACCGCTCTTTCTCCCTTAGAGACACCACTCTGCCTCCCTCCCTTAGAGACAACACTCTGCCTCCCTTCTTTAGAGACACCACTCTGCCTCCCTTAGGGACACCACTCTGCCTCCCTTAGAGACACCACTCTGCCTCCCTCCTTTAGAGACACCACTCTCCCTCCCTTAGAGACACAACTCTGCTCCCTCCCTCAGAGACACCACTCTGCCCCCCTCCCTTAGATACAGCACTCTGCCTCCCTCCCTTAGAGACACCACTCTGCCTTCCTTAGAGACACAACTCTGCTCCCTCCCTCAGAGACACCACTCTGCCTCTCTCCCTGAGAGACACCACTCTGTCTCTCTCCCTCAGAGATACCGCTCTTTCTCCCTCATTCAGAGACACCACTCTGTCTCGCTCCCTAAGTGACACCACTCTGCCTCTCTCCCTTAGAGACAATACTCTGTCTCACTTCCTTAGAGACACCAATCTGCTTCCTTAGAGACACCACTCTGCCTCTCTCCCTTAGAGACACCACTCTGCCTCTCTCCCTTAGAGACACCACTCTGCCTCCCTCCCTTAGAGACACCACTCTGACTCCCTTAGAGGCACCACTCTGCCTCCCTCCCTTAGAGACACCACTCTGCCTCCCTCCCTTAGAGACAACACTCTGCCTCCGTCCCTTAGAGACACCACTCTGCCTCTCTCCCTTAGAGACACCACTCTTCCACCCTCTCTTAGAGACACTACTCTCCCTCCCTTAGAGACACCAATCTGCCTCCCTCCCTTAGAGACACCATTCTGCCTCCCTTGGAGACACCACTCTGCCTCCCTCCCTTAGAGACACCACTCTGCCTACCTTGGAGACACCACTCTGCCTACCTCCCTTAGAAACACCACTCTGGCTTCCTTAGAGACACCACTCTGCCTCCGTCCCTTAGAGACACTACTCTCCCTCCCTTAGAGACACCACTCTGCCTCCATCCCTTAGAGACACCACTCTGCCTCCCTCCCTTAGAGACACCACTCTGCCTCTGTCCCTTAGAGACAACACTCTGCCTCCCTTCTTTAGAGACACCACTCTGCCTCCCTTAGGGACACCACTCTGCCTCCCTTAGAGACACCACTCTGCCTCCCTCCCTTAGAGACACCACTCTCCCTCCCTTAGAGACACCACTCTGCCTCCCTTAGGGAAACCACTCTGCCTCCCTTAGAGACACCACTCTGCCTCCCTCCCTTAGAGACACCACTCTCCCTCCCTCAGAGACACCACTCTGCCTCTCTCCATGAGAGACACCACTCTGCCTCCCTTAGAGGCACGACTCTGTCTCCCTCCCTCAGAGACACCACTCTGTCATCCTCCCTTAGAGACACCACTCTGCCTCCCTCAGAGACACCACTCTGCCTCCCTTAGAGACACCACTCTGCTCCCTCCCTCAGAGACACCACTCTACCTCTCTCCCTTAGAGACACCACACTGCCTCCCTCCCTTAGAGACACCACTCTGCCTCCCTCCCTTAGAGACAACACTCTGCCTCCCTTCCTTAGAGACACCACTCTGCCTCCCTCCCTTAGAGACACTACTCTGCCTCTCTCCCTTAGAGACACCACTCTGCCTCCCTCCCTTAGAGACACCACTCTGACTCCCTTAGAGACACCACTGTGCCTCCCTCCCTTAGAGACACCACTCTGCCTCCATCCCTTAGAGACACCACTCTGCCTCCCTCCCTTAGAGACACCACTCTGCCTCCGTCCATTAGTTGTACCACTCTGCCTCCCTTAGAGACACCACTCTGCCTCCCTCCCTTAGAGACAACACTCTGCTTCCGTCCCTCAGAGACACCACTCTGCCTCTCTCCCTTAGAGACACCACTCTTCCACCCTCTCTTAGAGACACTACTCTACCTCCCTTAGAGACACCACTCTGCCTCCCTCCCTTAGAGACACCATTCTGCCTCCCTTGGAGACACCACTCTGCCTCCCTCCCTTAGAGACACCACTCTGCCTCCCTTAGAGACACCACTCTGCTCCCTCCCTCAGAGACACCACTCTGTCTCTCTCCCTCAGAGATACCGCTCTTTCTCCCTCATTCAGAGACACCACTCTGTCTTGCTCCCTTAGTGACACCACTCTACCTCCTTTAGTGACACCACAATACCTCCCTCCCTTAGAGACACCACTATGCCTCTCTACCTTAGAGACAATACTCTGTCTCACTTCCTTAGAGACACCAATCTGCTTCCTTAGAGACACCACTCTGCCTCTCTCCCTTAGAGACAACACTCTGCCTCTCTCCCTTAGAGACAACACTCTGCCTCCGTCCCTTAGAGACACTACTCTCCCTCCCTCCCTTAGAGACACCACTCTGCCTCCCTTGGAGACACCACTCTGCCTACCTCCCTTAGAAACACCACTCTGGCTTCCTTAGAGACACCACTCTGCCTCCGTCCCTTAGAGACACTACTCTCCCTCCCTTAGAGACACCACTCTGCCTCCATCCCTTAGAGACACCACTCTGCCTCCCTCCCTTAGAGACACCACTCTGCCTCTGTCCCTTAGCGACACCACTCTGCCTCCCTTAGAGACACCACTCTGCCACCCTCCCTTAAAGACACCACACTGCCTCCCTTAGAGACACCACTCTGCCTCCCTCCCTTAGAGACAACACTCTGCTTCCGTCCCTTAGAGACACCACTCTGCCTCTCTCCCTTAGAGACACCACTCTTCCACCCTCTCTTAGAGACACTACTCTCCCTCCCTTAGAGACAACACTCTGCCTCCCTTCCTTAGAGACACCACTCTGCCTCCCTCCCTTAGAGACACTACTCTGCCTCTCTCCCTTAGAGACACCACTCTGCCTCCCTCCCTTAGAGACACCACTCTGACTCCCTTAGAGACACCACTGTGCCTCCCTCCCTTAGAGACACCACTCTGCCTCCATCCCTTAGAGACACCACTCTGCCTCCCTCCCTTAGAGACACCACTCTGCCTCCGTCCATTAGTTGTACCACTCTGCCTCCCTTAGAGACACCACTCTGCCTCCCTCCCTTAGAGACAACACTCTGCTTCCGTCCCTTAGAGACACCACTCTGCCTCTCTCCCTTAGAGACACCACTCTTCCACCCTCTCTTAGAGACACTACTCTACCTCCCTTAGAGACACCACTCTGCCTCCCTCCCTTAGAGACACCATTCTGCCTCCCTTGGAGACACCACTCTGCCTCCCTCCCTTAGAGACACCACTCTGCCTCCCTTAGAGACACCACTCTGCTCCCTCCCTCAGAGACACCACTCTGTCTCTCTCCCTCAGAGATACCGCTCTTTCTCCCTCATTCAGAGACACCACTCTGTCTTGCTCCCTTAGTGACACCACTCTACCTCCTTTAGTGACACCACAATACCTCCCTCCCTTAGAGACACCACTATGCCTCTCTACCTTAGAGACAATACTCTGTCTCACTTCCTTAGAGACACCAATCTGCTTCCTTAGAGACACCACTCTGCCTCTCTCCCTTAGAGACAACACTCTGCCTCTCTCCCTTAGAGACAACACTCTGCCTCCGTCCCTTAGAGACACTACTCTCCCTCCCTCCCTTAGAGACACCACTCTGCCTCCCTTGGAGACACCACTCTGCCTACCTCCCTTAGAAACACCACTCTGGCTTCCTTAGAGACACCACTCTGCCTCCGTCCCTTAGAGACACTACTCTCCCTCCCTTAGAGACACCACTCTGCCTCCATCCCTTAGAGACACCACTCTGCCTCCCTCCCTTAGAGACACCACTCTGCCTCTGTCCCTTAGCGACACCACTCTGCCTCCCTTAGAGACACCACTCTGCCACCCTCCCTTAAAGACACCACACTGCCTCCCTTAGAGACACCACTCTGCCTCCCTCCCTTAGAGACAACACTCTGCTTCCGTCCCTTAGAGACACCACTCTGCCTCTCTCCCTTAGAGACACCACTCTTCCACCCTCTCTTAGAGACACTACTCTCCCTCCCTTAGAGACACCACTCTGCCTCCCTCCCTTAGAGACACCATTCTGCCTCCCTCCCTTAGAGACACCACTCTGCCTCCCTTAGAGACACCACTCTGCTCCCTCCCTCAGAGACACCACTCTGTCTCTCTCCCTCAGAGATACCGCTCTTTCTCCCTCATTCAGAGACACCACTCTGTCTTGCTCCCTTAGTGACACCACTCTACCTCCTTTAGTGACACCACAATACCTCCCTCCCTTAGAGACACCACTATGCCTCTCTACCTTAGAGACAATACTCTGTCTCACTTCCTTAGAGACACCAATCTGCTTCCTTAGAGACACCACTCTGCCTCTCTCCCTTAGAGACACCACTCTGCCTCTCTCCCTTAGAGACAACACTTTGCCTCTCTCCCTTAGAGACAACACTCTGCCTCCGTCCCTTAGAGACACTACTCTCCCTCCCTCCCTTAGAGACACCACTCTGCCTCCCTTGGAGACACCACTCTGCCTACCTCCCTTAGAAACACCACTCTGGCTTCCTTAGAGACACCACTCTGCCTCCGTCCCTTAGAGACACTACTCTCCCTCCCTTAGAGACACCACTCCGCCTCCATCCCTTAGAGACACCACTCTGCCTCCCTCCCTTAGAGACACCACTCTGCCTCTGTCCCTTAGCGACACCACTCTGCCTCCCTTAGAGACACCACTCTGCCACCCTCCCTTAAAGACACCACTCTGCCTCCCTCCCTTAGAGACAACACTCTGCCTCACTCCCTTAAAGACACCACTCTGCCTCCCTCCCTTAGAGACAACACTCTGCCTCACTCCCTTAGAGACACTACTCTCCCTCCCTTAGAGACACCACTCTGCCTCCCTTAGAGACACAACTCTGCCTCTCTCCCTCAGAGACAACATTCTGCCTCCCTTCTTTAGAGACACCACTCTGCCTCCCTTAGGGACACCACTCTGCCTCCCTTAGAGACACCACTCTGCCTCCCTCCCTTAGAGACACCACTCTCCCTCCCTTAGAGACACCACTCTGCCTCCCTCCCTTAGAGACAGCACTCTGCCTCCCTCCCTTAGAGACACCACTCTGCCTTCCTTAGAGACACAACTCTGCTCCCTCCCTCAGAGACACCACTCTGCCTCCCTCCCTTAGAGACACCACTCTGCCTTCCTTAGAGACACAACTCTGCTCCCTCCCTCAGAGACACCACTCTGTCTCTCTCCCTGAGAGACACCACTCTGCCTCCCTTAGAGGCACCACTCTGTCTCCCTCCCTCAGAGACACCACTCTGTCTCCCTCCCTTAGAGACACCACTCTGCCTCCCTCCCTTAGAGACAACACTCTGCCTCCCTCCCTTAGAGACACCACTCTGCCTCCATCCCTTAGAGACATCACTCTACCTCTCTCCCTTAGAGACACCACACTGCCTCCCTCCCTTAGAGACACCACTCTGCCTCCCTCCCTTAGAGACAACACTCTGCCTCCCTCCCTTAGAGACACCACTCTGCCTCCCTCCCTTAGAGACACCACTCTGCCTCTCTCCCTTAGAGACACCACTCTGCCTCCGTCCCTTAGTGATACCACTCTGCCTCCTTTAGAGACACCACTCTGCCTCCCTCCCTTAGAGACAACACTCTGCTTCCGTCCCTTAGAGACACCACTCTGCCTCTCTCCCTTAGAGACACCACTCTTCCACCCTCTCTTAGAGACACTACTCTCCCTCCCTTAGAGACACCACTCTGCCTCCCTCCCTTAGAGACACCATTCTGCCTCCCTTGGAGACACCACTCTGCCTCCCTCCCTTAGAGACACCACTCTGCCTCCCTTAGAGACACCACGCTGCTCCCTCCCTCAGAGACACCACTCTGTCTCTCTCCCTCAGAGATACCGCTCTTTCTCCCTCATTCAGAGACACCACTCTGTCTCGCTCCCTTAGTGACACCACTTTACCTCCTTTAGTGACACCACAATACCTACCTCCCTTAGAGACACCACTCTGCCTCTCTCCCTTAGAGATACCGCTCTACCTCCCTCTCTCAGAGACAGCACGATGCCTCCCTCCCTTAGAGACACCACTCTGCCTATCTACCTTAGAGACAATACTCTGTCTCACTTCCTTAGAGACACCAATCTGCTTCCTTAGAGACACCACAATGCCTACCCCCCTCAGAGACACCACTCTGCCTCTCTCCCTGAGAGACACCACTCTGTCTCTCTCCCTCAGAGATACTGCTCTTTCTCCCATATTCAGAGACACCACTCTGTCTCGCTCCCTAAGTGACACCACTCTGCCTCTCTCTCTTAGAGACACCACTCTGCCTCCCTCTCTTAGAGACACCACTCTGACTCCCTTAGAGACACCACTCTCCCTCCCTCCCTTAGAGACACCACTCTGACTCCCTTAGAGACACCACTCTGCCTCCCTCCCTTAGAGACATCACTCTGCCTCCGTCCCTTAGAGACACCACTCTGCCTCCCTCTCTTAGAGACACCACTCTGACTCCCTTAGAGACACCACTCTGCCTCCCTCCCTTAGAGACACCACTCTGCCTCCGTCCCTTATAGACACCACTCTGCCTCCCTCCCTTAGAGACACCACTCTGCCTCCGTCCCTTAGTGATACCACTCTGCCTCCCTTAGAGACACCACTCTGCCTCCCTCCCTTAGAGACAACACTCTGCCTCCGTCCCTTAGAGACACCACTCTGACTCTCTCCCTTAGAGACACCACTCTTCCACCCTCTCTTAGAGACACTACTCTCCCTCCCTTAGAGACACCACTCTGCCTCCCTCCCTTAGAGACACCACTCTGCCTCCCTTGGAGACACCACTCTGCCTCCCTCCCTTAGAGACACCACTCTGCCTCCCTTAGAGACACCACTCTGCTCCCTCCCTCAGAGATACCGCTCTTTCTCCCTCATTCAGAGACACCACTCTGTGTCGCTCCCTTAGTGACACCACTCTACCTCCTTTAGTGACACCACAATACCTCCCTCCCTTAGAGACACCACTCTGCCTCTCTCCCTAAGAGACAATACTCTGTCTCACTTCCTTAGAGACACTAATCTGCTTCCTTAGAGACACCACTCTGCCTCTCTCCCTCAGAGATACTGCTCTGCCTCCCTCTCTCAGAGACAGCACGATGCCTCCCTCCCATAAAGACACCACAATGCCTCTCTCCCTTGGAGACACCACTCTGTCTCGCTCCCTTAGCGACACCACTCTGCCTCCCTTAGCGACACCACGATGCCTCTCTCCCTCAGAGACACCACTCTGCCTCCATTAGCGACACCACAATGCCTCTCTCCCTTAGAGACACCACTCTCACACCCCACAGAGCATCAACAACACAGCAGGAATGTTTTCCTCAGAGTGTCCAAAACGCATTCAACCTCCCTGCGCCTTCCTTCACCTTTTACCCTTGCTTAGCTAGCTCCAATAACATTACTGCCAACAGAACTGCTGCAATACAATGTCCCTTCCTTACCCCGTATGTCACTTTTTGTTGTATACTGTACCATTAGTTTAGGCTGAGCACATATGGTTGATTTTCACGTTCCTGTTTAGAATTTTAGCATCATAGTGTGAGAAGACAGACCCCGACAGTAACAGTTTGACTGCATGCAGGAGTCTAAAATTAGTCTTTTTAGATACAATGGGAAGGGAATATGCATTTCATAATGCATGAAGCATTGTGTTTGTTTATTCAATATTCATTGAATAAAGTTGGGTTCATGCGTGGCAGACTTTGGGAATACATTGAGGCTGTCTGAAATGACACCCCATTCCCTTTAGCCTATGAGCATCTGGCCAACAGTAGTGCACTACATACTCCAGGGGTTTAGGTTGCCATCTTGGACACTGCCGGAGCATTTTGTGGCCCTGTGTCCTCTCCAGGTCCAAGAAGTTAATGACCTTTGTGGAGAGCTGTCTGGTGAAGAACTACCTCCATCGTCCCGCTACAGAAACCCTCCTAAGGCACTCGTTCATCAAAGACCTGCCCAACGAACGGCAGGTTCGCATCATGCTCAAAGACCACCTGGACAGAACCAGGAAAAAGAGAGATAAAGGTGAGGCCATGTTGTCATTACAGGATAGCAGAGATCACCTAGTGTCACTCAACAGTTGCTGAGACTGGCATGCAAGCTCTAGTGCTGTATGATACTTTGCACTGCCAACAATCATGGGGCGCCTTTTTGGCCTTGTTATTCTTAGTCACACTGGCAGCAACAGTTAAAGTGGCAGAAAAAAGGCATTTTGATCCTCAATCTTTTCCTAGTGTTTAATTTCTCTAAGCCTAGTGAGAGGCTACTGTATTACTGTCATCAGCTTGACAGGTTCTATTATCCACTGGTAATGTGGTGGCTATTGGGTTTAGAAGCAGAGCTGCTTCTTGTCAGCCTCTCACAGTGAGACTGCACACTCGTGTCCTGTGAGAGGAATGCGCCTCAGAGGAGGCAGTGTTTAATCATCTCCCAGACTGCACCACACCATCAGCGGCCTCCCTCCCTCCCACATAATGACATCGTCTCCCTGAGCCCACAGAAACTCTAGGCTTCAACCTCAAAAGCAAAATGGCGGTTTCCTAGGCCTCGTGCCGTTCGTTCTTTGGTTGGCGTTCTGCTTAACTGTTCAGACAGACAGTGAAATGACCTCTTAGAGCAGAGCCAAACCTTTAGTGAGAGCGAATGAGACGCTGATAGCGGCAGCTCCAAACACAGCAGAAACACTCAGTCGTTACCCTGTGTTCATAACCTACTAGAGTTTGACTGAGAATTAGAAACAGATGGCCGTTTTCTTTGGCCAGCCCACTCTTTCCTCTCCTTCCCTCTCTCTCTCATTCTCTATATCTCTCGGTTCCCATCTCTCCCTTCCTCTCTTTTTCTCTCTCTCACTTTCTCTCTCTCCCTCTCTCTCTCTTTCTCTCTCTCTCTCTGTCATGTGCATCTCTCTCACTTTCTCTCTCTCTCTTTCTTATTCTTTCTTATTCTTATTCTTTCTCAGTGTAATTCACAAACACTCGTGAGGGTTCAGAAGGAAGAATGAGCGTAATTTAACATGCTGAACTATTTACTCATTTTGACAAGCGTTTTGGAATTGAATCCAGCTGAAGAAAAGGAAGTGAGACTGTTCATGACTAGTTTTAGTTCCATGTGGGTAAACTGCAGGAGACACCTGGAGAGGAGACATTGGGTTGTTTTACTGTAATTGATGTTTTCCCTGCTTAGATGGTGAGAGAGGAGGAACTAGCTGACTGTGGGAAAGTTACAGTATGTGTGAGCCTGTTGTACTGTACAGAATAACCACCTCGTTGTTTATCCTAGTGTATACTGTGCTTTCGGAAAGTATTCAGACCCATTTTTTACAATGATGGCCTACCCCGGCCAAACCCGGACAACGCTGGGCCAATTGTGTGCCGCGCTATGTGACTCCCGATCATGGCTGGATTTGATACAGCCTGGATTCTGTATTGACGCCTCTTGCACTGAGATGCAGTGCCTTAGACTGCTGTGCCACTCTTCTTGGGTATGACGCTACAAGCTTGGCACACCTGTATTTGGGGAGATTCTCCCATTTTTCTCTGCAGATCCTCTCAAGCTCTGTCAAGTTGAATGGGGAGTGTTGCTGCACAGCTATTTTCAGGTGTCTCCAGAGGTGTTCGATCTGGGCTCTGGCTGAACCACTCAAGGACATTCAGAGACTTGTCCCGAAGGCACTGCTGTGTTGTCTTGGCTGAGTGATTAGGGTTGTTGTCCTGTTGGAAGGTGAACCTTCGCCCCAGTCTGAGGTCCTGAGCACGCTGGATCAGGTTTTCATCAAGGATCTCTCTGTACATTTCTCCGTTAATCTTTGCCTCGATCCTGACAAGTCTCCCAGTCCCTGCCGCTGAAAAACATTCCCACAGCATGATGCTGCCACCACCATGCTTCACCGTAGGGATGGTGCCAGGTTTCCTCCAGATGTGACGATTGGCATTCAGGCCAAAGAGTTAAATCTTGGTTTAATCAGACCAGAGAATATTTTTTCTCATGGTCTGAGAGTCTTTAGGTGCCTTTTTGGCAAACTGCTAGTGGCTATCATTTGCCTTTTGGGAGTGGCTTCCATCTGGCCACTCTACCATAAAGGCCGGATTGGTGGAGTGATGCAGAGATGGTTTTCTTTCTGGAAGATTCTCCCATCTCCACAGAGGAACTCTAGAGCTCTGTCAGAGGCACCATCAGGTTCTTGGCCACCTCCCTGACCAAGGCCCTTCTCCCCCGATTGCTCAAGGAAGAGCCAGCTCCAGGAAGAGTTTTGGTGGTTCAAAACTACTTCTATTTAAGAATGATGGAGCTACTGTGTTATTGTGGACCTTCAATGCTGCAGACATTTTTTGGTACCCTTCCTCAGATCTGTGCCTTAACACAATCCTGTCTCGGAGCTATACGGACAATTCCTTTGACCTCCCGGCTTGGTTTTTGCTCTGACATGCACTGTCAACTGTGGGACCTTATATAGACAGGTGTGTGCCTTTCCAAATCATGTCCAATCAATTTAATTTACCACAGGTGGACTCCAATCAAGTTGTAGAAACATCTCAAGGATGATCAATGGAAACAGGATGCACCTGTTCTCAATTTCGAGTCTCCTAGCAAAGGGTCTGAATAACTTATGTAAATAAGTCTTTTTGGGGGGTTTGAATAAATTTCCTACATTTCTAAAAACCTGTTTTCAGTTTGTCATTGTAGGGTATTGTGTGTAGAATGCTGATGATTTTTATTAATTTACTACATTTTAAAACAAGGCTGTAAAGTAACAAAATGTGGGAAAAGTCAAAGGGTCTGAATACTTTCTGTAGGCACTGTATAGTCATGTGCATAATGTACTGTATCATTGAGATTGCATGCATCCCTCATGTCTAAAATATACTCTGGTCACATGTTGTCCACAGAGAGCCCAGAGTATGAATACAGCGGCAGTGAGGATGAGGAGGAGGAGATTAACGAAGAGGAAGGTGAACCCAGGTATGATGACAGCGTTAACACTGTAAAGAAGGTCAAACACTAGCTCTGGTGTCACGCCTGGTTCCATCGAACAGCCAGATGACCCCCTCTGTGAAGCTAGAGTCCAAGCTCTACTGGGTCCATCGAATAGCCAGCTGACCCCCGCTGTGAATCTAGAGCAAGCTCTACTGGGTCCATCAAACAGCCAGCTGACCCCCTCTGTGAAGCTAGAGTCCAAGCTCTACTGGGTCCATCAAACAGTCAGCTGAACCCCTTTGTGAAGCTAGAGTCCAAGCTCTACTGGGTCCATTGAACAGCCAGCTGCCCCCTCTGTGAAGTCCAAGCTCTACCGTTTATGTAATGCAGGCCTGAGAACTGTCATAGAGGATATTCGTCTAAGAGTGCACAATGTGTGAACGCATGGGCTTGTCAATGAAGACACCAGATTCTCTGCTTCTTTTCGCTTAGCTGGACAGGGCGCCATATGGCAGTGACTATAAAAATATATATTTTCTGCTGTGGACAGTACAGTATGTGTCCCTGTGTATCCCAGTCCGTATGTGCCTTGTGTGTGTGTGTGTGTGCGTGTGTGTGTGTGTGTGTGTGTGTGTGTGTGTGTGTGTGTGTGTGTGTGTGTGTGTGTGTGTGTGTGTGTGTGTGTGTGTGTGTGTGTGTGTGTGTGTGTGTGTGTGTGTGTGTGTGTGTGTGTAACTATACTCCTGGCCATAAATCCATGTGCCTCCTCACTCCTCCTGCCCATCACTCACTCTGTGCCCTGCTCCTCGGCTACCCTCTCTGTCCTATCACTCTAGCTCCATAGTGAACCTGCCGGGGGAGTCCACTCTGAGAAGAGAGTTCCTGCGTCTTCAGCAGGAGAACAAGAACTGGTCAGAAGCCCAGCGACAGCAGCAGGTCCTGCAGCAGCAGCTCCGGGACCAGGAGAGTTACAAACAGCAGCTGCTGGCCGAGAGGCAGAAGAGGATCCACCAGCAGAAGGAGCAGCGCAGGAGGCTGGAGGACGTGAGAGACACTCTTTAGTTGAAACACTCCTCTCAGCAGCCGTCTCCAACAAAGCAGCAGAACCAAATGCCTGCTGCCCAGCCAGCAAATGAGCTTGGCTGCCTAGAGATTTGGCGGGCTTTCTCTCTATTTCTCTCTATCTTTCTCTCTCTCTCTCCTGTTGTTTGTTTGGCTCAAATGGGAAGGACTGTTTAGTGTTGAACAAACCAAAGAATTGTCTTATAGAACAATATAGAGTATTTTATTGTTGTTTCCAAATAAGGAGGGATTGCGTTCAGGAGTGATGCTCCTGTGTGGTTTGCGTTGCACAAAAGACAAATAACATATGTCGTATTAGGTCTGAATGCACAGAAACTGTATGTTGTGTCGTGTTTGCTGTTGATGTATAGTGCCGTACAGATGGCTAGAAAGTTATGTAATTTGCCGTGTTGGACTGTGATGTCCCACTGACTATTTACAGAGAAAACATTCTGTTGTGTTGAATGAAGTTGAGGTAATACCATGTTCAGTGGTCTTTTGGTGTTGTTGTTGTGTTACAGCAACAGAGGAAGCAGCTGCAGGATTCTGGGTTCCAGTGGCCAGAACTACAGGAGATGCTATGGAGGGAGGAGACTGACGCTAATGACAGAGGTCTATTGGATGAAAGGAACAAGAGAAGTGACAAGAGACGGGTAGCTGTTCAATTTTACTCCCCCTCAAAAGCACAATGCTCTAAGTAGTAGACCCCCTACCTGCTTAATTCTTATCTGCCCACATTGCTCCATGTGATAGGCAGAAGACCAACAAATATGTACTGATTAGATGGTCTTTTGTGCCCAATACCTGAGGAGGATTCTGAATATTTTGATTCTTGTATAATAACACTGTATTAGTTTTTTCCCTGTAAGTAGTCTGCTACAAGCTGTAAGGTCCTGGAATTCAGACGGCATCGTCTTGCGCCAATATGATCTAGATTCTACAGTCTCGCTAGACATTTTAGGTCCATACATAATCTGTGTCTGAAGACTGAACATTTTAACATGGTTGTGTCTCATAACACATTACATAACACTGTTCAGTGGGACAGGACCCACTTTGTTTAGTGGGTTACCTGCTCTGAAAGATTCCTTGTGACAAGGTCAATGCATTTTTAATCCAGGTGCAAGTTAACATTTTATACATGTTCCTCTACAAAAACTGCTTATATGCATTTGGTATGAAAGGTGTTGACATAGCACTTCCAACTGTCTCAGTTTTCAGCCCATTGGTGATTAAATCTACCAAGCTAGCATTTAAATCCACTGATGGTTGGAACCTCTATGGAAGATCACAGAAAGTAATTGCCTGTGGGACCATTCTGAAAGAAAATAATTAAATGACTCCCCTTTTTTCTGCTGTATGAACATTTCCCATGATTTGATGTTGGAGCTAGGGTGAGCGCCATGGCGAGAAGTCAGTGACAATTACAGCATCCTATAGCCAAGGTAGAGGGAACTGTCATGTCATTCTGAGGACTTGAATTAGTCTGTTTAATTCAAACACTCGGTTAATTAACCTCTCACAGTTCGCTGGCTCTGAATGAGCCACACCTGCCTGACTGCAGAACAGAACAGTAGATGATATGGCAATAGGTGTGGGTTTATTGCAGGCATCATTGAGGTGTTCAGAGGGATCATTGAGGTGTTCAGGGGGATCATTGAGGTGTTCAGAGGGATCATTGAGGTGTTCAGAGTGATCATTGAGGTGTTCAGGGGGATCATTGAGGTGTTCAGGGGGATCATTGAGGTGTTCAGAGGGATCATTGAGGTGTTCAGAGGGATCATTGAGGTGTTCAGAGTGATCATTGAGGTGTTCAGGGGGATCATTGAGGTGTTCAGAGGGATCATTGAGGTGTTCAGAGGGATCATTGAGGTGTTCAGAGGGATCATTGAGGTGTGAGGTGTTTTGGAGTCTGTTCACCGCACCATGAGCTGAGCAATAGCCCCTGAATCATGATCCATGTGTCTCAAATGGTACCCTTTTCCCTGTATTCCCTATTCCCCAAGGGTCTCTGGTCAAAAGTAGTGCATTATATAGGAAATAGGGTACCATTTGGGACTTAGACTATGTGTGTAAGTTGACGGGCTCCATGCATGTGTTTCTCTTGGTGAGTGCAATGCAGAAGGCAGTTCTAATGAGTTTAGGCAGTATCCTGGAAAGTGGCCCGGCTACTCATTTATTCCAGATGGTCAGTAGGGCTGATCGCCTGGCTGTGCTGCTCTCTCTCTGCCTGTCTGTGCTGTAGCTTACATGGGCTTCTGCCTCCTCATCCTCATGAATCCTCACGTGCATCTGGAGATGCAGTGTATACCGTTTAACATGATCTGGAGAAGGTTTTTAACCCATTATGTGTTAACCCAGGGGGGAAGAACTCCTTGCACACTTTTGATTCTGTCACGCACTCTATCAGGGCCTTTGAGAGTCATGTGGACTGATTTTCATGGTTAAATATTTAAAAGAGGAGGGTTAAGAGCCTTCTGCAAGCCAGCTAGACACTGAATATTTTAGTTTTTTTAACCAGTATTCAGTCTTTGGATTTCCTAAATCAAATCTTTTTTTCTCTCTCGTTGAATGTTAGGTGGAGGATCGTGGCAGACAGCGGGTTGATGTCGGAGGAAGGCCTGCAGGTCCTGTAGCTGAACAGGTAATAATTGCTTTCTGATTTTTCTCACTCAACCTACATGGAACAGAATGCATCAAACCCTACCAGGAAATTACTTCAGTTTGTATCAAAGACATGGGTGGTTATTGAATTTAAGTGTTTTGGCTTGGATGTTGTGCCTTAGTCTAAGGGAAATATTATTACTGGTTCCGCATGAAACAGAATGTATTCAATGAGGGAGTGGAGAAAATCGAATGGTGAAATATTCAATGTTTAGACTATCCTGGCTGATTTCAAGTTCAAGACCTTGTCGCTATCTCAGAGTATATTATGGCTCCTGTTCCACAGCTCACAGTTAAATAATTCCTCTCATGAAATCCCACACTTAGCATTGGGAGCTAAAGGCCACATTCTCTAAAGATCTCTAAGGATGATAGATGCTAGGCTAACTGAAAACACAGTCAACCCTGCGTACTCAAGGGCAACATAAAAGACTATGCACTGTAATGTACTGTAGAAGAGAACACATAAGAAAGGCTCTGTTTGACTTTTAATCTGTAAGGAGCCTTGTGCTGAAAGGTGTCATTTGCTTTAAAGGGCAAAGTTGCATCTAAAGGAATTCACAGGAGGTACCCTGTTTTTGGAACGTCGGATAAACTGTTTGTTATATGGATGGAAGTGTAACTCCCTACCGTGATGCAAAGAAAAATATGTTTGAAAATCAATGAAAGGGAATGTTTAGGCTCACAACGCAACGCAGGGAGAATAAAACAATGCATTCAAGTTTGTTTGTCCCTTGAGTAAGGATTCCAGTCTCCTTGTTGGCTTGAGAAGGCCACTGCTGTGCCTAACAGCCAGAAACCTAATAGATTATTTATGTATATCCTCATCGTGATCATTAGTCTTGATCCTTATGATAGAATTCCATGGTTTGTGTTTAGCCTTTAAATAGCGTGTGGTGCTTGGAGAAACATGCTCTCATCCTGTTTGTCAACACGGGTTAAAGAGAGTTTAAATGCCTAATTACATAAAGGGGCTTTTTGTTTCTCATTTAATCTGATTAAGCAACTAAAATGAAAAATGATGTTGAACTCATCATGAATCATAGATGAAAAACATCCAAGCTTATATGGGATTACAGATGTTGAATTGATTTAACTCAACTTGGCTTTCTCTCTCTTTAGTCTTCATGTCAGTGTGACCTCCTTGTAACCACTTCCAACGAGGAATATACACTGTTAATAAAATAAAGGTTTGAAGTTGGAACCAAATAAGGTTCTTCAGAGCGATGCCATGGGGGAACCATTTTAGGTTATCTGAAGAACCTTAAATGGGATGGTTCTTTGAGGAACCATAAACAATCGATGTAGAAACCAAAAACAGAAATGTTTTGGCACTCCAGAACCAGAATTGGATAGCCCTGCTGTAGGGTGTTGAGCGTTCTTTGCATACTTCCCAGGGTACCTGTCGAGTTCATTTTAGAGTTACCAGTACTACCCGTGACTGTGTTTCCTAGTGACATGGTTGTAGCATTCATTCATTTTTAGTCCTGTGTCCTTCACAAAGTCAGATTTTTAGTGAATATGTTATCATTAAAATTACATTTTTTTAAGACAATGCAATACATATTTCATGAGGCCTTATTTTGAGAATTTTACCCTTATACAGTAACAGGTGCAACACTAGAAATGTTACACTGCAAAATCAACACTAGTCAACACTGGTCAAGTTGCTGTGTGCTATAAAAGGCACACATCAACAGGTTTCCATACATTTCAATAACCTTTTAGAATTCGGAAGAAGCGTAGATGCCACGTCAAGAACCCCCCACTGAGCTCAAAGGTTCTTAACTTGGCAAGAGTTTTCCAAGGAACCTTAAGAGCTGAGAAGGGAAATGTCTGCTGTGTGTGTGTGTGTGTGTGTGTGTGTGTGTGTGTGTGTGTGTGTGTGTGTGTGTGTGTGTGTGTGTGTGTGTGTGTGTGTGTGTGTGTGTGTGTGTGTGTGTGTGTGTGTGTGTGTGTGTGTGTGTGTGTGTGTGTGTGTGTGTGTGTGTGTGTGTGTGTGTGTGTGGGAGTGCCCCTCCTGAAATAATTCCTCCAGTTCTGAAATCGGAGACTTAAGTACAGTATTCTTGTCAATGAGCCTTAAATGTGAGCTGACCATATTGCCTGGGAGTGCCCCTCCTGAAATAATACCTCCTTCAGTTCTGAAATCTGGAGAGACTTAAGCCTCTCTACAGTATTCTTGTCAATGAGATCCTTCAGGGTCTGCTAGCTGCAGTAGAGAATCCTGCAGGGCCAGCGTCTGCAAGCTACAGTAGAGGATCCTTCAGGGTCTGCTAGCTACAGTAGAGGATCCTGCAGGGTCAGGGCCTGCTAGCTGCAGTAGAGGGACCGCAGGGTCAGGGTATGCTAGCTACAGTAGAGGATCCTGCAGGGTCAGGGTCTGCTAGCTACAGTAGAGGATCCTGCAGGGTCAGGGCCTGCTAGCTACAGTAGAGGATCCTGCAGGGCCAGGGTCTGCTAGCTGCAGTAGAGGGACCGCAGGGCCAGGGTCTGCAAGCTACAGTAGAGGGTCCTGCAGGGTCAGGGATCCTGCATGGTCAGGGCTGCAGTAGAGGATCCTGCAGGGTCAGGGCCTGGCCTAGAGGATCCTGCAGGGCAGGGTACAGTAGAGAGGGATCCTGCAGTAGGGCCAGGGTCTGCTAGCTGCAGTAGAGGGAGAGGGACCTACAGTAGAGGATCCTGCAGGGATCCCAGGGTCTGCAAGCTACAGTAGAGGGTCCTGCAGGGTCAGGGCCTGCTAGCTACAGTAGAGTATCCTGCAGGGTCAGGGCTTGCTAGCTACAGTAGAGGATCCTGCAGGGTCAGGGCCTGCTAGCTACAGTAGAGTCTCCTGCAGGGCCAGGGTCTGATAGATACAGTAGAGTTTCCTGAAGGGTCTGCTAGTTACAGTAGTCTCCCGAAGGGTCTGCTAGCTAGAGTAGATGCTCCTGCAGGGCCAGGGTCTGCTTGATACAGTAGAGTTTCCTGCAGGGCCAGGGTCTGCTAGCTACAGTAGAGTCTCCTGCAGGGCCAGGGCCTGCTAGATACAGTAGAGTTTCCTGCAGGGCCAGGGCCTTCTAGATACAGTAGAGTCTCCTGCAGGGCCAGGGTCTGCTAGATACAGTAGAGTCTCCTGCAGGGCCAGGGTCTGCTAGATACAGTAGTCTCCTGCAGAGCCTGCTGGATACAGTAGAGTCTCCTGCAGGGCCAGGGCCTACTAGATACAGTAGAGTTTCCTGCAGGGCCAGGGTCTGCTAGATACAGTAGAGTCTCCTGCAGGGCCAGGGCCTGCTAGATACAGTAGAGTTTCCTGCAGGGCCAGGGTCTGCTAGCTACAGAGAGTCTCCCGATGGGTCTGCTAGCTACAGTAGATGCTCAATTGAAAGCAGCCATTTCCAGGCTGTAGCGTTGGCCACATGGCTGTTATCTATCTGTTTGGGGGCAGTACTGCAGGCCCGGGATGAGGCTTCAGAACGTCAGTGTCCTGTGTTTGTCTCTGTCGTTGTCTAGAGGAGGACCGAGCCTCCACCTCCACAGCCTCATCCTCAGCAGCAGCCCCAGCAGCAGCAGGGTAAAAAGTTCCACCGCACTCTGCCCAAAGACCAGACGCAACTGCTTTCACTTCAGCACGACCACAGGCACAAAAAGAGGGAGCCCCACAAGGCTGCTAGCGCCACGCATAACTGCCCCGCAAATAGCCAGCTCAAAGTGGTAAAGTCCCCTGACCCTCTCCTTTGTCCCACTCCCCCTGTCTCCCTCAGCCACCCCTCCCCGCTACCTCTCTCTGTCCCACTGCACTGTCTCTCTATCTGTCCCACCACCCTTTCTATCTCTCTATCTGTCCCACTGCCCTCGTCTGTTTCTTTGTCCCACTGCCCCTGTCTGTCTCTCTGCCTGTCCCACGGCCCCTGTCTGTCTCTTTGTCGGTCTCTTTGTTTGTCTCATTGCCTCTGTCTGTCTCTCTGTCTGTCCCACTGCCCTGTCTGTCTCTCTGTCTGTCCCACTGCCCTGTCTGTCTCTCTGTCTGTCCCACCACCCTTTCTATCTCTCTGTCTGTCCCACTGCCCTCGTCTGTTTCTTTGTCCCACTGCCCCTGTCTGTCTCTCTGTCTGTCCCACTGCCCTGTCTGTCTCTCTGTCTGTCCCACTGCCCTGTCTGTCTCTCTGTCTGTCCCACTGCCCTGTCTGTCTCTGTCTGTCCAACTGCCCTGTCTGTCTCTCTGTCTGTCCTACTGCCCTGTCTGTCTCTGTCTGTCCCACTGCCATGTCTGTTCCCTGTCTGCCCACCTTCATGTCTGTCTCTCTGTCTGTCCCACTACCCCTGTCTATCTCTATTTCTGTCCCACTGCCCCGGTCTGTCTCCCTGTCTGTCCCACTTCCCTGTCTGACCCACTGCTCCTGTCTATCTCTATTTCTGTCCCACTGCCTCTGTCTGTCTGTCTGTCTGTCTGTCTGTCTGTCTGTCTGTCTGTCTGTCTGTCTGTCTGTCTGTCTGTCTGTCTGTCTGTCTGTCTGTCTGTCTGTCTGTCTGTCTGTCTGTCTGTCTGTCTGTCTGTCCCACTTTCCTGTCTGTTCCTCTGTCCAACTTTTCTGTCTGTCTCTATGTCTGTTCCACTGCCCCTGTCTGTCTCTCTGTCTGTCTCACTGCCCTGTCTGTCTCTCTGTCTGTCCCACTGCCATGTCTGTGTCTATGTCTGTCCCACTGCCCTGTCTGTCTCTCTGTCTGGACCCACTTCCCTGTCTGTCTCTCTGTCTGTCTCACTGCCCTCTGTTTCTATGTCTGTCCCACTGCCCTGTCTGTCTCTCTGTCTGGACCCACTTCCCTGTCTGTCTCTCTGTCTGTCTCACTGCCCTCTGTTTCTATGTCTGTCCCACTGCCGTGTCTGTCTCTGTGTCTGTTGACTGTCCCAGTCTGTCTCTCTGTCTGTCCCACTGCCATGTCTGTGTCTATGTCTGTCCCACTGCAATGTATGTGTCTATGTCTGTCCCACTGCCAGGTTTCTGACAGCTCTTCCATGTTGCTCAGATGGAGATGGTGAAGGTTTCTGACAGCTCTTCCATGTTGCTCAGATGGAGATGGACAGGGTGAAGGTTTCTTACAGCTATTCCATGTTGCTCAGATGGAGATGGACAGGGTGAAGGTTTCTGACTGCTCTTCCATGTTGCTCAGATGGAGATGGACAGGGTGAAGGTTTTTGACTGCTCTTCTATGTTGCTCAGATGGAAATGGACAGGGTGAATGTTTCTGACTGCTCTTCCATGTTGCTCAGATGGAGATGGACAGGGTGAAGGTTTCTGACTGCTCTTGCTCAGATGGAGATGGACAGGGTGAAGGTTTCTGACAGCTCTTCCATGTTGCTCAGATGGAGATGGACAGGGTGAAGGTTTCTGACAGCTCTTCCATGTTGCTCAGATGGAGATGGACAGGGTGAAGGTTTCTGACAGCTCTTCCATGTTGCTCAGATGGAGATGGACAGGGTGAAGGTTTCTGACAGCTCTTCCATGTTGCTCAGATGGAGATGGACAGGGTGAAGGTTTCTGACAGCTCTTCCATGTTGCTCAGATGGAGATGGACAGGGTGAAGGTTTCTGATGGAGATGTTGCTCAGATGGAGATGGACAGGGTGAAGGTTTCTGACAGCTCTTCCATGTTGCTCAGATGGAGATGGACAGGGTGAAGGTTTCTGACAGCTCTTCCATGTTGCTCAGATGGAGATGGACAGGGTGAAGGTTTCTGACTGCTCTTCCATGTTGCTCAGATGGAGATGGTGAAGGTTTCTGACTGCTCTTCCATGTTGCTCAGATGGAGATGGACAGGGTGAAGGTTTCTGACTGCTCTTCCATGTTGCTCAGATGGAGATGGACAGGGTGAAGGTTTCTGACTGATCTTCCATGTTGCTCAGATGGAGATGGACAGGGTGAAGGTTTCTGACTGATCTTCCATGTTGCTCAGATGGAGATGGACAGGGTGAAGGTTTTTGACTGCTCTTCCATGTTGCTCAGATGGAAATGGACAGGGTGAATGTTTCTGACTGCTCTTCCATGTTGCTCAGATGGAGATGGACAGGGTGAAGGTTTCTGACTGCTCTTCCATGTTGCTCAGATGGAAATGGACAGGGTGAAGGTTTCTGACTGCTCTTCCATGTTGCTCAGATGGAGATGGACAGCGTGAAGGTTTCTGACAGCTGTCAGGCCAACCTGAACAGAGTGCTGACTGGGATGCGCCTCCCCCTGCGTGTCCATACCAGACTGAGCTCTGGGAGCAGCTCCAGCCCCTGTACCCCTGCCACGCAGAGGGCTGCCATACAACAGGTAACGTAGCCCCGCCCCCCTGCCGAATCCAGCGTACCTTAACTCCACCAATCAATAAAATCAATCAATATCTTTTTTTGCACCCGTTTGGAAAATCATTATGTAGCTACAGTAGGCATATACAAAATGTACTTACAGTGTACATTACATTGATTTAGGGCTTCCACAACCATATATACTTAACATTAACACAGTAACAAACATATTCAAAGTAAAGGGTTAGCACGCAATTCCGAGAATAGCCATTGCCTCTCTTTATCAGTCACTGTGAATTTAAGATGACAAATTTCTGTAAATGTCATTCTGTTTCTGTTTATTATGACCTCTTGCAAGACCCTATTGAAAAATAAAATGTGTGTCATGGCTTTCAAAATATATTTTGATCATTGCAACATATTTTGTACTCTCCTACAGTTTGTGTCAGCTGTTCTGTTGGGAAGGTACAGATGTAGGATCTTAATTTTACCTATATTGTCACAGCTAAAATAATCCTGCAGTAATAGGATTTGAACGTTCAGTTCAGCTGGCAAAAAGTATGCTACATGAAAAGTGCAATACTGTTAAAAGTTGCGGCATGCAGAAATCACTCCACATTTTCCTGGTTGCTAAAACTATAATAGTTTGGCTAATTTGAGTTTATGTGTCAAAATAAGCTAGTATAGTACAGAGAATCATTGTACCATCTAAACCGCTGTGAAATATACACATGGCCAAAGGTATGTGGACACCCCTTCAAATTAGTGGATTTGGCTATTTCAGCCATACCCGTTGCTGACTGGTGTATTTAACTGAGCAAATAGCCATGCGATCTCCATAGACAAACATTGACAGTAGTAGAATGGCCCGTACTGAAGTGCTCAGTGACATTGTAATACATTGTAATAATCCACCTTTCCAACAAGTCAGTGTGTCAAATTTCTGCCCTGCTAGAGCTGCCCCGGTCAACTGTAAGTGCGGTTATTTTGAAGTGGAAATGTCTGGGAGCAACAATGGCTCAGCTGTGAAGTGGTAGGCCACACAATCACACAGAACGGGACCTCTGAGTACTGAAGCACATAGCGCATAAAAATCATCTGTCCTCGTTGCAAAACTCACTACAGAGTTTCCAAACTGCCCCTGGAAGCAACATCAGCACAAGAACTGTTCGTTGGGAGCTTCATGAAATGGGTTTCCATGGCCGAGCAGCCACACACAAGCCTAAGATCACCATGCGCAATGCCAAGCGTCGGCTGAAGTGGTGTAAAGCTCGCCGCCATTGGATTCTGGAGCAGTGGAAACACATTCTCTGGAGTCATTTTTTAAAACTTTGCAGTGAAGAATCTCAATTATGGTTTTGATATTATTATTTGTTTTGGTTCTGTACAGTTGTAAAGTGTAAAGTTGTAAAGTGTCTGGCCCCCTCACTCCAAAACGGAAGTCTCTCCCTGGTACGGCATAGAACAGAACCATTAGCTCATGTTAACTGGAATGCTCTTTAGGTTTTATCACCCCAAAGACATCGTAAATCTCCTCTGTCCGTGTTATCTCATAGAGGCCCATCCTCAGTGGAACATCAGTGGAGCACACACATAATACTCTATTCTGTCAAATGTAACAACTATTATAATGTAATACAAGCATTATAACATAATCTTACAAGCATTATAACATCATGCAATTTTCTACGACATCTCCCCCATTTTGAGAATATTCTCAACTTAAAAGAAAATTACAAGATTTAAGAGAACATTCATTTGCATAGAAAATACATATATTCTACATAAACCAAAAATCACAAAACAATAACTCATTGCATTGGGTTCCTGCACATGACCAGCTTAATTCCAAGAAACTCAGCACTGTCTCTTATTTCAATCCCCAACACATTTTCTAAGCACTCTTGCAATTTGTCTGGGAAGGTTATGATACACAGTCACCTGCACGAACCCACGAAGGTTAAACTAAAAATACATACAGTTTATGAGATTCAAAGCTATATTTTCTATAGACAGTGAAAAGCACATGTTTAATGCAAAATGCAGGGCGTGCAACAATGGCATTTAATAAAATCATCTTTAGTTATCTATCACACTCCAATAGATCGGCATAGTATGTAGGAAATGACTATTTCCATTCCAGAAACTAAATTAGCATATCCTGTTGTACAAATCCAGGTAATGACTCATAGTTAAAATAAAATGTATCCCCTTGGTGCCTAATGAACATGACCCAAGATACAGTGCCTTGCGAAAGTATTCAGCCCCCTTGAACTTTGCGACCTTTTGCCACATTTCAGGCTTCAAACATAAAGATATAAAACTGTATTTTTTTTGTGAAGAATCAACAACAAGTGGGACACAATCATGAAGTGGAACGACATTTATTGGATATTTCAAACTTTTTTAACAAATCAAAAAGTGAAAAATTGGGCGTGCAAAAAAATTATTCAGCCCCTTTACTTTCAGTGCAGCAAACTCTCTCCAGAAGTTCAGTGAGGATCTCTGAATGATCCAATGAATGACCTGCAAAAATTACTAATGATGATAAATACAATGCACCAGTTGTGTTAATCACAGATTCTCGATTGGATAAATGCACCTGCACTGTGATATTCTCAGAGGTATGTTTAAAATTCCAGTAGATTTTGCATTTTGAAGTCTTGTTGGAAGACAAATCTCCGTCCAGTCTCAGGTCTTTTGAGACTCCATCAGGTTTTTTCCAGAATGGTCCGGATTTGGATACAAAAAGATTTCCCAAGCTTTAACCATCCCTGAAGGAGCACTGTGCTGCCATAATATTGAAATGGAAGGAGCTTTTATCAGACCACTGCAAATCTTCCAAGACCTGGCTTGTCCTTTCTAAACTTTCAGCTCTTGCAACTCTTCCATAAAGGAAGACTGATCACTGAGATGGCAGCCAGAGAGGCATCCATGATCATGGGCCTCTTGGATGAACTGTAAGAGCTGAAAGTTTACAGCCAGGTCTTGGTAGATTTGCAGTGGGACACTCCTTCCATTTCATATTACAACAATCTTGGGATGGTTAAAGCTTGGGAAATTTGCACAAATCTGGCCTTTATGGAAGAGTTGCACAGAAGAAAGCCATTTGTTAAGCATCATGATTGTACTAGTATAGTATATGCCATTTAGCAGAGACTTGATTCCAAGGTGCATTACAGTCATTATCATCATTAGTAATTTAGGTGGTCATTGGGGATCAGAGATCCTCACTGAACTCTGGAGAGTTTGCTGCACTGAAAGTAAAGGGCTGAATGCTCTACCAACTGAGTTACAGAAGGACCATTTCTGGCATGCATGCAGTATACCTGATTCTACAAGATACAGCTTGATATACAGTTAGCACACAACACAACCATAACAGGTAAACAACTCTCTTCCAACTATTACTATTACTATAACTATTACTATTACAACTAGTACTATTTAATATGCAATGCCTATAGTTCAAATAGATTAGGATCAATTTCACTCCAAATCAGAGTTCACCCTCTCCATTCACCATGGCATGCTTATAATAGCATCTTTAGCAATAACATCTTTAGTTCATAATAACAATCAAAACAATTCTTTAGTTTTAAAAGTCATTCATTTTCCAAATAAATCGCAATTAGAACCCAGTTAATTATCCAACCAAAATGTAGAATGACATCGCTCAGTGATTCAAATTGGTCTTATCACTCAAAGTAAAAAACTCAATTTAACACACATCGACATTGGCAGAATGTACAGTTATATTAACATCTAGTATAATTATCCCATAATTCTACTATTAACTTTTTTATCACGATTATAATACAGATCAGTATCTCAATGCATTCTTAATCTAAATTACTATAATTTTACGTGGTGTAGACCTCTACAATCAACCTGATACCACAAAAGTGTAAAACAATTTTGGGCACAGTTGACCCCCTCTCTCAGGCACTGATTCTTCTTCGTTCTTCTTTAGATAGTTTTACAGTTCCAAGTGGATGGCCCATGATAATGTCCCAATTTCAATGTCTCACCTTTACCACCCATTATGTCTTGTCCATTCGTCAACCAGTATACCAGCAACATAAGAGAAGTTTAGAACAGATTTCTCTCCATGCTCACTCCACGTGGACTCCTCTCACACTCCTGAGAGAAACATGAAAGAAAAGCTGTTGATAGCTTAGATCGGATACTGTACACCGAGTTCTGCCTCCGCTCCCTTCTCTTGGTAGAAGTGGTTCAAACAGGGCCTTATTCAACACTTTTCTCACTCTTCTTCAGCCAGTTAGAGGGTGTTTTGAGGTACACACACAGTTCGGTCCAATTATCTCTTCCATGCATTAAGATACTGTCTGATGTCACTTTTCATGATAACCTCAAAAGAACAGATCAGAACAACAGTTTAGTTCAGTTCATTAACTACATGATAAATTATTACTTTTACCAATTATTCTTAATACAAATGTCTAAACATATTTCAAAGAGAATAACAACATATTCTATTGAAACTATTCTTTCAAATTGGCTTATACTCCCCATCACACTGTCAACATTGTAGAGCCAAAGGATCAGGAAGTTAGACCTATAACCCATCGGGAATATAACAGAACAAACAACACAACAATAAACTCCTTCACATCAATCAAGGTGTGTAAACTTCAATCCAAAACCTCAAAGAACTGAATCCTCCCCCATTTTAACACATATCTCTCCATGAGAATAATGTATAAAACAACACTACTACTGGTACAAAATATGAT
Source organism: Oncorhynchus gorbuscha (assembly GCF_021184085.1). Lineage (NCBI taxonomy): Eukaryota > Metazoa > Chordata > Actinopteri > Salmoniformes > Salmonidae > Oncorhynchus > Oncorhynchus gorbuscha. The sequence goes on from NC_060195.1 coordinate 24,727,051, forward strand.
TTTTTTCAATCAAACAACCTCATCAAATTAAAAGCACTATTCTGAAAAACTCCACAGAGAAAAATGATTTTACCCATATGGTCATAGGAAAATAGACTTAAAGCAGCCTACCTTTAGTTAAAGGCAATGCCCTCTCCTTCTTCACATTGGTCCAGATTACAAATATGGCTAAGAACTATAAACTCCATCATATTTATCAATTACACAAATTACCCTGAAATCAGTATTACAAATGACCTTAAATTCATTATCCAAATGGCTTTCCAATGAGGGTGATCAAGCCACAACGGAAAGTCATGATAGAGGTCATAGGTCATCATGGGGCGGCAGGGTAGCCTAGTGGTTAGAGCGTTGGACTAGGAACCGGAAGGTTGCAAGTTCAAACCCCAGAGCTGACAAGGTACAAATCTGTCGTTCTGCCCCTGAACAGGCAGTTAACCCACTGTTCCTAGCCCGACATTGAAAATAAGAATTTGTTCTTAAGTGACTTAAAATACAAACCCTTCAAAGAAGGGTTTCTTACTATATTAGACACATTTTTTTTGAAATAGTCAAACATTTCCTACATGTTGTATCCCAGGTTCCCAGAACATTCCTTTATCAAAAGAATTCACGTGTTTAATTAAACTCAGAAAATTAAAACTCAGAAAATTAATTAAAACTCAGAAAATTCAAACTCAGAAAAATTCCATGTGCGTGCCCCTTTGAGATACATTGGCACTAAAACAAATGGAAAACTCACTAAACCCAAATAAAATTTCAAAACAAATCCAACATAGTATTTTAAAAACACCAACAAATAGTCATAACAAATGTGTTGTGTGTGTGTGTATTTGCACACCTTAAGGTAAAAAATATATATATATATTCCAGGCCCTTTTCAATTTGGTAGTTTACGGCCTCAATCTCACTCACTCTCCCCAATATTGTAATCTCTGGAAACATTTCAAAAAGAGACAATGACACCCCCATTTTCCCAGAAAAAAACACAAGACACTTTGTTAGCATTCATTGTTCTACACCAATTCAGAAACCCAAAAGTTAACTGTAGACAAAACCTAATAATAATGATAATTCCACTGTACCTCAAATCATTAATTATACATTTTAACCTACATCAATGTATATGTATGCTTAACTGAACATACGCTACCCTTAGATACAATTATCCTGATATCATTACTATCTAAATGTAATGATTTTTTCCTCTGTCGCAAATGTAGTACATTTCTCAGCGTAAGGAATCAGTGATATTTAATCCCAGGCATTTAATAAAATGTTGTTCGGGAAATGTTGTTTTCCGATGGCTCCTTTAACATACATACTTTAGGTTACTTCCCTCCGTCCCGGAAGAAAGAATCCTACTCAAACACATCAGATAATACAATGTTTAATTAAGTCAAATCAACACCTAAAATAAGCAATAGACAGTAAACAATCAACAAACCCATAACCGCTTTCCAGCAATCTAATCATTTCAACCTGTTGATATGTTTAGTAAAAACTATCCTGACTTTTAACAAATCTAAAATCTTTCAAAAGTTGGTGCTGTCTCATCAGCGTAAAAATCTAAACGAACTTTTTTTCCCACTCATATCTACAATGTTTCCATTCCCCAAAGGTCAATACTGTTCAGCTCGTACATTAATGATCTTCCTTCTGTCTGTACAGGGTCTGAAGTTCCAATGTATGCAGATGATACAGTGATAAATGCATGCAAAGAGCAAACAACAAGCTCCACAAGAACTCACTACTGTAATGGTCCAGGTTACAAAGTGGCTCAGAGACTCATGTTTGCATCTAAATAAAAAAAAACAGTCTGCATGTTCCTCACAAAGAGAACAACTGATGCCCCTGACACAGATGTCTATCGGGGGAAAAGCTCCAGGTGGTATCTGATTTTAAGTACCACGGCATCATACTTGATTCCAACCTCTCTTTTAAAAAGCAAATTTAAAAAAGGTAACTCAAATAACCAAATTCAACCTAGCTGATTTCCAAAACATGTGAAATTGTTTTGACTACAGAGGTAACAAAACTATACTTCAAATCTATGATACTCCCCCACTTAACATACTAGTTTGGCCCAAGCTTGCTGTTCAACATTAAAACCCATTCAGTCTGTCTGCAAACAGGCTCTCAAAGTACTTGATAGGAAACCCAATAGCTATAGAAAGCATAAGCTCCTGAGTTTGAAAAAATCTTATGCAATACACTGACGCCTATCTTGAATTCAAAATTCTAAATGTCCAGGCTCCCCCTCTACTCAGTACTTTTGCTAAGCAGAAAACCCAAACCTTATGGGAGCAGATCCACACGATCCGCCATGAGAGATGACTGTATAGTTCCCTTAAGGAAAAGCACCTTTAGTCGATCTGCTTTCAGTGTGAGAGCTTCCCATGTCTGGAACACCCTGCCATTAGACACACACAACTGTGATTAATATGCACTGTCCCTGTAAAAATACAAATGAACTCAAACTGCAATCCACTTTAATGACCTGAAATTGTTCCACATAATGGATACAAATTACACTGTTAGAATACATTAACTTCCTGCTCAAATTCACTGGTGTTACCTAAACAATCAAACCAAGAATCAATCATCATCCAAATCAAATCAAATGTATTTATATAGCCCTTCTTACATCAGCTGATATATCAAAGTGCTGTACAGAAACCCAGCCTAAAACCCCAAACAGCAAGCAATGCAGGTGTAGAAGCACGTTGGCTAGAAAAAACTCCCTCGAAAGGCCAAAACATAGGAAGAAACCTAGAGAGGAATCAGGCTATGAGGGGTGGCCAGTCCTCTTCTGGCTGTGCCTGGTGGAGATTATAACAGACATGGCCAAGATGTTCAAAAATGACCAGCATGGTCAAATAATAATAATCACAGTAGTTGTCAGGGGTGCAGCAAGTCAGCACCTCAGGAGTAAATGTCAGTTGGCTTTTCATAGCCGCAGGCAGAACAGTTGAAACTGGAGCAGCAGCACGGCCAGGTGGACTGGGGACAGCAAGGAGTCATCATGCCAGCTAGTCCTGAGGCATTGTCCTAGGGCTCAGGTCCTCTGAGAGAGAGAGAGAGAGAGAGAGAGAGAGAGAGAGAGAGAGAGAGAGAGAGAGAGAGAGAGAGAGAGAGAGAGAGAGAGAGAGAGAGAGAGAGAGAGAGAGAGAGAGAGAGAGAGAGAGAGAGAGAGAGAGAGAGAGAGAGAGAGAGAGAGAGAGAGAGAGAGAGAGAGAGAGAGAGAGAGAGAGAGAGAGAGAGAGAGAGAGAGAGAGAGAGAGAGAGAGAGAGAGAGAGAGAGAGAGAGAGAGAGAGAGAGAGAGAGAGAGAGAGAGAGAGAGAGAGAGAGAGAGAGAGAGAGAGAGAGAGCATACTTCAATTCACACAGGACACCGAATAAGACAGGAGAAGTACTCCACATATAACAGACTGACCCTAGCCCCCTGACACAAACTACTGCAGCATAAATACTGGAGACTGAAACCAGAGGGGTCAGGAGACACTGTGGCCCCAATCGATGATACCCCCGGACAGGGCCAAACAGGCCGGATATAACCCCACCCACTTTGCCAAAGCACAGCCCCCACACCACTAGAGGGATATCTTCTACCACCAACTTACCATCCTGAGACAAGGCCGAGTATAGCCCACAAAGATCTCCGCCACGGCACAACCCAGGGGGGGGGGGGGGTGCCAACCCAGACAGGAAGACCACGTCAGTGACTCAAACCACTCAAGTGACGCACCCCTCCTAGGGACGGCATGGAAGAGCACCATTAAGCCAATGACTTAGCCCTGTAATAGGGTTAGAGGCAGAGAATCCCAGTGGAGAGAGGGGAACCGGCCAGGCAGAGACAGCAAGGGCGGTTCGTTGCTCCAGAGCCTTTCCGTTCACCTTCACACTCCTGGGCCAGACTACACTCAATCATATGACCAACTGAAGAGATGAGTCTTCAGTAACTACTCTGTGAAGTGCGCATGTGCTATAATTCAATTTGCCTTTGCAATCCTTCTAAATTGAATTTTTCTAAACTGGCACAAGCTAAAGTTTACAAAACGCATTCCACTCTGTTTGTTACAGATTCTAGTTTTGGAAACAGTAAACTGTATGGAGATCAAATGTTTCATCGATGAGAAAATTAGCAGAATGTCGGCCAAAATCCATCTCACTCAGTCTTCTCCCACTGCCCCACTGGGCTTCCTTTCCTCACCATATTTGGTAGTGAGTGGAAACACCAACTAAATGCTTCACATTTATACATCTGGTTAAATAGCTGACTCATTGTTCTATCTGTGCAACAACTACTGCTACTACTTCCTCATTCATATTCCCCATCTTGTCTCTAGTACCTACAATACTCAGAGGCTCTCTCCCAGATAGTACCTTATTACCTTTATATTCAACTTTTAACCAGGGTCCATATGATTGCATGTAAATGCACTATGCAGGGAATACAGTGGCACTTGGGAGGCGACTAATGTGTCACTAAATAAAGTAATCTAACCCAGAGCTGTACGTATCCAAAAATAAATGGTCTGAACTAAACTAAGTCTCCATTTCAGAATGCCAATCTTGGCTCCAGTCGAGACACCCTTCACAGCAGCTCTATGTCTGACATGGCCACCACTCCCATGTCTCCTACGTTTGATGATGTCTTCTGGGACTTCCCAAGGTCTGTGGAGCACCCACCAAAGGTTGGTCAGACTTAATCAATCTCACGTCAGGTGTAACTAAAGGTTATTGTCTGTCTGTCTGTCTGTCTGTCTGTCTGTCTGTCTGTCTGTCTGTCTGTCTGTCTGTCTGTCTGTCTGTCTGTCTGTCTGTCTGTCTGTCTGTCTGTCTGTCTGTCTGTCTGTCTGTCTGTCTGTCTGTCTGTCTGTCTGTCTGTCTGTCTGTCTGTCTGTCTGTCTGTCTGTTTCGTCTCTCTCTGTGTTTTCATAATTTTCTGTCAGTTCGCAAGTGGTTGAATCTCACCAGAGAAATCATTGGAGCGAGGGAAACAGCTCCCCTCTGTCTCAGTATTTGTAGTCCATGTATCTGATGGTGTTAGGACCCAAAAAGTATAATATGTTTGATTGATGCCAGCAAGCATTTGGCCTACTTTGATTTTAAAAAATACATAAAAGAATTAGCCCAGCGTTGAGCTGAGCTGAGCTCAACTGTAGGTTGTTCAGGTGCATCAAAACGTTCCCCAAGAGAGGCAAGTTTGGATTTTGCTTCACACCATGTTCTGCAGTAGCTAGCTTGCTAAATTGGCTCTTTCCTAAGCAGTGGATGGAGATGGTGATTTGGACATGTGGTTTTGATTTAATTCTCTGTACAGACCAATGATTATAACAGCAATTCTGATCTAATCATAAATTAATATGGTGTGCCCCTGGCCTGAGACGATTGATGTTCGATGTAGCCTAGATGTAGCCTAGTACATTCACATTAACTAGCTAGCTAACTTAGCTGGTTCGTTGTTGCTCATGTGAGGAAGTTAGGCTAGCAAGCAAGCATAGGTAGCCTACGACAACAAAACTAAAAGTGTACTGTATGACAAAGCCATAGACTGTTCTTGCCAACATGAACGAGAGGAGGATGGCATTGGCATTCAACTAGTTTACAAGTAGGGTGAGTCAACGTTTTTAGTTTTACTTGCACACACACACACACACACACACACACACACACACACACACACACACACACACACACACACACACACACACACACACACACACACACACACACACACACACACACACACACACAAATCAGTCCCATGGACAGCCACATTACATTTCGCAAACAGTGATTGCAGTAAATAGTTTTTGGTGTCTTTAAATTTGTTTTCGGTGTATTAATCTGAGCATATATAGCCTTTTTGATTTGAGAATGTTTAAATGATGCTGGAATAGCGGAGACAGGGCTCCTGTTGTCTTTGTTCTGACTTGCGGTAACTCCATGGGTCTATATCAGTAGTTGTTTAGTAAACTGTTGAAAACATTAACTTGCTTGACCATACTGCGGGTCATAACTATTTGTACATGCAATATTTTTTTTTGTGGACTTCAATGGACAGATCTCCGGTTTTGTGATGAAACAAATGTATGTGTTGTTGAGTTTATTCTGCCACTGTGTGACTTTTGTCTTTTTGTTGTCCGGCCTTATTGTATGTCACGATGGCTTATGAACAAGTGGTTATAGAGCAAACAACGCAATTATCATAACATACTGAATGAAGGTTGTAATATGGCTGTTTTACTGGCTTGGCTTGGCTTCCTTAGTGATTTTACTCACGCACCACTACTTCTCTCACCCAGTGTTGCCATGTCCTCGGTTTCCCTGCAGAATTGGGCTACGATGTATCTGGTGAAAATGTATTGGTCGATGGTGGTAGGTTTTTGGGCTAATCTGCACCGCTGCCGCCATACCATTTCTCATAAAAAGATATATTTGACTGTGACCTGCTGCTGACTGTCAGGCAGTGATTGGCTGAGTCACGTGAGCGAGAGGAGCGAGAGCAGCAGGTGCACACATTGTGACAACTTATTACCAGTTGTAGGTAGGCTATTTAGATTGTCATCATGGAGACACCTATTTCCAAACGTTTTTCCTTAAAACATATTAATACACTAGAACTGATACAAATCAAGAAATAATGCAGACAAAGCACTGGAAAACGATTTTGTGCGCACTAGAGCACAATACATAAATCTGCTCGGAGGTGGTTTAACCTGTGTTCTATTGTTGACTGCTTAAAGGAAACGGTATCAAGCAGGGTGGTTTATGCATGCTCAGTTCTTGGATCTCTGGGGCTGCCCGGGTGGAAATGGTAAATGTCATAAGGTGAATGCACCAATTTGTAAGTCGCTCTGGATAAGAGCGTCTGCTAAATGACTTAAATGTAATGTAAATGTAAATGGAAGTTATGGAACTCCCTCACGTGATTCTTTTTATGGGGGAAAGTTCTCAATGAAACTGACATTAGGCTAATTGTGGAGAATTATACATTTGCCTCTGTTGGCCATCAAGTAGCCTATTAATGTATATGCCATTGTAGGCTACCATTTGATAGAAAATATGTGTAAATGACGATATCACTGGAGTCATAGCAAATCAATTTATGCCACAATTTGCAGATTTGTGTTTTTATGCAATTATTAATGGACATGTTTAGTTAATTAAATCGGACGTTATCAATGTTCTATCGAAATTGCAGATCAGTTGTTACAACACATTAGATTGATGGTAACAGTAGTCAGATTAGGCTACAGGGTAAAAACTTTATTTTTTATTAACACTTGCTGTTGTTGACAAGAATATTCAGTTCCTATACATATTATTAATCTGTAACAAAATATTAATTTTTAATGTTATAATTACGTTGCTAACAAGTTTATAATAGCAAATCAAATTTGATTTGTCAGATACACATGGTTAGCAGATGTTAATGCGAATGTAGCGAAATGCTTGTGCTTCTAGTTCCGACAGTGCAGTAATATCTAACAAGTAATCTAACAATTCCCCAACAACTATCTAATACACACAAATCTAAAGGGGTGAATGAGAATATGTACATGTAAGTATATGGATGAGCGATGGGTGAGCGACATAGGCAAGGTGCAATAGATGGTATAAAATACAGTATACATATGTGATATGAATGATGTAAGATATATAAACATTATTAAAGTGGCATTATTTAGAGTGCATTGTATAAAGTAACTGGTGATCCATTTATTAAAGTGTCCAGTGATTGAGTCTCAATGTAGGCAGCAGCATCTCTGAGTTAGTGATGGCTGTTTAGCAGTCTGATGGCCTTGAGATAGAAGCTGTTTTTCAGTATCTCGGTCCCAGCTTTGATGCACCTGTACTGACCTAGCCTTCTGGATGGTAGCGGTGTGAACAGGCAGTGATTCGGTGATTGTTGTTCTTGATGATCTTTTTAGCCTTCCTATGACATCGAGTGCTGTAGGTGTCATGGAGGGCACGTAGTTTACACCCGGTGATGCATTGTGCAGACCACACCACCCCTTGGAGAGCCTTGCGGTTGGGGGCAGTGCAGTTGCCGTACCAGGCTGTGATACAGCCCGATAGGATGCTCTCGATTGTGCATCTGTAAAAGTTGTATCCAAGCAGTTCGCATTGTGTAGTGCTTAAGAACACCCCTGTGCCTTATTGCTTTATCATAGCAGTCAAACGAGTTCAATCGACATCCATTGGTGGAAAATTATCTGCCGAGTTTAATAAGAGCAAATGGTCTTTTCTCTAACCCCAAAAATATAAAATACGCAGTACAGTCCGAGATGGCAGAACTATTTTTGACAGGTCTTTTTTAGATAGGCCTATGTTTCTGATTATAATTTTTGACATTGTTGTTAGCTATTTGTTAGCAACTTGTTTATAATTAAATACATGCAGCTTATCTTCTGTTGCCCTAGTCTAAATAAACAACTGCTCACCAGAATTATGGCATACATCAATGCAATGAATGGTTAAATTTAATTGACATCAATAAAGTTTGTTTCTCTTGCCTCTTTCACCTCTCCTTCTCTCACTCAGCAAAGACGTTTAGGGACCAGGAAGAGAATACAATAGGCAAAAAAAATGGGAAAGAATTTCTTGCTACATTTTCAAATGACATCAGTTTGACCTGTTTTAAGGAAATTAAAAGCTGTTAAAATGACCCAACATGTTTTTGGTAAGATTTAAGTTAGACTTGGATGCATTGTGGTTGAAATGCTATCACCTTTTATGATGCTGATAAATTTGGCACCTTTAGAGACAGTCTTTTGGCATGTAAATCTTGGTGGGGCAAAAACAATTTAAGTGAGATGCATGCCAGAAAAGCCACTACACAACACAGCACTAAACAAAACATTAATTGCACTATAACGCCCACAAACTGTTAGGCCCTACATAAAGCTGTCCCAACAGCAGAGTCCTAACATCTTACCACTGCTACACCTGGCTATCAGCGGAGCCTTGTCTGGCAGTGAAACAGTTCATTCAGCCTCATTTACTGCCTTTTAAAAAAACATAGCTGATATGGCTGACTTTCTTAAACAAATGTGATTTCAAATGACAATTGAGATGTACAAACTATGACATAAGGGGATGACAAGCGGATAAGAGGCAATCCGTAATTTCGATTAAGACATTAATGAGCGAGCTAGGATGGACGTAGTCAATATAACTATTTGTTTAGCACTTTTGAAATGTACAGCGACAGAATTCAGTCATGGACCGTTCTTACAGTGTTCTCCCTGTTTATCCGTTATTTTACCAGGTAAATTGACTGAGAACACGTTCTCATTTGCAGCAACAACCTGGGGAATAAAAGTCAGTACATCAAGTCAGAACCGTAGGGTAAATAAAGGGGGCATATAAGCAAACAATTAAAGCTCTTACAATATTCAATGATTTCTTTTCTCTAAATCATACCGGCTGCATGTGCACCACCAAGTCAGAACAGTAGGCTAAATTAAGAGGGGTAAATCGACCAAATTATTATTGTGAGGCACAAAGACTACTAACATCTTACTACACAACATACAATTAGTAATACTTTCTTAGCTACAGTCACATATCTCCCTGGCATATTACATCATGTATGCAGCAACATACAATACATGTTTGGACTCACCTTGGTGTGCTGTGCTCACTTGAACAGGAAGGTGGCTTGGCGGTCCTTCGTGGGCTAATTTTGTCATCTGTGTGTAATTATTTATCTTCATATGACAAGGATTAAAAAGGATTTGTCAGTAGATTGTTGACTTGATTCATGATGATGACTGCTAGCTAAGATTTGGAAAGTATGATGTTGACATGATCAGTCAAATCAAGCTAGTGTACATATATCGTGATTTGATGTCATTTTATCTGTGGCCAATGTCCTTGAGCTGTCTTGGATGGACAGTTCTAATGTAACTCTATGGCAGCACCCAAGTGGCTAGAATTATGTAGGTCTACCCTTAGACTTGGCGGTGATGTAGTGTCCCCATGAGTGACAGAACACTGAGCCAATCATGGTGCAACGCTCTGTATTTTCTGCTGGCTTGCCCCAACCACCACAGAAATCATTGAGCTAGGCTGCAACACGTGCATTTTGGAGCTGCCTTACTCAAGAAAACAAAAAAGAGACCATGTTTGTATGTGGCTTTATTAACTCAGTGAAATATATAAATATATATTACATTTATTTCAAACTAATATGTAATACGTATTAATGCCAAAATAACATGCAAAACAGGCTAGCCCCCCCCCAAAGAAAAAATGTGGAGCCCCACCTGCCCAAAATGACAGGTCACCACTGATTGTACTGAAAGTAATGCTTAATTCTGCAGGAGTTAATCATATATTAGGCTGTGTGAGAGGTTATAGACCGACAGTCAGTGTCCAGATTTCACTTACTATTCCATTTAACCCATCTGAACAGTACAGTTCTATTGAAGTTCCATATTGAATCAAATTTGTGTAGTGCCTCACAATCATCACACATAACATAGCCAGCACTGCTAACATCCTCTTTTACCACTTCACCAAATCTTTCCCAAACATTAGACTACTTTTCTGGCCCTCCCTTCTCTTTATTTTCAACTCTCCATTTCCCAGCCTTTCTCTAAGGGGGGAATTCCGACCTGAGTGAAACGTTCCTAAAATTCCCTTTTTATGTGCTTCTCTCTCTATGCGTATTCTGAACTTGAATATAAGCATGAGAATAGTATTCTATTCACCTACTATTTGTTTTGGGTGGAGATTGAATAAATGAAGGTGTGGCGGAGGTGTGTCAACAGATACGCTGTATTCTGACCTTAACTTAATTCCACCACTTTTACGCGTGAGGAAACCATGAATAAGGTCTAGAAAACATACCGGTTCCAAGTAGGAAAATACTCTACTTTATTTTTTCCGATATACAGTAACAGCATTCTCCATGCACTGTAATTTACAACTTGATAAGAGCTAGGTAAATGAGTAATCCATTTGGATAAATGAATTGTAAATATAAATGACACTTGATTTAGATCATTTTCCCTTATGATCCCTGGAGACGAAGTTGAAACTTGTCATGGAAACAAATTGAAAATCATATCACACATGACATGTATTGCAGTCCCATTTCCACAGTGAAGTAAGCCATAAATAGCTGTGACATTATTCAGAATTTGTATTGTGTGCCCTCATAAATTGTGTGGATAACATTATAGGCTTCTGTAGGGCCGACCCAGCTAGCAATGAGGAATCGACCCAGAAGTGGCCCTCTTCCTGAGGGCCAGGAATTGATTGAATCGGACTCAGCCCGGGATCCAAATGAATGACTGCCCAGAATCGGCCCAAGTACATCAGGCGGTTTCCGTCTACCGGTAGCACCCGATGCTAATTTAAATAAATGTATACAAAATTACCCAATTGAGTCATTTTAAACATTACTATTATATATTTTATGCATTTTTTTTAAATGTCAGAGGAAACAGGAGACGCTACAGCGCGTTGGGACAAGGTCATCCCGACTGGTCAAACCCGCCCCTAACGCTGGGCCATGGCTGCCACGGGTATCAAACTAGCATCTGTAGCAAAGCAGTTTGCACTGCGATGCAGTGTCTTAGACCGCTGTGCCACTCGGGAGACTCCAGCCACATAGTTTTTAATGCTTATCAATGGCCTTGCACAAAGTATCAAAATACTCAAATACAACTTAAACAGGACGCTTAAAGAGTTTAATTGAAACGTTAATCGTATTTTTTGATCACAGAAACAATGAGCAATATGGAAAAATAAGTAATGAAATGTTAATTATATATAGCATGTCACATTCGTCATAATGAGGAGAACAAGGCGCAGCGTGATTGGAATACATTCTTCTTTTATTCAAACGAAGAACACTTTGTAACAAAACAAAACGAATGTGAAGCTATAAATAACTGAGTGCTGACATGCAACTACACAGACAATAACACGCAACTACACAGACAATAACCCACAAAACCAAAATGGAAAATGGCAACCGAAATAGTATCCCCAATCAGAGACAACGATAAACAGCTGTCTGATTGGGAACCAATTCAGGCCACCATAGACCTACATATACATACCAAAACCCCATAGAAATACAAAAAACCCTAGACAAGCCAAAAACACACATACCACCCTCGTCACACCCTGACCTAACCAAAATAATAAAGAAAACAAAAATAACTAAGGTCAGGGCGTGACAGTACACCCCCCCACCCCCCCCAAAGGTGCGGACTCCCGACCGCAAACCTAAACGGGACGGTCTGGGTGGGCATCTAACCTCGGTGACGGCTCTGATTCTGGACGCCGCCCTCCTTCTTTACCCTGAGTCCCCTCTTGTAGCACTGACCCGTGGATCATCGTCAGATGTTCTGGACTGCGGATCCTCGCCGTAGGCCCCGGGCTGGCTCGCTGCGTGGATCATCGCCGGATGTTCTGGACTGGGGACCGTCGCCGGACGCTCTGGACTAGGTACTGTCGCCGGACGCTCTGGACTAAGTACTGTCGCCGGACGCTCTGGACTAGGTACTGTCACCGGAAGCTCTGGACTAGGTACTGTCACCGGACGCTCTGGACTAGGTACTGTCACCGGACGCTCTGGACTAGGTACTGTCACCGGACGCTCTGGACTAGGTACTGTCACCGGACGCTCTGGACTAGGTACTGTCACCGGACGCTCTGGACTAGGTACTGTCACCGGACGCTCTGGACTAGGTACTGTCACCGGATGCTCTGGACTAGGTACTGTCACCGGATGCTCTGGACTAGGTACTGTCACCGGATGCTCTGGACTAGGTACTGTTACCGGACGCTCTGGACTAGGTACTGTCGCCGGACGCTCTGGACTAGGTACTGTCGCCGGACGCTCTGGACTAGGTACTGTCGCCGGACGCTCTGGACTAGGTACTGTCACCGGACGCTCTGGACTAGGTACTGTCACCGGACGCTCTGGACTAGGTACTGTCACCGGACGCTCTGGACTAGGTACTGTCACCGGATGCTCTGGACTAGGTACTGTCACCGGATGCTCTGGACTAGGTACTGTCACCGGATGCTCTGGACTAGGTACTGTCACCGGACGCTCTGGACTAGGTACTGTCCCAGGACGCTCTGGACTAGGTACTGTCGCCAGACGCTCTGGACTGCCGAGGCGCACTGTAGGCCTGGTGCGTGGTGCCGGCACTGGTGGTACCGGGCTGGGGACACGCACCTCAGGGCGAGTGCGAGGAGCAGGAACAGGGCTTACTGGACCAGGGAGGCGCACTGGAGGCCTGGTGCGAGAACTGGTGGTACCGGGCTGGGGACACGCACCTCAGGGCGAGTGCGGGGAGGAGGAACAGGGCGTACTTGACTGCCGAGGCACACTATAGGCCTGGTGTGTGGTGCCGGCACTGGTGGTACTGGGCTGGGGACACACACCTCAGGGCAAGTGCGAGGAGCAGGAACAGGGCGTACTTGACCCTGGAGGCGCACTGGAAGCCTGGTGCGTGGTGTCGGCACTGGTGGTACTGGGCTGGTGACACACACCTCAGGGCGAGTGTGGGGAGCAGGCACAGGACGTACTGGACTGTGGAGGCGCACTGGAGGTCTGGAGTGTAGAGCTGACACAACCCCTCCTGGCTGGATGTTTATTTTTTGCATTTGCAGGGCACTGGCACAGGACGCACAAGGCTGTGCAGACTCACCGGAGACACAGTACACAGAGCCGGCGCAGGATATCCTGGTCCAAAGAGGTATACTGGAGACTAGGAGCGCTGAGCCTGCACCCTCCTTCCTGGCTGGATGCCCATTCTAGCCCGGCCAATGCGAGGAGCTGGAATAGAGTGCAGCGGGCTAGAATAGTGCACTGGAGACACCGTGCTCTCTACCGCATAACACGGTGCCTGACCAGTAACACGCTCCCCACAGTAAGCACGAGGGGTAGGCTCAGGTCTCCGACCTGACTCATGCAATCGCCTCGTGTGCCCCCCCAAAAAAATTATTGGGGCTGCCTCTCGGGCTTCCGTGCTAGCCGTGTACCTTCATATCGTTGCTGTTCCTCTATTCTCCGGTATTTATCCTTGCAGTATTGTCGTTCCACTTTCGCTGCTTTCCTGTGTCCAGGGTCCTGCTCCATCTAATATCTCCTCCCAGGTCCATTTCCCCATTAAGCGCTGTTCCTCCTTTTCACGCTGCTTGGTCCTGGTTTGGTGGGTTATTCTCTCACGTTCGCCATAACGAGGAGACCAAGGCGCAGCGTGATTAGAATACATTCTTATTTTATTCAAACGAAGAACACTTCGTAACAAAACGAACGTGAAGCTATAAATAACTGAGTGCTGACATGCAACTACACATAGACAATAACCCACAAAACCAAAATGGAAAATGGCAACCTAAATAGGATCCCCAATCAGAGACAACGATAAACAGCTGTCTGATTGGGAACCAATTCAGGCCACCATAGACCTACACATACCGTCACACCCTGACCTAACCAAAATAATAAAGAAAACGAAGATAACTAAGGTCAGGGTGTGACAAAGCAGCCTGTGTAATCATCTGCCAGAGAGTAGCCCCAATCGACCCAAGTAATACATTTGGGCCAGATAACTCACACCGGAATCAGCCTAAGCTCAATTCCCGCATCCTAGCCATAAGTAATACAGCCTAAGGCGACCCAGACTCAGGCCACATGACTTCGGCTGAGTCTGACACTTAGCCGAGTGTCCCGACTCTCAGCCGGAATTGGCCCAGATCCACTGTGCTAGCTTGGGAACCTGCCAAGTTAATGTAAGTGTTTTTAAATGTTTTATTTGACAATTTGTATCATGTTAAAAATATTAGCCACTATGGGGAGTCACGGTCAGTAATACCCAAATACATTTCTAACTGTCACTTCGGTGTTAGTTGTCTTCAATTTGTAGACTACATTTTGCATCATTCCATTTGGTTTACCTTTCTTTCCTTTGTCATGTCCATGTAGTTGATGAGGGTCGCTAGCATTAATCATTTTGGACATGTAGCCTATTTAAATCATTATAAAACTGTTGTCATACAGTTCCATGATTAGTGAGGATTAGTGTTGATTTATAGGACTATTTTATTGTGCACTTTTTTAACCTTGCAGTATTTCATGGATTGAACTTGAATATGACAACTTTCGGGATGAATCAATACATTGTATTTTTTCATCCATTATTATATTTTGTGCGTAAAAGCTCTCAAAACATGTTTTTTTATGATTCATACACACTTTCATAACCCCAGAATGTGCCTAAATAATCTACAAATCAAGAGTATTTTTAAATCTACCAGTTGGTGCTGAAACGGAGATGAATAGGTGGCTTTCCTTCATTGATATCTATATTTTGAACCCGTTCTCTCGATGTAATCTATTGTGTCTAATTAATTCAAATCTAGTCTAACTAATTAAATATACACCCATGTTTAAATGGATGGTTTAACGTAAATGTACTGAAAATCCTATTGAATGAAAACTCTATGGAAAATCTTTGGCCAGCAAGTGGGAGGGTTTTCAGTGGTTGAATTAAATGCATTCAGCGTGCACAAGGGAACCACGCCTGCAAAGCACATTACGCATCTTAATGAGGTAAGTCAGATACCAACTAGTGAGAGGTGCGTAAGAATGGCATGTGTAAGCAAGGGTTAAATTTCCTAAGACTGAATCTTGCCCTTATTGAATTTAACTCTGGCATTGTCCTTTTTCCCTCCGTGGATGGAAGATATCCTTTTATGCCCAAGTTCCCGAAAGCATTTGGCAATTGGTGTGTATTTGCCACGCTACTGTTAGGCCCTTAAGCTTAAACTTAGGCTACACACTAACGACAGATAAAAAATAATGAAAGAAAAACCTCCATGTAGCCTTATAGATATGAATTGCACAATAATTATACATTTATGGATTTTTAATGCATTGTTTTCTCTTTTTTCAACACAGCCACCACCCATCCACCCTTCATCCACACAATATTTAATTAACCTTAATCCGCCCACCCTATGGATATAACCAGGGACTGCAGGATATGAGTCAGCCCATGCATGGGTGTGAGTGTATTGTACAGTATGTGTGTGTATATTTGTGTTTGGGTTTCTGTGGTATGTCTGTGTGTGTGTGAGCCTGGTGAGACCCCATGTGTGTATGTGTATAACACCATGTGTGTGTTATCTTTCAGGGAGGTTTGTAGTTGTTGTTTTTGGTGATGTTAGTCATGTCAACATAAAGGAAGAGGAATGTGGCAGTGCCCTCAAGCTTCCTATGGCACCGCTGACGAACAACAAACTCATTCAACGATGTGATACACATTCTGTTTCCAGAAACATATCTCTAGTTCCTCTAATAAAAGCAGAGATGTGTATCCTTAGGATACAGCACTCTAGTGTTTTGTTACTGCTTGATATGGGAATATGGAGTTGATGTGCTTTAATTGCTTACAAGTTTTCTTGTTGCATTCATCACAGAAATAATTTGAAAAACATACGTGAGAAACGCAGGGACATGCAGCTGCCAGTAAGCCCTGTTGAAGGGATGTCAGTAGTTAAAGGGAGTTTGGTTTTCAGAACGATTTCCTCTTTCAATGGGTGTTGTCTTCCTTTCCTCTTGTGTGATGATATGACATGAGAAAAAGGTGAAAATGTTGACAGCTGTTGGGGACAACATTGAGAAAGAATAAACACAAGACCCGATTGCTTGCTTCACAGGCTTCTCCTCGTGTGTTCTCCTAAAGTTGGTATCCACATCCTCTATAGTAAATGATACAGTCCAGGTTGGCGGTTAGGATCAGTTACACATTTCTGGAGTCCCCACAGAGCATGCAGTGTTTCAGAATGTCCTAATATGTCCTAATGTTGTGATGCTTTGTGCAAGGTAGTCAGGCATATACTGTCAGTTGTGGAAAAAGTACCCAATTGCCATACTTGAGTAAAAGTAAAGATACCTTAATAGAAAATGACTCAAGTAAAGGTGAAAGTCACCTAGTAAAATCCTACTTGTGTAAAAATCAACCGTAAATCAAAAGTAAATGTAGTTGCTAAAATATACTTAAGTATCAAAAGTATGAATTAATTTCAAATTCCTTATATTAAGCACCATTTGTCATTTATTTATACATTTATGGATAGCCAGGTGCACTCTCCAACGCTTAGACATAATTTACAAATAAAGCATGTGTTTAGGGAGTCCGCCAGATCAGAGGCAGTAGGGATGACCAGGGATGTTTTCTTGATGAGTGTTTGAATTAGACCATTTTCCTGTCCTGCTAAGCATTCAAAATGTAACGAGTACTTTTGGGTGAATGAGGAGAATGTAAGGAATAAAAGGTATTCTGAGGAGAATGTAAGGAATAAAAGGTACTTCATTTTGTTCAGGAATGTAGTGAAGTAAAAGTAAAAGTTGATCAAAAATATGAATAGTAAAGTCCCGATACCCCCAAAAAACATATTCAGTAGTACTTTTAAATTTTTGTACTTAAGTACTTTACTCCACTGTATACTGTACCCTCACATGTCAAAATGATCTTTTTGAAGGTTCCGGAGCGTACAACATCCAAATCATATTGCAAAGAGCTGATGAATCATCACCGGACAGGGTTGAGGTACGTTTGTTACCACATCACACATCATTCAGTGTCAGTGAGCAGTGAGCAGTACTACCAGTTACAGGGTGGATAATCCATAGTCAGCTTTGACAGGACCCATGACAGAACATGATATATCTCTGAGACACCATTTGAAGTATAGAGCATGACATTGTGTGTGTGCCTGATTCTTGTCATCTGCCTCTCTCACTTTTTCTCTCTTTCACTTTCCCTCTCCCGCTCTCTCTCGTTCTCACTCACTTTCTCTCACTCTTCTCTCACTCTTCTCTTTCTCTCACTCTTCTCTCTCTTTCTCTGCTGTCCAGTGGGGCCCCTCAGTCTCCTGCGGAGAAGGGTGGGAAGTCCATGTCCTCTCATGGCAGCTCCAGTAGCAGCTCCCAGTCAGGTCTGTGTCCTCAACAATCACTCTCTCTCTTGTCTCTCTCTCTCATTCAACCATTCACTAGAGATGTGTTCACATAGCACATATGTAGATCCATCAGCTGCATAGTGTTACTACATGGTGAACTACAGCCTGTGTGAATGCATTGGGTGTCTACAAATCAGGCTATAACCTCAATACACAGGAAATGTGTCACTGAAACCTAAACATCCTGTCAGGGATTTTTCCCTCGTGAGTTGAAAGTGAGACCATGCACAGGGCCATTGGCTTACTGTTTAGCTTTGAAACTAAACAATTGTTTTAAAGCTCCAATGCAGATGTTTTTATTTCAAGATCAAATCATTTCTGGGTAACAATTAAGTAGCTTGCTGTGAATTTTAGCATTTTTTAGGGAGTAGATCAGCTTTAATATTACAGATAGATTGTAGATTCCATCAATGTAATTGTCTGCATCTTCCAATCTTCCATACTTATTTTTTTAGGGTTATCAAATGATTAAATAATTAACTATAGAATTTAACGTGATTAATTGCGATTAATCACACATTTTTATATTTGCTCAAATATTTTCAAAAAGCAGTGTATTGCGTTATAGGCATGTAGGGACTGAAACACAAAAATATTCTGATTAAATGTTTTTAATGGCATATTCACCATAAACAAGTTAAGCAATGTTAAGCAATACAAAAGTCCTGTAACTTACTAATGCTCCCAGTAGGTCACTAATGCTCCATCATAAATTCTCTCTCACACACACACACACACACACACACACACACACACACACACACACACACACACACACACACACACACACACACACACACACACACACACACACACACACACACACACACACACACACACACACACACACACACACAGTTAAAGCTTCAGCCATTCTAAATGATTGTTCTCCCCATTAGTGATTGGAGGGTTGTCTATAAGAAAAAAAACAATTAGCTCTATCGATACAGAGCATAAACTTGTCCAACAATGTCATGAATTTTACAGAACATAAACCTGTGACCATACACTTCAATCCTCCTCTTATGTCTTTTCACTGAGCCAGTTGCAAAGACAAACAAGCCTGTTGACATTTTCAGATGATAAAGCTGCTCTCTTCTTCTGTACGATATGCCCAGAGAGTGAAAACAACCTCTCACAAGGTACTGATGTGGCACGAGTTGCCAGGTACCTTTGTTTATTGCAGGCCAGCCTGGTGTGTGCCCCTGCATGCTGTGACCACCACTGTAGTGGACAGTCCTCCATGTTGAAAATGGGCTCTGCTTCGTAATGCTCCAAACATTTCTCAATGGACTCCTCCTCTTCATCAGAGTCAGACTCAGAAGAACTCAACAAAGGGGCAGCTTTCTTCATCGCTGGCTCTGAATCTGTTGCTTTATCAGGTTGCTGTGCAGGCCTCTCTTCCTTCAGCAAGATGCTGAACAAAGCCCACACCTCACCCCTCTCAGTTCTGGGAAGGCATTTCAGGTCCTTAAACCTTGGGTCGAGTGCTGTGGCGATCTTCAGCCATGTGAGGTTCGTGTTTTCATTGTGTGTCTCCAGTTCTGTTGTGAATGTTAGCCTGACTCTTACCATGGCATGGTCATCATCCAAGCTCTCCACCACTCAAAGGAGATGACACAAAGCAGGCAACACCACTGAGCAGGAAATGTACTTCTCTCCTCCCAGAATTTCAGTCAAGTACCTGCATGAAAAGCTATTCAAAATCACACTCACACACACACACACACACACACACACACACACACACACACACACACACACACACACACACACACACACACACACACACACACACACACACACACACACACACACACACACACACACACACACACACACACTCTCTCTCTCTTGCCTACACACACACACACACACACACACACACACACACACACACACACACACACACACACACACACACACACACACACACACACACACACACACACACACACACACACACACACACACACACACACACACACACACACTCTCTCACGCCTACACACACAATATATTATTATAACACACATAGTGAGATAGAGAATATAAACTGCAGGGCTCTAGTAGTGCCTCCAGTTTCTCCAGTTCAGCTGTGGTTGGCATGGTGATGTTCATTTTATGTTGGGCCAGAGCATCTCTCAGTTGTTGTTGGTTTCGATGGGCAAGCTTTACCATTTCCAGAGTGGAATTCCATCTTGTTGTTGTTACTTGCCTCCTAAGAGGAGGGAGGTGCAGTAGTCAGGAGCAGGAGAGCAAGGAAGTCCCAATAGCACAATCGTTTATTAGAAGCCCCAACTCAACAACAACAGGTGGAGGAACATGCCCAAATGAAGTCGCCACACACGGAGAATAAACACAAAACAAGGAGGAGTAACCTCTACTTCTAATTACAGTCCAAACCAGTACAACGACCGTGAGAAAGAAAACCCAGTGGCGCAAACACGCACCCCTAACATAGCAACAACAGTAAATAATCCCGCACAAAGAATAGCAGGCAGCGTAGGTTAATAAACCCACCGAAATAAACTAATAGGACACAAGTGTAAAGACAAAAACAGACAGACACAAACGAAAAGGAAAAATGGATCGGTGGCAGCGAGTAGGCCGGCGACGACGACCGCCGAGCACCGCCTGAATAGGGAGAGGAGCCACCTTCAGTCGTGACAGTTGTGACATCTTGTGCAAGTGACTCCTTATTTTGCAACTTGATGTTGTCCTAGCTCTGCAGCGTTTGTTGGGCTGTGTTTGAAATGGCCAATAATTTTTCGGCATTTGGCAAGGGCATTGTCGGACCCGCTGTTCTGTAGGGACACTGATGGACCTTTGGAGACTTTGCGCTGTGCAGGGCAGGTGTTCAATACGCAGATGTTTTGCAGCTGCAATCTTGTTCCGTGGTAACACGTGGTAACTTTGTTTTAAGTGTTCCACTGCTTTGCTAGATCCATGAAATGCCCGGCGAACTTTTCAGCATAGTGCTTCTCTTCTGTCTTCATAAAACCTTCTTGAAGCTAGCGGTCACTATTTTTATTTTTGGAAAAATAACGTTCCCAAAGTAAACGGCCTATTTCTCAGGACCGGATGCTAGAATATGCATATAATTGACAGTTTATGATAGAAACACTCTAACGTTTCCAAAACTGTAAAAATATTGTCTGTGAGTATAGCAGAACTGATATTGCAGGCGAAACCCTGAGGAAAATCCAATCAGGAAGTGCCTCTTATTTTGAAACCCTTCTGTTACTTTGCATAACTATCCTCCTTTTAAAGGGATATCACCCAGATTCCCTTTTCTACGTCTTCCCTGAGGTGTCTACAGCCTTTAGACCTAGTTTCACGCCTTTATGTTGAAGAGCGTAAAAGACCACATTGCGTAAGTGGCCAGCTGATGGCTCTCAGAGTGATTCTTACGTAAAAGAGAGGTAGCCCTTTTTCCTGCCAGTCCTACTGAAAAGCCAACTGTCCCGGTTGATATATTATCAAATAGATATTTGAAAAACACCTTGAGGATTGATTATAAAAAACGTTTGCCATGTTTCTGTTGATATTATGGATATAATTTGGATTTTTTTTTTCCCGGCGTTGTCGTGACCGCTATTTCTGGTGAATTTCTGTACATAATGTGACAAACAAACTGAGGTATTTTGGGTATAAAAATAATCTTCATGGAACAAAAGGAACATTTGCTGTCTAACAGGGAGTCTCGTCAGTGAAAACAGCCGAAGATCATCAAAGGAAAACGGTTAATTTGATTGCTTTTCTGATTTTCGTGACCTAGCTTCCTGCTGCTAGCTGGACATAATGCTATGCTAGGCTATCGATAAACTTACACAAACGCTTGTCTTGCTATCGCTGTAAAGCATGATTTCCAAATCTGAGACGACAGGGTGATTAACAAAAGGCTAAGCTGTGTTTCGCTATATTTCACTTGTGATTTCATGAATATGAATATTTTCTAGTAAGATTACTGACCGTCGCGCTATGCTAATTAGTGTAGTTGCTGACAATTCTCCCGGATCTGGGATGGGTAGTTCCAAGAGATTCATTAAGGCCAGAGCGTGTTAATGCAGTTTCCAGTTTTCTTCGATGTGGTGCGCAGTCACCCCAAGGTAGTTATGGTGACTGACTGAAGTCCAGTGGTCTCCCGTGAGAGCAATAGCTGTTGTATGTTTCAACTCCTCTGCTTTTTTGTAGCCCTCACGCTTTCATTACAGCTGTTATGCAGGTGAATGAGGACCCAAAAGCGACTTGGCGAAAACAGAGTCTTTATTCCAGTAAAGGAAATAGGCAATACTCCTGGACAATCAGAGCAGAAAACAAAACATAAAAAACTTAATTCCACTCGTAGTGACGAGGACAGACTGGAGACTCGACCATTAACTGTAGGTTGCCTCGAGAAGGCACCGACCGTAGCAGACTCAGACACCTGCTCACACGCAGCATCTGAGGGAAACAAGACACGACAGGGCGAGACAAAGACACAGCACGGCGAACATAATACAAGGATCCGACAGGACAGAAACGGAAAACAAGGGGAGAAATAGGGACTCTAATCAGAGGGCAAGATAGGGAACAGGTGTGAAAAGACTAGATGATTGAGTAGGAGAATAGGAACAGCTGGGAGCAGGAACGGAACGATAGAGAGAGGAGAGAGAGGGAGGGAGAGAGAAAAAAGGGAACGAACCTAATAAGACCAGCAGGGGGAAACGAACAGAAGGGAAAGCAAAATGACAAGACAATATAAGACAAAACATGACAGTACCCCCCCACTCACCGAGCGCCTCCTGGCGCACTCGAGGAGGAACACTGGCGGCAACGGAGGAAATCATAGATCACAAACGGTCCAGCACGTCCCGAGAAAGAACCCAACTCCTCAGGACCGTAACGGAAAACGATAAAAAGGGAAACTAGGGTACTACTCTAAAAAAAAATGAGACACGGGTAGAGAACTGAAAGCTTTAGAGCAAACAGGACCAAACAGGCCAGGAGAGTAACAACTAGGGACAGACTGAGACACAGCAAGGGCAGGAACAAGACCAGGAGAGATGCGGTGGCAGGGAACAGACTGAGACCCAGCAAGACCAGGAGCAGAAGCAGAAAAAAAATTACCAGACTTATTCTGCGCGCAGTCCGAACAAGCAGCCACGAAACGGCGCGTGTCACGCTCCTGAGTAGGCCACCAAAACCGCTGGCGAATAGAAGCAAGCGTACCCCGAACGCCGGGGTGGCCAGCTAACTTGGCAGAGTGCGCCCACTGAAGAACAGCCAGACGAGTAGAGACAGGAACGAAAAGAAGGTTACTAGGACAAGCACGCGGCGACGGAGTGTGAGTGAGTGCTTGCTTAACCTGTCTCTCAATTCCCCAGACAGTCAACCCGACAACACGCCCAACAGGAAGGATCCCCTCGGGATCGGTAGAAGCCACAGAAGAACTAAAGAGACGGGATAAAGCATGAGGCTTGGTGTTCTTAGTTCCCGGGCAATAAGAAATAACGAACTCGAAACGAGCGAAAAACAACGCCCAACGAGCATGACGCGCATTCAGTCGTTTGGCAGAACGGATGTACTCAAGGTTCCTTTGGTCAGTCCAAACGACAAAAGGAACGGTCGCCCCCTCCAACCACTGTCGCCATTTGCCTAGGGCTAAACGGATGGCGAGCAGTTCGCGGTTAGCCACATCATAGTTACGTTCCGACGGTGACAGGCGATGAGAAAATACGCGCAAGGGTGGACCCCATCGTCAGTATCGGAGCGCTGGGACAGAATGGCTCCCACGCCCACCCCCGACGCGTCAACCTCGACAATAAACTGTTTAGTGACGTCAGGTGCAACAAGGATAGGAGCGGATGCAAAACGCTTCTTGAGGAGATCAGAACAACAATCATACGACCGGTGAGGAGGAAGGGAGTTGGTTCTGGACCGACTGAAGACCGTGCGCAGACCATGATATTCCTCCGGCACTCCTGTCAAATCACCAGGTTCCTCCTGTGAAGAGTGAGCAGAAGAAACAGGAGGAATAGCAGACATTAAACACTTCACATGACAAGAAACGTTCCAGGAAAGGATAGAATTACTAGACCAATCAAAAGAAGGATTATGACACACTAGCCAGGGATGACCCAAAACAACAGGTGTAAAAGGTGAACAAAAAATCAAAAAGAAATGGTCTCACTATGGTTACCAGATACAGTGAGGGTTAAAGGTAGTGTTTCATATAATATACTGGGGAGAGGACTACCATCCAAGGCGAACATGACCGTGGGCTCCCCTAACTGTCTGAGAGGAATGTCATGTTCCCGAGCCCAGGCTTCGTCCATAAAACAGCCCTCAGCCCCAGAGTCTATTAATGCACTGCAGGAAGCTGCCGATCCGGTCCAGCGTAGATGGACCGGTAAGGTAGTACAGGTACTTGACGGAGAGGACCGTCTAGTAGCGCTTATCAGTCGCCCCCCGCTTACTGATGAGCTCTGGCCTTTAACTGGACATGAAATGACAAAATGACCAGCGGAACCGCAATAGAGACAGAGGCGGTTGGTGATTCTCCGTTCCCTCTCCTTAGTCGAAATGCGAATACCCCCCAGCTGCATGGGCTCAACACCTGAGTCAGTGGGGAAAGATGGTAGTGTCGGAGAGAGGGGGGACACAGTTAACGCGAGCTCTCTTCTATGAGCTCGGTGACGAAGATCTACCCGTCTTTCAATGCGAATAGCGAGTTCAATCAGAGAATCCACGCTGGATGGAATCTCCCGAGAGAGAATCTCATCCTTAACCTTAGCGTGGAGTCCCTCCAGAAAACGAGCGAGCAACGCCTGCTCGTTCCAGTTACTGGAGGCAGCAAGAGTGCGAAATTCTATAGAGTAATCCGTTATGGATCGATTACCTTGACATAGGGAAGACAGGGACCAGGAAGCTTCTTTCCCAAAAACAGAACGATCAAAAACCCTTATCATCTCCTCTTTAAAGTTCAGATAATCGTTAGTACACTCAGCGCTTGCCTCCCAGATAGCTGTGCCCCACTGCCGAGCCCGACCAGTAAGGAGTGATATGACGTAGGCAATCCGAGCTCTCTCTCTTGAGTATGTGTTGGGTTGGAGAGAGAACACTATATCACACTGGGTGAGAAAGGAGCGGCACTCAGTGGGCTGCCCAGAATAACATGGTGGGTTATTAACCCTAGGTTCCGGAGACTCGGAAGACCCGGAAGTAGCTGGTGGCACGAGACGAAGACTCTGATACTGTCCTGAGAGGTCGGAGACCTGAGCGGCCAGGGTCTCAATGGCATGCCGAGCAGCAGACAATTCCTGCTCGTGTCTGCCGAGCATCGCTCCCTGGAACTCGAGAGTAGAGTAGAGAGAATCCATAGTCGCTGGGTCCATTCTTGGTCGGATCCTTCTGTTATGCAGGTGAATGAGGACCCAAAAGCGACTTGGCGAAAACAGAGTCTTTATTCCAGTAAAGGAAATAGGCAATACTCCTGGACAATCAGAGCAGAAAACAAAACATAAAAAACTTAATTCCACTCGTAGTGACGAGGACAGACTGGAGACTCGACCATTAACTGTAGGTTGCCTCGGGAAGGCACCGACCGTAGCAGACTCAGACACCTGCTCACACGCAGCATCTGAGGGAAACAAGGCACGACAGGGCGAGACAAAGACACAGCACGGCGAACATAATACAAGGATCCGACAGGACAGAAACGGAAAACAAGGGGAGAAATAGGGACTCTAATCAGAGGGCAAGATAGGGAACAGGTGTGAAAAGACTAGATGATTGAGTAGGAGAATAGGAACAGCTGGGAGCAGGAACGGAACGATAGAGAGAGGAGAGAGAGGGAGGGAGAGAGAAAAAAGGGAACGAACCTAATAAGACCAGCAGGGGGAAACGAACAGAAGGGAAAGCAAAATGACAAGACAATATAAGACAAAACATGACAACAGCTAGTGTATTTTTGTAACAACAGTGGCTCTCGAGGATAACTCATACGTTGAGTCGTTCGACGCTATCCGTATGATAACCCCTCATGCCTTCGTTCTCCACAATGTGGACTGGCCTGCAAGCTGTTGCTATCCATGCTTGTGTTAGCTTGCTGCTTGTCTATAGGCCTCCCGCGTGCACACTCTTCTAGCTTAGCCTGCCGAAGATGTCCTCCATTGCTACTAACAACGTTACTTGTATTGCCGGCCTCAACACTATATTTTGCTTGTAAATAACAATGAAAACCCCCCATAACGTCGGTAATAAACTATTTCTGCCTTGCAGTAGATGCGAATTACTTTGGTTTTACACATAGTGCCATCTGGGAGTGATTTGAAATTGAAATTTAAAAGGCCCTTACTAGCATTCTCCATCAATCATTCATACAAGGAGCAAGCTAGCACATCGTCTGCCAGGGCTTGAATTAAGCAAATGCGTTAATGGCATCAAACAAATCTACAGCATTAAAAATGTAACCATTAACGCGTTATCAGGTGCAGAGTAACACAGCAGGCAGAGATGAAGGTAAATCCAGAACGTTAACTGAAGTATTCACAGGAAAAACAACAAAGCAAGTTCATATGCGTACAACACAAAACAAGACAAGAGACCTGAGCAACCGGCTCAGTTCCATACAGGAACCTAAATAATCCTAAACCAGGTGAACCCAATAATCCCAATCAGGCTCACTTGGACACTAGAAACATAAGGATGCCATCCAGTGGCTCCCTCCCAGATAACACTCCATGATGACCTCTAACCTGTGACAGGACCCCCGACCCCCCCACCCCCGCCCCAAGGAACGGCTTTCGACGTTCCACCAGAGGTAGCTGGACGTCGGCGGAAGTCCCGAATGAGTCCGGGGTCCAAACTGTCCCGGGACAGAACCCAGGACTGTTCCTCAGGGCCGTATCCCTCCCAGTCCACAAGATACTGAGTCCCCCGCCGGATCTGATGACTGGAGAGGATGCATCCCACCGTGTAGGCTGGCTGTCCCACTATCATGCAAGGCCGAGGTGGAGGCCGGGTGGCCGGAACAAGAGGACTGGATACCACAGGCTTGAGTCTGGAGACGTGGGATGAAGACGGTAGGCCACTGGATTGATGCGCCGTAGAAACTTGAATGGCCCAACGTACCAGTGTGCAAACTTCCAAGACTCCATGCGTAGAGGCAGGTCCCTAGGAGACAGCCAGACCATCTGGCCTGGACGCAGGAGGTTGATGGCACGATCGTAGGGCTTGTGAGGAGGTAGTTTGCTGGCCCTTTGTTTGCTGAAGGCCTGACCCTAATCTCAGTAATCCCGAGGTATGCGGGAATGTTCAGGCTTGTTACTCCCAGACGGAGGCACAGGAGAGTCAAAATTCTCCAGATGATCAGGATCGGAAAGGTCTGGAGAGAGTTGCTGGCAGGTGAACTGGCATGAAGGATTCCATCTCAGTCAATCTGAGGATTATGCGTGGAAAGCCACGGATGTCCAAGAACCAGGGGAAGCTCAGGACAGTCCACCAGATGAAACTGGTTAAGCTCCACATGGTCATCCAGAACTTGTAGCTGAATAGGCATGGTGAGTTGCTTCACCTTCCCAGACCCTATGGTTTGACCATCCAGCGCAGTGACCGACAACAGAGGGGCCAGCTTAATGAGTGGCATTCCATGGTGAGTGAGAGCCGACCACAAGTGGTGGAGCTCGAAGTGTCCCTCGGATGATGGAGAAATCTCTGCTGGGTCCATTTTTGGCTCAGGTCTACTGTGACAATAACTCTAGTACGAACTCGGACCCAGGCACAGAGAAACACAGCAGGCAGAGATGAGGGTAAATCCAGAACGTTAACTGAAGTATTCACAGGAAAAACAACAAAGCAAGTGCATATGCGTACAACACAAAACAAGACAAGAGACCTGAGCAACCTGCCCAGTTCCATAGAGGAACCTAAATAGTCCTAAACCAGGTGAACCCAATAATCCCAAACCTGCCCTTCAGGGATAACACTCTATGATGACCTCTAACCTGTGACAGCCTTGATGACAGCTTTGCACAATCTTGGCATTCTCTTAGCCAGCTTCACCTGGAATGCTTTTCAAATAGTCTTGAATGTGTTCTCATATATGCTGAGCACTCGTTGGCTGCTTTTCCTTCACTCTGCTGTCCAACTCATCCCAAACCATCTCAATTGTGTGGAGGCCAGGTCATCTGATGCAGCACTCCATCACTCTTCTTCTTGGATAGCCCTTGCACAGCTTGGAGGTTTGTTGGGTCATTGTCCTGTTAAAAAACAAATTATATTCCCACTAAACTCAAACCAGAAGGACTGGCGTATCACTGCAGAATGCTGTGGTATCCATGCTGGTTAAGTGAGCCTTGAATTCTAAATAAATCACAGATCGTGTCACTGCAAAGCACCCCCACACCATCACACCTCCTCCTCCATACTTCACGGTGGGAACCACACATGCAGAGATCATCCGTTTACCTACTATGGGTCTCACAATGACACGGCGGTTGGAACCAAAAATCTCAAATTTGAACTCATCAGACCAAAGGACAGATTTTTCATCGGTCTAATGTCCATTGCTCGTGTTTCTTGGCCCAAGCAAGTCTCTTCTTATTATTGGTATCCTTTAGTAGTGTTTTTTTTTTTTGCAGCAATTTGACCATGAAGGCCTATTCACGCAGTCTCCTCTGAACAGTTGATGTTGAGAAGTGTCTGTTACTTGAACTCTGTGAGGCATTTATTTGGGCTACAATCTGAGGTGCAGTTAACT
The DNA here is from genome assembly GCF_021184085.1 of Oncorhynchus gorbuscha. Classification (NCBI taxonomy): domain Eukaryota; kingdom Metazoa; phylum Chordata; class Actinopteri; order Salmoniformes; family Salmonidae; genus Oncorhynchus; species Oncorhynchus gorbuscha. Next base: position 24,755,808 of record NC_060195.1, read on the forward strand.
CTACTGAACTTATCCTCTGCAGCTGAGGTAACTCTGGGTCTTCCTTTCCTGTGGCGGTCCTCATGAGAGCCAGTTTCATCATAGCGCTTGATGGTTTTTGCGACTGCACATGAAAACTTTTAAAGCTTGAAATTTTCGCATTGTCTAACCTTCATGTCTTAAAGTAATGATGGACTGTCGTTTCTCTGCTTATTTGAGCTGTTCTTGCCATAATATGGACTTGGTCTTTACCAAATAGGGCTTTCTTCTGTATACTTTTTACAAGGCACACCTGTTAATTGAAATGCATTCCAGGTGACTACCTCGTGAAGCTGGTTGAGAGAATGCCAAGAGTGTGCAAAACTGTCATCAAGGCAAAGGGTGGCTACTTTGAGGAATCTCAAATATAAAATATATATATTTGTTTATCACTTTTTTGGTTACTACATGATTCCATAAGTGTTATTTCATAGTTTTGATGTCTTCACTATTCTTCTACAATGTAGGAAAGAGGAAAAATAATGAAAAACCATTGAATGAGTAGGTGTGTCCAAACTTTTGAATTGTACTGTATATAAAACACAAACATTTTTGACTACACTGGGCCTTTAAGTTTCACGTGAGGGTGTGTGGGTGACTGGGTGTCGGTGAGGGAGTATGGGTGTGGGGGTGTTGGTGAAAGGGGGAGTGTGCGTGAGGGAGTGTGGGTGGGTGAGGGAGTGTGAGTGGGTGAGGGTTTGTGGGAAGGAGATTGGGTGAGGTTGTATCTGTGTGGGAGTTTGTGAGAGCGTGTGAGTGGGGGTGTGTTAGTGAGCAACAGGCCCTGTCGTAGATTGGGTGTGTGGAAAACCAGTACAATTAATGGGTAGACTCTCAAAAGAACTGCCTTTTGGATAAGAAGGAAAAAAGGAAAGAAAGGCTGGGTAATGTGTTCAAATATCCCCTTTTTCACAATTACTTGTCTGAGGAATTTTAAGAAAGCAGTTCACGAATATGGTAAATAAATGTGCTAACATGTCGTGGTTAAATTCCAAAGGAATCTTATAATGTACATGAAGATGGAGCATTAGCTCAAAGAGAGACATAATAATGATAATGAATTTGACATTTATAGTCTTTTACCAGTTCATTACATTGTCGCTTTCACGAAGTAATCCAGTGGGAAAACAAGGAAGCCCTTACAATATATCCTGATGCCCTAGTCCATATCTGGACTTGCTCATCATATTAACGCAGCATACTGAGGTCTTGGGGCAACTGACAACTTTAATCCATTATATAGTTTGAGGAAAGCTCCCATAATGAGCCACCAAAGCTAACTACAGTATCTGAATGGCTCTGGTAATATTTAGCAAGAGTGTACAACATAGTGAGATGGGAGATTTGAAACATGTCTTTTGACTCTATCAGGTTACTTCAAGCTGGAGAGCCCTCTGCTGCAGAGCCGTCTTCAGCAGTACAAGAAGTCTAAGGAGAATTCTCCTGGAGCCCTTCTTCAGCAACATGTAAGTATCTGTCTTCTGTCACCATCCTAGCATCTAGAACACGATTCCACATCTAGTATACGTCAGATTTAAAATGTAGTTTTCAGCCATGATTGTCATAATTGTTGTCGTGGGACAAGTTGTTATTTTCTTTATTGGCTCCCGTTGCCCTGTGGTTCTGGAAAATACTGACATCTGTAACACTTTACATCTTGGTCACCGAGCTTGAAGGCCATCATGTTGGTCTCATCTCTACGTTTGTCAGATGTCAGTTACTGTTGTTTGTTACTGTTTGGTTTGAAAAACATTACTGTAAGGAACAGATGAATCCGATTAGCTCTGGATGTGAAAGAGGAGAATCCGTATGACCATCTCTCACATCTGTGTTTGCTTTCATCAAAACTAAGAATGCTGTAATTCCTCCTCTGACTCAACTTTATGTCTAAATAGTGTATTATTCTTGCATATCTGTTCTAAACTAAATATTGCATGTTATGACTAGTCCTAATGATTGGAGATTAGAGGTACAGTATGCCATTTAAGATTCAGGTCATTCCGACGGGAAGCAGAGGTGTCCTGTCCTGTCTCTGATTCCCTCCAAAGGACACATTGTGTCATTGTGTTTTATTCAATAACATATACCTGCTTGTCATCTTCATGTGGACTGACAATTATTCCTGTATTGGATTAGCATTAGCAGTCCTGTATTATTTCATAATCATGTCTGCCTGCCTGCCTGCCTGTCTGTGTGCCTGTCTGACTGTCTGTCTCAGGAACTCTGATGTCTGGTGTTCTATCTCTGATGTCTGGTGTTCTATCTCTGATGTCTGGTGTTCTATCCATGATTTCTGGTGTTCTCTATATGATGTCTGATGGTCTATCTCTGATGTCTGGTGTTCTATCTCTGATGTCTGGTGTTCTATCCATGATGTCTGGTGTTCTATCCATGATGTCTGGTGTTCTATCTCTGATGTCTGGTGTTCTATCCATGATTTCTGGTGTTCTCTATATGATGTCTGGTGTTCTATCTCTGATGTCTGGTGTTCTATCTCTGATGTCTGGTGTTCTATCTCTGATGTCTGGTGTTCTATCTCTGATGTCTGGTGTTCTATCCATGATTTCTGGTGTTCTCTATATGATGTCTGATGGTCTATCTCTGATGTCTGGTGTTCTATCTCTGATGTCTGGTGTTCTATCCATGATTTCTGGTGTTCTCTATATGATGTCTGGTGTTCTATCCATGATTTCTGGTGTTCTCTATATGATGTCTGGTGTTCTATCCATGATTTCTGGTGTTCTCTATATGATGTCTGGTGTTCTATCCATGATTTCTGGTGTTCTATCCATGATGTCTGGTGTTCTATCCATGATGATGTCTGGTGTTCTATCCATGATGTCTGGTGTTCTCTATATGATGTCTGATGTGTTCTATCCATGATTTCTGGTGTTCTCTATATGATGTCTGTTCTATGGTGTTCTATCTCTGATGTCTGGTGTTCTATCCATGATTTCTGGTGTTCTCTATATGATGTCTGGTGTTCTATCCATGATGTCTGGTGTTCTATCCATGATGTCTAGTGTTCTATCTCTCATGTCTGTTTTTTATCTCTGATGTCTGGTGTTCTATCTCTGATGTCTGGTGTTCTATCCATGATTTCTGGTGTTCTCTATATGATGTCTGGTGTTCTATCTCTGATGTCTGGTGTTCTATCTCTGATGTCTGGTGTTCTATCCATGATTTCTGGTGTTCTCTATATGATGTCTGGTGTTCTATCTCTGATGTCTGGTGTTCCTACTCTGATGTCTGGTGTTCCTACTCTGATGTCTGGTGTTCTTACTCTGATGTCTGGTGTTCTATCTCTGATGTCTGGTGTTCCTACTCTGATGTCTGGTGTTTTATCTCTGATGTCTGGTGTTCTCTATATGATGTCTGGTGTTCTCTATATGATGTCTGGTGTTCTATCCCTGATGTCTGGTGTTCTATCTCTGATGTGATTCTCTGTGTTTCTCTCTCAGGGTTTCGGCCACTTCTCTGGGTTTACGTCTAATCTCAGTCCGTTTGTCAAGGCAACAGAGTACTCCTCTTCTAGCGATGAAGTTGGGAGTAGTGATGATGATGAGAAAACCCGGTGGGTTCACCTCGATTGATTTATTGATTAATTGATTTTATTTGATACTTTTCAAAAAACATACAGAGCAAAAAACAAGAGCATTATCCATTAAAACACTGCTATCTGACTGCTGTTGTCTGTTTCTCCAGGTCTCCGTTGAATGGGAAAGGAATGTTCTTCCGTGGAGCCCCTGATGGGATTGTCCTGCAGCCCCACCATAATCTTAACCAGACCCCGGTATACATACACCTCATCCATACATTACGACCTCTTTGGGACATTTTGGAGTGGAAAAGTACTCACTTATTAACTTTGAGAGCTAATCTAGCTGCTTTCCTTCCCAACACAGCCAGCTGCTTACCTTACCAACACAGCCAGCTGCTTTCCTTACCAACACAGCCAGCTGCTTTCCTTACCAACACAGCTAGCTGCTTTCCTTCCCAACACAGCCAGCTGCTTACCTTACCAACACAGCCAGCTGCTTTCCTTACCAACACAGCCAGCTGCTTTCCTTACCAACACAGCTAGCTGCTTTCCTTACCAACAGAGCCAGCTACTTTCCCTCCCAACACAGCCAGCTACTTTTCTTACCAACACAGCCAGCTGCTTTCCTTACCAACACAGCTAGCTGCTTTCCTTCCCAACACAGCCAGCTACTTTCCTTACCAACACAGCTCGCTTGTCACTGATATTAATTCTGTACTTGATGGAAACTCAGACCAAATCTTCCTCAAACTCTCAACATTGAACATAAATATGTTAAATGCTTTTAATGGATATATAGTTAGAAAACAGATGAATAGTTTCAGTCGATTCTGGTTCATACTACAGTGTCATCTTCATTATATCAGAGTAATAGGTTGCTTAAAGTGAAAATCCACTCAAAACTATCTGTTGGTATTTTTTTCATTAGTCCACTGTTGATACAGTGCCAAAATGTTTTGCATTTCAGTAGTCAAGTTTTCAAGATATTGGACTTTCAAGAAGCAAAGAGTCACCAGCCACATCATCATGGTTTCCATGAACTCTGCTAATTTGTGGTGGTCAAAGGTAGTGCACTAAATATGGATTAGAGTGTCATTTGGGATGAACCCAGAGCCACTTGAGCTCAGGGTTGTCACCAGTCCCGCATGGGTCATTTTCATGACAAACACTAAAGGGCACTTTGTGCATACTAACTAACACATGGAGCAGATGCTACTAACTAATAACCAATTTGATCACCCTGTTTCAGGACAACTTTTGTATTTGAGATTTTAAAAGGCTTCTGAAGTTTGTACAGTCGTGGCCAAAAGTTTTGAGAAAGACACAAATATTAATTTTCACAAGTCTGCTGCCTCAGTTTGTATGATGGCAATTTGCATATACTCCAGAATGTTATGAATAGCGATCAGATGAATTGCAAAGTCCCTCTTTGCCATGCAAATGAACTGAAACCCCCACCCCAAAAAAATTCCACTGCATTTCAGCCCTGCCACAAAAGGACCAGCTGACATCATGTCAGTGATTCTCCCGTTAACACAGGTGTGAGTGTTGACGAGGACAAGGCTGGAGATTTCTTTGTCATGCTGATTGAGTTCGAATAACAGACTGGAAGCTTCAAAAGAAGGGTGGTGCTTGGAATCATTGTTCTTCCTCTGTCAACCACGGTTACCTGCAAGGAAACACGTGCCGTCATCATTGCTTTGCAGAAAAAGGGCTTCACAGGCAAGGATATTGCTGCCAGTAAGATTGCACCTAAATCAACCATTTATCGGATCATCAAGAACTTCAAGGAGAGCGGTTCAGTTGTTGTGAAGAAGGCTTCAGAGCCCCAAGAAAGTCCAGCAAGCGCCAGGGCCGTCTCCTAAAGTTGATTCAGCTGTGGGATCGGGGCACCACCAGTACAGAGCTTGCTCAGGAATGGCAGCAGGCAGGTGTGAGTGCATCTGCACACACAGTGTCACGGTCTTCCTCCTCTTCATCTGAAGAGGAGAGGCGAGAAGGATCAGAGGACCAAAATGTGGCGTGGTATGTGTTCATTGTGAATTTTAATAAAGAAAACACTGAACACTGCAACACTATACAAAAACAATAAACCAATGACAACCGTGAAGCTACAAATGAGACCTGTGCTGACACAAGCCACTAACATAGACAATCACCCACAAACAAACAGTGCAACCCAGGCTACCTAAGTATGATTCTCAATCAGAGACAACTAATGACACCTGCCTCTGATTGAGAACCATACTAGGCCGAAACATAGAAATCCCAAATCATAGAAAAACAAACATAGACTGCCCACCCCAACTCACGCCCTGACCATACTAAATAATGACAAAACAAAGGAAATAAAGGTCAGAATGTGACACACAGTGAGGCAAAGACTTTTGGAGGATGGCCTGGTGTCAAGAAGGGCAGCAAAGAAGCCACTTCTCTCCAGGAAAAACATCAGGGACAAACTAAGGACTCATGAGGACTGGGGTAAAGTAATTTTCTCTCTGATGAATCCCCTTCCCGATTGTTTGGGGCATCCGGAAAAAAGCTTGTCCGTAGAAGACAAGGTGAGCGAAACCGTCAGTCCTGTGTCAGGCCAACAGTAAAGCATCCTGAGACCATTCATGTGTGGGGTTGCTTCTCAGCCAAGGGAGTGGGCTCACTCACAATTTTGCTTAAGAACACAGCCATGAATAAAGAATGGTACCAACACATCCTCCGAGAGCAACTTCTCCCAACCATCCAGGAACAGTTTGGTGACGAACAATGCCTTTTCCAGCATGATGAAGCACTTGTGGTCAATCCTCAAGAGGCGGGTGGACAAATAACAACCCACATATTCTTACAAATTCCAAGCATTGATTATGCAAGAATGGGCTGCCATCAGTCAGGATGTAGAACAGAAGTTAATTGACAGCATACCATGGCAGTTTGCAGAGGTCTTGAATAAGAAGGGTCAACACCACAACTATTGACTCTTTGCATCAACTTCATATAATTGTCAATAAAAGCCTTTGACACTTATGAAATGCTTGTAATTATACTTCAGTATTCCATTGTAACATCTGACAAAAAATATCTAAAGACACTGAAGCAGCAGACTTTGTAGAAATTAATATTTGTGTTATTCTCAAAACTTTTGGCCACGACTGTAATTTCCACTTTGAAATTTCAGACTTGATTTTCTATTATGAAAAGCCCCTATAAAAATGTCTATGAATGTTCACATGTTCAGATGATTATTTTACTGCTTTAGTAAACTGGCTCAAATTTATATCCTCCATCTGTACATGGAGCAGAGCAGAGCCCAGTGATGATGCTGCTCTCCCACAGCCCCCTCAGAACCTCCGCCACCTCCATTGAGGATACTACTCTCCCACAGCCACCTCAGAGCCTCCTCCACCTCCATTGATGCTGCTCTCCCACAGCCCCCTCAGAGCCTCCTCCACCTCCATTGATGCTGCTCTCCCACAGCCACCTCAGAGCCTCCTCCACCTCCATTGATGCTGCTCTCCCACAGCCCCCTCAGAGCCTCCTCCACCTCCATTGATGCTGCTCTCCCACAGCCCCCTCAGAGCCTCCTCCACCTCCATTGATGCTGCTCTCCCACAGCCACCTCAGAGCCTCCTCCACCTCCATTGATGCTGCTCTCCCACAGCCCCCTCAGAGCCTCCTCCACCTCCATTGATGCTGCTCTACCACAGCCCCCTAAGAGCCTCCCCACCTCCACCTCCATTGATGCTGCTCTCCCACAGCCCCCTCAGAGCCTCCGCCACCTCCATTGATGCTGCTCTCCCACAGCCCCCTTAGAGCCTCCCCCACCTCCATTGATGCTGCTCTCCCACAGCCCCCTTAGAGCCTCCTCCACCTCCAGTAATGAATGCAATGCCACTTGGTATGGTGTAAACAGGGCTTGATATCCTTGTTTACCTCTCCCACTTCCCTTCAAACAACGCCTTGACTGTCATTGGACACTTAGTGTCATGGAAACCCAAACAGTGCCTACCTGCCATATGACACTCTTTTTGTAGATGCTGCTGTTGTTCCTCCACACAGTGCTGCTGTGACACTGTGAATACAGAGTTACATGACTCACGTCAGACAGGCAGGCAAGCATTAGTAACGAGGCATTATACTGCTGTTTGCTGTGCCTCTTCTCTTAGCAGAGCAGCGTGGCATCAGGCCTTAAGAGTGGCCAGCCACTACACAGGCTCATTGCTATAGGATCAGAATGCAATGAGAATTACCTTCTCCCTGATCTCCTGCAGAAGAGCCCGGCCCATGAGCCCATGGCTCAGCACGGCCCACATGACGTCATCTACCCCCAGTCTCCGAGCAGACGAGGACCACATTCTGACGTGAGTTCACATATAGCTATAAACTCTCTGTAGGCTGAATGTCTATTAGTAGGCTATAACTTCTCCAGAAGGTCATGGAATGTTTAAGAGTAATAGTTTATAGACTGAAGTGGTTTGGAGCAATGGGTTTTTATTTGATGTCAATGTATCTTTCTCCACTAAGGGGAGATGACCTAGCTATTGTAGACGTGAAATTCCATCAAGATTGATGTGAAGTCTACTGGAAATCTGACATTTGTTTTTTTTAATGTTTTATTGATATGAATTCTGATTTTGGATGCATTTGCAGGAACCTGTAAACTGTCCTCCAGGGAAAAGCAACTCGTCCTCCTCCTTCACTCCCTTCATAGACCCCAGGCTGCTGCAGATCTCTCCCCCTCAGAGCCCAGTGGGCCACAGTCCCAGTGAGTGCCAACAAACAAACACACACACACACACACACACACACACACACACACACACACACACACACACACACACACACACAAAGTATTCAGACCCCTTGACCTTTTCCAAATTTTGATACATTACAGCCTTATTCAAAAATGTATTAAATAGTTTTTTTTCCTCATCAATCTACACACAATATCACATAATGACAAAGGAAAAACAGGTTTTTAGATGTTTTTCCAAATTTATTAAATATTCAAAACTGACATATCATCACATTTACAAAAATATAAACTCAACATGTAAATTGTTGGTCCCATGTTTCATGAGATGAAATAAAAGTTCCCAGAAATGTTCCATACGCACAAAAAGCTTATTTCTCTCCAATTCTGTGAACAAATTTGTTTACATTCCTGATAGTGAGCATTTCTCCTTTGTCACGAGAATCCATCCACCTGGCATATTAAAAAGCATAGTAATTACACAGGTGCACCTTGTGTTGGGGACAATAAAAGGCCACTATAAAATGTGCAATTTTGTTACACAACACAATGCCACAGATGTCTCCATTTTTGAGGGAGTGTGCAATTGGCATGCGGACTGCAGGAATGTCCACCAGAGCTGTTGTCAGAGAATTGAATGTTAATCTCTCTACCATAAGCTGCCTCCAACATTGTTTTAGAGAATTTGGCAGTCTGTCCAACCCGCCTTACAACCGCAGACCGCGTGTAACCACGCCAGCCCAGGATCTCTACATCTAGCTTTTTCACCTGTGGGATGTCTGAGACTAGCAAACTGGACAGCTAATGAAACTAAGGAGATTTATGTCTGTAATAAAGCCCTTCTGTGGTTGGCTGGGCCTGGCTCCCAAGTGGGTGGGCCTATGCCCTCCCACCCATGACAGCGACCCTGCTCAGTCATGTGAAATCCATAGATTAGGGCCCAATTAATTTATTGATTGATTTCCGTATATGAACTGTAACTCAGTAAAATCTTAGAAAATTGTTGCATGTTGCGTATATATTTTTGTTCATTATATATAAACATTAAAATACAAGAACACAGTCATGGGAAGCACAAATAAAACATCACAAATCCCCCAGAAAAACAGTTACATTCCTCCACAAATAAGTCCCCAATCAATACTTAAAATCACCTGACAGGCCTGGGGGATGTCTTGTTAGACTTCAGTGCAGCTTTTGACATTATCGATCATAGTCTGCTGCTGGAAAAACGTATGTGTTATGGCTTTACCACCCCCTGCTATAATGTGGATAAAGAGTTACTTGTCTAACAGAACACAGAGGGTTTTCTTTAATGGAAGCCTCTCAAATATAATCCAGTTAGAATCAGGAATTCCCCAGGGTAGCTGTTTAGGCCCCCTGCTTTAAAAAAAAAGTTTACACACGACATGCCACTGACTTTGAGTAAAGCCAGAGTGTCTATGTATGTGGATGACTCAACACTATACACGTCAGCTACTACAGTGACTGAAATGACTGCAACATTCAACAAAGAGCTGCTGTTTGTTTTAGAGTGGGTGGCAAGGAATAAGTTAGCCCTAAATGTTTCTAAAACTAAAAGCATTGTATTTTGAACAAAACACTCACTAAACTCTAAAAGTCAACTAAATCTTGTAATAAATCATGTGGAAATTGAGCGAGTTGAGATGACTAAACTGCTTGGAGTAACCCTAGATTGTATACTGTCATGGTCAAAACATATTGATGCAGTAATAGCTAAGATGGGGAGAAGTCTGTCTGTAATAAAGTGATGCTCTGCCTTCTTAACAACACAATCAACAAGGCAGGTCCTACAAGCCCTAGTTTTGTTGCACCTTGACTACTGTTCAGTTATGTGGTCAGGTGCCACAAAATAAATTGCAAAAATTGCAATTGGCTCAGAACAGGGCAGCACGGCTGGCCCTTGGATGTACACAGAGAGGTAATACTAATAATGTGCATGTCAATCTCTCCAGGCTGAAAGTGGAGGAGAGATTGACTTCATCACTACTTTTATTTATGAGAGGTATTGATTGACATGTTGAATGCACCAAACTGTCTGTCTAAATTACTGGCACACAGCTCAGACACCCCACAAGACATGCCACAAGACCACAAGACATGCCACAAGAGGTCTCTTCACATACCAGAACAGACTATGGGAGGCACACAGTACTACATAGAGCCATGACCACATCAAGTAACTGACGCAAGCAGTAAAATTAGATTTTAAAAAACAGATTAAAAAACACCTTATGTAACAGTGGGGACTGTGAAGCAACATAGACATTGGCACAGACACACGATAACATACACACTGTTATGACTTCTATGATTGGTGGGTGGAGGAGTCAAGCGCAGAGAGCAGGTAGTTCTGTACGTGGATCTTTTATTCCAATGACAGCGGAAAAACGGACATGGAAAACACAAGGGCGCATGAAACAACCCGTCCAAATAAAAAGGACTAAAACTGTCCGGAAAAATAGAGATCACAATAATCAACCAACACCATAAAACAGAGAACAAGCCCGCACAATAACCAGCGGGCCTAGTGCCCTTAAATAGCCTACAAACAAAACTACACTCAAAAGAGATGTAACCAATTAGACCCAACTAACAGAAACAAAAGGAAAGGGAATCGATGGCAGCTAGTAGGCCGGCGACGACGACCGCCGAGCGCCGCCCGAACAGGAAGAGGCACCATCTTCGGCGGGATTCGTGACACACACTATACATACACATGGATTTAGTACTGTAGATTACAGTTGATGTCGGAAGTTTACATACACTTTAGCCAAATACATTTAAACTCAGTTTTTCACAATTCCTGGCATTTAATCCTAGTAAAAAGTCCCTGTCTTTGGTCGGTTAGGATCACCACTTTATTTTAAGAGTGTGAAATGTCAGAACAATAGTATAGAGAATTATTTATTTCAGCTTTTATTTCTTTCATCACATTGCCAGTGGGTCAGAAGTTTACATACACTCAATTAGTATTTGGTAGCATTGCCATTAAAATTTTTAACTTGGGTCAAACATTTTGGGTAGCCTTCCACAAGCTTCCCACAATAAGTTGGGTGAATTTGGCCCATTCCTCCTGACAGAGATGGTGTAACTGAGTCAGGTTGTAGGCCTCCTTGCTCACACAAGCTTTGTCAGTTCTGCCCACAAATTTTTCATAGGATTGGCCTTTCATGTTATGTCGATATAGGACTCGTTTTACTGTGAATATAAATACTTTTGTACCTGTTTCCTCCAGCATCTTCACAAGGTCCTTTGCTGTTTTTCTGGGATTGATTTGCACTTTTCACACCAAAGTACGTTCATCTCTAAGAGACAGAACGCATCTCCTTCCTGAGCGTTATGACGGCTGTGTGGTCTCATGGTGTTTATACTTGCATACTATTGTTTGTACAGATGAACGTGGTACCTTCAGGCATTTGGAAATTGCTCCCAAGGATGAACCAGAATTGTGGAGGTCTACAATTCTTTTTTTTTCTTTGCTGATTTCTTTTGAAATGTGGATATATTGAAGCAACATCTCAAGACGTCAGTCAAGAAGGTAAAGCTTGGTTGCAAATGGGTCTTCCAAATGGACAATGACCCCAAGCATACTTCCAAAGTTGTGGCAAAATGGCTTAAGGACAACAAAGTCAAGGTATTGGAGTGGCCATCACAAAGCCCTGACCTCAATCCTATAGAAAATTTGTGGGCAGAACTGAAAAAGTGTGTGCGAGCAAGGAAGCCTACAAACCTGACTCAGTTACACCAGCTCTGCCAGGAGGAAGGCTACCCAAACATTTGACCCAAGCTAAACAAATTAAAGGCAATGCTACCAAATACTAATTGAGTGTATGTAAACTTCTGACCCACTGGGAATGTGATGAAAGAAATAAAAGCTAAAATAAATTATTCTCTCTACTATTATTCTGACATTTCACATTCTTAAAATTAAGTGGTGGTCCTAACTGACCTTAAACAGGGAATTGTTACTTGGATTAACGTGTAGCGTGTGCTACGGGTGGGTGTTCCTATGGTGACCAGTGGGCTGAGATAAGGCAGAGCTATACCTAGCAAAGACTTATAGGTGACCTGGAGCCAGTGGGTTTGGCGATGAATATGTAGCGAGGACCAGCCAACGAGAGCATACAGGTCACAGTGGTGGGTAGTATATGGGGTGTTGGTGACAAAACAGATGGCACTGTGATAGACTGCATCCAATTTATTGAGTGGAATTTTGGAGGCTAATTTGTAAATGACATCGTCAAAGTCAAGTATCGGTAGGATAGTCAGTTTTACTAGGGTAAGTTTGGCAGGATGAGTGAAGGAGGATTTGTTGCGAAATAGGAAGTTGATTCTAGATTTAACTTTGGATTGGAGATGCTTAATGTGAGTCTGGAAAGAGAGTTTACAGTCTAGCCAGACACCTAGGTATTTATAGTTGCCTACATATTCTGAGTCAGAACCGTCCAGAGTAGTGATGCTAGTCAGGCGGGTGGGTGCGGGCAGCAATCGGTTGAAGAGCATGCATTTAGTTTTACTAGCATTTCAGAGCAGTTGGAGGCCACGGAAGGAGTGTTGTATGGCATTGAAGCTCGTTTGGAGGAGAAAAGAGTCGGCCTGAGAATTGAACTCTGTGGTACCCCCATAGAGACTTCCAGAGGTCCGGACAACAGGCCCTCTGATTTGACACACTGAACTCTATCTGAGAAGTAGTAGGTGAACCAGGCAAGGCAGTCATTAGAGAAACCAAGGCTGTTGAGTCTGCCGATAAGAATACGGTGATTGACAGAGTCGAAAGCCTTGGCCAGGTCGATGAAGACGGCTGCACAGTACTGTCTTTTATCGATGGCGGTTATGATATCGTTTAGGACCTTGAGCGTGGCTGAGGAGCACCCGTGACCAGCTCGGAAACCAGATTGCATAGCGGCGAAGGTACGGTGGGATTCAAAATGGTCAGTGATCTGTTTGTTCACTTGGCTTTCGAAGACTTTAGAGAGGCAGGGCAGGATGGATATAGGTCTGTAACAGTTTGGGTCTAGAGTGTCTCCCCCTTTGAAGAGGGGGGATGACCCCGGCCGCTTTCCGATCTTCAGGAATCTCAGACGATATGAAAGAGAGGTTGAACAGACTAGTAATGGGGGTTGCAACAATGGCAGTCGATGATTTTAGGAAGTGAGGAGCCCAACTGATTTGTAGGGATCCAAATTTTGCAGCTCTTTCAGATTATATGCTGTCTGGATTTGGGTGAAGGAGAAGCGCAGGGGGGGGGCTTGGCTTGGGGCTTGGGCCAGTTGCTGCGGGGGGGTGCAGATCTGTTGGCCGGGGTTGGGGTAGCTAGGTGGAAAGCATGGCCGGGCCGTAGAGAATTGCTTATTGAAATTCTCGATTATCAGTGGTGACAGTCTTTCCTGGTCTCAGTGCAGTGGGCAGCTGGGAAGAGGTACTCTTATTCTCCTTGGAAAGTTTGGATGTATGTAAAACCCTCCATATTCTGCGTAGTTTTAGTATTACATGCCCACAGGAAATGATTATGGTGGCTGTATGTGTATTTAGACATAGCTTATTTAAAATAAGTTGTTTTGTTTAACATTTTATTTGTATTATTTACTCTCTTTTTAGGCCTTGTGAGTAATGAATTTAATCTTGCTTATTGACAACATTTGGCATGTTCATGCTCAGCCATAATGCTATTTACTGTAGGCATAGCCCCTATCAGTGTGAATGTTATGTACACTGTATATTTCCACATTGAAGTCATGAAATTACTTAAAACAATGTTGACTGCAAATAGATTCAAGTTAACATATTTAGCAAAGATGGGATAGGTCTACATTTTGTTATTTAGTTTCTGTAAGCTGTTTAACAAACTATAACGGACTAACATTGGAATTGGAGTTGATTCCAAGGCAGAACATAAAAGACCTTAAATACACAACTTAAAGCAACCACATATTTTGCCATTGAGCATGTTCTGATTGACCAGTGAGGGGCCAAGCCTCGACACACCCACAACTTGTTTATTCATCAAAACCCAGCCCATTCACGCCAACGGCAGCAACTGAGCTGATAATTGTGGTTGTGAAAATAGCTAAAATATTTCTGACACCACCCCAAACCTATAGCGCTACCGCCAACCATTGTGTAATTGCGTTAGCTTTGTTAAAATAGAGCGGTTAAGCAGACCCCTGTGGATTTCTTGTTGTCTATTGCTAGCAAAGCATCCAGGACTTATTTTTCAGTAAATATCCTAAAATGAAAACTTTGACTATAATTTCTTTGATCATTCAGCAAGTTTCCCTGATCAGCATGCAACTCAATGCCATTGTGAATAGGCTTAGAAGTTCTTTCAAAGAGATAAATACAATGGTGATTAAATGCGTCAATGATGGCTTTTTTTCGTAACAAGGCCAGTGAATTAATTTGTTGTGGCAGAGAGGATGATTTGGTCTATAAAAAAAGACTATCTTAACTTTTGGAACTCCCTCTCCCGTATCCGGGAGAATTGTCATCAACTGACATTAATTAGCATAACACAACGGACAAAAAATATTACTAGAAAATATTAATATTCATGAAATCACAAGTGAAATATATTGAAACACAGCTTAGCATTAATCACCCTGTCATCTCGGATTTTGAAGTTATGCTTTACAGCCAAAGCAAGACAAGCATTTGTGTAAGTTTATCGATAGCCTAGCATAGCATTATGCCTAGCTAGCAGCAGGCAGCTTGGTCACGAAAATCAGAAAAGCAATCAAATTAAATCGTTTACCTTTGACGAGCTTCGGATGTTTTCACTCACGAGACTCCCAGTTAGACAGCAAATGTTCATTTTGTCCCATAAAGATTATTTTTATAGCCGAAACACCTCCGTTTGTACTTCACGTTTGGTTGAGAAATCCACCGGAAACTGCGGTCACGACAACGCCGAAAAATATTCCAAATTAGATCCATAATATCAACAGAAACATGGCAAACGTTTTTTATAATCAATCCTCAAGGTGTTTTTCAAATATCTATTCGATAATATATCAACCAGGACAGGTGGCTTCTTAGTAGGAAAGAGAGAAACAATGTCCGCATTTGTCTTTTACGCACAAAACACTCTGAGAGCCTCCAGCTGACCACTGACGCAATGTTGTCGTTCAGGCTCATTTTTCAAAATAAAAGCCTGAAACTATGTATTGTGACACTAGACACATTAGGGAAGCCATAGAAAAAGAAGCCATAGAAAAAGAATCTGGTTGATATCTCATTCACTGCTCAATAGGGACACATAGGAACGCAGAGCTTTCTAAATAAGAGTCCCTTCCTGATTGGATTTTTCTCAGGCTTTCGCCTGCAATATCAGTTCTGTTGTACTCACAGACAATATTGGAAGTTTTGGAAACTTTAGAGTGTTTTCTATCCTAAGCTGTCAATTATATGCATATTCTAGCATCTTGTCCTAACAAAATAGCCCGTTTACTTCGGGAATGTTATTTTTCCAAAAATGAAAATAGTGCCCCCTAGTTTCAAGAGGTTTTTAACATAAATTTCCTTCAATATATGTTTATATGTTAGCGTACTGTAAAATAAGAAGGAAGGAAGGTATTCTGTCATATGGTTTTCTCCTGTACATATTTAATATCAAATCAGATACCAGATGTGGCTATTACAGGCCATGGTTTTAAATGACAATATTGGTTCTTATTGCGTTTTTTCCCCCTCCAGCCAGTGGCAGGCCACCTGCTATTCAGGACCCAATCAGGAGAGAGGGCCACAGAAAGGGCTCCGTGGTCAATGTGAACCCCACCAACATCAGACCCCAGAGTGATACCCCCGAGATCCGCAAGTACAAGAAGAAGTTCAACACCGAGATCCTCTGTGCTGGCCTGTGGGGTAAGCAGCAGTTTAACACCCAGTCGACCCCTATAGCCCCTATCCCCTAGAAACACACCTTTATAATAGCATTTTGTTTAATGTATTTGTATTTTTATTACTAACCCCACCACCACCACCCCTCTTCGGAGGACAAATATCTTTTCGTTTTTTTACAGCTTTTTTTATTTACATACAGTGGGGAGAACAAGTATTTGATACACTGCCGATTTAGGCCTAGCCCCTATCAGTGTGAATGTTATGCAAATTAATTACTTAAAAATCATACAAATGTGATTTTCTGGATTTTAGATTCCGTTTCTCACAGTTGAAGTGTACCTATGATAAAATGGAAGTAGGAAAACCTGCAAAATTGGCAGTGTGTCAAATATGTGTTCTCCGCACTGTATATACTATCGTTCACAAGTTTGGGGTCACTTAGAAATGTCCTTGTTTTTGAAAGAAAAAAAAAAATGTGTCCATTAAAATAACATCAAATTGATCAGAAGTACAGTGTAGACATTGTTAATGTTGTAAAGGACTATTGTAGCAGGAAACAGCTGATTTTTAATGGAATATCTACATAGGCATACAGAGGCCCATTGTCAGCAACCATCACTCTGTGTTCCAATGGTACGTTGTGTTAGCTAATCCAAGTTAAAAGGCTAATTGATCATTAGAAAACCCTTTTGCAATTATGTTAGCACAGCTGAAAACTGTTGTTCTGATTAAAGAAGCAATAAAACTGTCCTTCTTTAGATTAGTTGAGTATCTGGAGCATCAGCATTTGTGGGTTCGATTACAGGCTCAAAATGGCCAGAAACAAAGGACTTTCTTTTGTTGATGAAGAAAGGCTATTCCATATGAGAAATTGCTAAGAAACTGAAGATCTCATACAACGCTGTGTACTACTCCCTTCACAGAACTGCGCAAACTATCTCTAACCAGAATAAAAAGAGGAGTGGGAGGTCCCGCTACACAACTGAGCAAGAGGACAAATACATTAGAGTGTCTAGTTTGAGAAACAGACACCAAACAAGTCCTCAACTGGCAGCTTCGTTAAATAGTACCAGCAAAACACCAGTCTCAACGTCAACAGTGAAGAGGCGACTCCGGTATGCTGGCCTTCTAGGCAGAGTTCCTCTGTCCAGTGTCTGTGTTCTTTTGCCCATCTTAATCTTTTATTTTATTGGCCAGTCTGAGATATGGCTTTTTCTTTGCAACTCTACTTATAGAAGGCCAGCATCCCGGAGATGGCCTCTTCACTGTTGACGTTGAGACTGGTGTTTTCCTTACTTACGAGCCGCCAACCAACAATGCAGTTTCAAAGAAATATGGATAAGAATAAGAAATAAAAGTAACAAGTAATTAAAGAGCAGCAGTAAAATAACGAGATTAACACCCAATCTGCTAGACACTTATTGTCAGGATTGGATAGATATTGCCGTAATATGATAATAGCTCTACCTTACAATGGTTCTAGAGTGTATGAGCAATAGAGGTATATTTGAGAATGGTCATCTTTTGTGTATAGTACATTATGCCTGTGTCTCAAATTGTACTATATCCTATATAGTACACTTCTTATGATCAGGTCACATAGGACTCTGGTCAAAAGTAGTGCACTATACAGGGAATAGGGTGCCATTTGGGACAGGTACTATGCTGGCTGAGGCTTGTGATGTTGAGACTAACAAAGTGGTGTGTTGGTCCAGGTGTGAACCTGCTGGTGGGGACAGAGAATGGTCTGTGGTTGCTGGACAGGAGCGGTCAGGGGAAGGTCTACTCTCTGATCAGCAGGAGACGCTTCCAACAGATGGACGTTCTGGAGGGCCTCAACGTGCTCATCACCATCTCAGGTAGTTAGCGTAGTGCTAACATACACAAGAATATACAGTACCGTATATACGCTCTCACGCACACAGAGATAGACACACCCAGATGTTTTATTTCTTTTTATTTAACCTTTATTAAACTAGGCAAGTCAGCTAAGAACAAATTCTTATTTACAATGGCGACCTTCCACAGCCAAACCCTAATGACGCTGGGCCAATTGTGCGCTGCCCTAAGGGACTCCCAATCATGGCTGGTTGTTATACAGCCTGGAATCAAACCAGGGTCTGTAGTGACGCCTATAGCACTGAGATGCAGTGCCTTATACCACAGTGCCACTCGTATAGGCACACTCACCAAATAGGAAAGTTGTCCAACTAAAATGTGTCTTCCGCATTATCCCAACCCCTCTGAATCAGAGGTGCCCCGGGCTGCCTTAATCGACATCCACGGCACCAGGGAACAGTGGGTTAACGGCCTTGCTCAGGGACAGAATGACAGATTTTGACCTTGTAAGCTCAGTGATTTGATCCAGCAACATTCCGGTTACTGGCCTAACGCTCTAACCACTAGGCTACCAGCCACCCTGTAGGTATAGTCTTGCCTTAGAATTTTTGTTGCACTTACTTTTGCAGCCAACTTTGTCGTCCTCTAAACTCCACCACTATCCCGTTTGTCAGGTAAAAAGAACAAGCTGAGGTTGTACTACCTGTCTTGGCTGCGGAACAAGATCCTTCGGAATGACCCAGAGGTGGAGAAGAGGCAGGGCTGGACCTCTGTAGGGGACCTGGAAGGATGTGTGCACTACAAAGTCGGTGAGTATACACTACCTGGCCGTAGATCATGATGGCATCACTACTGATTTGTTGGATCAATCTTACATTTTATTGCATGGCAAGCTTATACAGATGTTAGATCTTCATTTTATTGCATGGCAAGCTTATACAGATGTTAGATCTTCATTTTATTGCATGGCAAGCTTATACAGATGTTAGATCTTCATTTTATTGCATGGCAAGCTTATACAGATGTTAGATCTTCATTTTATTGCATGGCAAGCTTATACAGATGTTAGATCTTCATTTTATTGCATGGCAAGCTTATACAGATGTTAGATCTTCATTTTATTGCATGGCAAGCTTATACAGATGTTAGATCTTCATTTTATTGCATGGCAAGCTTATACAGATGTTAGATCTTCATTTTATTGCATGGCAAGCTTATACAGATGTTAGATCTTCATTTTATTGCATGGCAAGCTTATACAGATGTTAGATCTTCATTTTATTTTGTAAATGTCTTTATTTAACCAGGTAGGACAGTTGAGAACAAGTTATCATATACAATTGCGACCTGGCCAAGAGAGCAAATTGAGCCAGTTTACTACAGCAGAAAAATAGTCTCCTGCAACAGGGTGATCAAATTAAGCTCTTACATCTTGAAACCTTGGGACTATAAGGTTTTATCTGAAATCTTTGTCAAAAATGAGTTACTCATATACAGTGCATTTGAAAGTATTCAGACCCTTTGACTTTTTCAAAGTTTTCTTACATTTCAGCCTTATTCTAAAATGTATTACATTTTATTTTTTCTTCATCAATCTCTGCGCAATACCCCATAATAAAAAAACTAAACCAGATTTTGGGGTATTTTTGCAAATGTATTAAAACAAAATAACTGAAATATCACATTTACATACTGTAAGTATTCAGACTCTTTACTCAGTCCTTTGTTGAAGCACCTTTGGCAGCGATTACAGCCTCAAGTCTTCTTGGGTATGACACTACAAGTTTGACACACTTGTATTTGAGGAGTTTCTCCCATTCTTCTCTGCAGATCCACTCAAGCTCTGTCCGGTTGGATGGGGAGTGTTGCTGCACAGCTTATTTAAGGTATTTTGAGAGAGGTTCGATTGGGTTCAAGTTCAGGCTCTGGCTAGGCCACTCAAGGACATTCAGAGACTTGTCCCGAAGCTACTCCTGCACGTTGTCTTGGCTGTGGGCTTAGGGTTGTTGTCCTGTTGGAAGGTGACCCTTCCAGTCTGAGGTCCTGAGCACTCTGGATCAGGTTTTCATCAAGGATCTTTCTGTAGTTTGCTCCGTTTATATTTCCCAAGATCCTGACTAGTCTCCCAGTCCCTGCCACTGAAAAACATCCTCACAGCATGATGCAGCCACAACCATGCTTCACCGTAGTGATGGTGGCAGGTTTCCTCAAGATGTGACGCTTGGCATTCAGGCCAAAGAGTTCAATCTTGGTTTCATCAGACCAGAGAATCTTGTTTCTCATGGTCTGAGAGTCCTTTAGGTGCTGGTTGTCCTTCTGGAAGGGTCCCCGATCTCCACAGTGGAACTCTGGAGCTCTGTCAAAGTGACCATCAGGTTCTACGTCACCTACCTGACCAATGCCCATCTCCCTCTATTGTTCAGTTTGGCCAGCTCTAGGAAGAGTCTTGGTGGTTCCAAACTTCTTCCATTTAAGAATGATGGAGGCCACTGTGTTCTTGGGGTACTTCAATACTGCAGAAAAGTTTTGGTACCCTTCCCCAGATCTATGCCTCTACACAATTATTTCTCAGAGCTCTATGGAGAATTCCTTCGACCTCATGGCTTGGTTTTTGCTCTGATATGCACTGTCAACTGTGGGACCTTATATAGACAGGTGTGTGCCTTTCCAAATCATGTCCAATCAATTGAATTTACCACAGGTGGGCTCCAATCAAGTTGTAGAAACATCTCAAGGATGATCAATGTAAACTAGATGCACCTGAGCTTAAATTCTCATAGCAAAGGGTCTGAATAATTATGTAAATGAGATATTTCCAATTTTTTAAATATACATTTGCGAACATTTCTAAAAACCTATTTTCGCTTTGTCGTTATGGGGTATTGTGAGTAAATTGATTAAGAAAATGTTTTATTCAATCCATTTTAGAATAAGGCTGTAACGTAACAAAATGTAGAGAAAGGGAAAGGGTCTGAATACTTTCAGAATGCACTGTGTAATAGATATTTAGATGGTTCTTCATATGTCTGTGAAGTTCGATTTTTGAGATTGACATATAAGGTTCTATCTGGGATTGCACCCCCCTAAAAAAACAGATTTACAAATGTCCCAGGATTTTGATACTCTGCACTTCAGGTGCCTTTAAGGGAGGAACTTAATGGCTTATGAAAGAAGAATTCACTACAAAACAGTTATGTGATCTGTGATGTGAAATATTTGATGCTCAATATCTCAGAACTATGCTTTGCACAGATAGAACCTCGCGATCTGTATGAACAATGTTGAAACCGTTGACACATTGCTGCTTATCAAAGGTCTTTGTGTTGTGATATACAGAAAGCAATGGGTATAAGACAAGAAAAAACTATTTCAAAATGTATCTATTCTCTCAGTGTCTGACTCCATTAGAGCACCAGAGGGTGTGTGTGTGTGTGTGTGTGTGTGTGTGTGTGTGTGTGTGTGTGTGTGTGTGTGTGTGTGTGTGTGTGTGTGTGTGTGTGTGTGTGTGTGTGTGTGTGTGTGTGTGTGTGTGTGTGTGTGTGTGTGTGTGTGTGTGTGTGTGTGTGTGTGTGAGAGATGTGAACTGGTTGTGAGTGAATGACTGTCAGTGTGCAGTGTTGAGCTCAGCAATGTGAGCCTCTCTTTCCTGTGACTCTTCCTGCTGTTAGTTACAGCGTTGACAGAGTGAGGACATCTCAGGGATTCCAACCCAGGAAGGATATGATGTCATAGGGAGGCACACACTGTCCTTCCCAGCACTCCCCTCAGTATTGTTTCTCATAGTCGGAGGCATGCTGCTATTGCAGTCGGGTTGCATCCCAAAAGTAGTGCACTATATAGGGAATAAGGTGCCATTTGGGATGCAACCAAAAACCTTTTTGTTGAGATTGTCTAATGATCATTAGCTCAAGACCGCTGGCACGTTAGTGTTACAGAATGATGTACTGTAATAAGCCTTTATCTTGTTCTGTATCCAGGATGAGAGAAATCCCTAATCCTCATTGAAAATCCCTGCTCTTTGTTACATGCAATTTCAGTTCGATATGAGAAGATTAAGTTCCTGGTGATTGCCTTGAAGAATGCTGTGGAGGTGTACGCATGGGCTCCCAAACCTTACCATAAGTTCATGGCTTTCAAGGTCAGCTTGACAACATGTCCTAGTTCTGAACCCTCCTCAGTGGCTCACTCTAGTTCTAACACATCTCTCTGTGATGAACATGTTTGAACTCTTTCTACTCACTGCACAGAATATCATTAAAGATATGAAACAGACTAACCCCAGCAGTCACTATGAGTTGGCGCCTACTGCCATCACTATTCACTACTAATATCAGGACCAGAGTATGTCCTGGCCCTGTCTTGACCAGGAACAACTCTGGCCACTGGTTATACTCCTGGCCTTACATACAGTATGACTTAATGTACAGTGGCAAGAAAAAGTATGTGAACATTTTGAAAATACCTGGATTTCTGCATTGATTGGTCATGAAATTTGATCTGATCTTCATCTAGGTCACAGCAATAGACAAACACAGTCTGCTTAAACTAATGACACACAAACAATTATGTGTTCATGTCTTTATCGAACACACCATGTAAACATTAACAGTGCAGAGTGTAAAAAGTATGTTAACTCTTGGATTTAATAATTGGTTGACCCTCCTTTGGCAGCATTAACCTCAACCAAACGTTTTCTGTAGTTGCGTATCAGACCTACACAACAGTCAGGAGGAATTTTGGACAATTCCTCTTTACAAAACTGTTTCATTTCAGCAATATTTTTGGGATGACTGGTGTGAACCGCTCTTTTGAGGTCATGTCACAGCATCTCAATCGGGTTGAGGTCAGGACTCTGACTGGGCCACTCCAGAAGGTCAGGACTCTGACTGGGCCACTCCAGAAGGCGTATTTTCTTCTGTTGAAGCCATTCTGTTGTTGATTTACTTCTGTGTTTTGGGTCGTTGTCCTGTTGCATCACCCAACTTCTGTTGAGCTTCAATTAGCGGACAGATAGCCTAACATTCTCCTGTAAAATGTCTTGATAAACTTGGGAATTCATTTTCCCGTCAATGATAGCAAGCAGTCCAGGCCCTGAGGCAGCAAAGCAGCCCCAAACAGTTGGAATGAGGTTTTGATGTTGATGTGCTGTGCCTTTCTTTCTCCACTCAGGTTTGTGTGTTCCTTCCAAACAACTCAACTGTAGTTTCATCTGTCCACAGAATATTTTGCCAGTAGCACAGTGGAACATCCAGGTGCACTTTTGCAAACTTCAGACATGCAGTAATGTTTTTTTTGGGCAGCAGTGGCTTCTTCCGTGGTGTCCTCCCATGAACACCATTCTTGTTTAGTGTTTTACATATCGTAGACTCATCAACAGAGATGTTAGCATGTTCCAGAGATTTCTGTAAGTCTATCTGACACTCTCGGATTCTTCTTAACCTCATTGAGCATTCTGCATTGTGCTCTTGCAGTCATCTTTGCAGGATGGCCATTCCTTGGCAGAGTAGCAACAGTGCTGTCACGTTCGTCATAACGATGAGACCAAGGCGCAGCGTGAGATGAATACATTCTACTTTTAATTCAAATGAAGAACAC
Organism: Oncorhynchus gorbuscha; assembly: GCF_021184085.1. NCBI lineage: Eukaryota > Metazoa > Chordata > Actinopteri > Salmoniformes > Salmonidae > Oncorhynchus > Oncorhynchus gorbuscha. The sequence goes on from NC_060195.1 coordinate 24,779,408, forward strand.
TTAAACAAACTAACAAAATAACAACACGAACGTGCTTCTATAAACACGAGTGCTGACATGCAACTACACATAGACAATAACCCACAAAACCAAAATGGAAAATGGCAACCTAAATAGGATCCCCAATCAGAGACAACGATAAACAGCTGCCTTTGATTGGGAACCAATTCAGGCCACCATAGACCTACATGTACCTAGACAAACGAAAACCCGATAGAAATACAAAAAACCCTAAACACACAAACCACCCTCGTCACACCCTGACCTGACCAAAATAATAAAGAAAACAAAGATAACTAAGGTCAGAAAGTGCTGAACTTTCTGCTTCTTGTGAATAGATATAGGGCAAGGCAGCTCTAACCAACATCTCCAATCTCGTCTCATTGATTGGACTCCAGGTTAGCTGACTCCTAACTCTAATTAGCTTTTGGAGAAGTCATTAGCCTAGGGGTTCACATACTTTTCCCAACCGACACTGTAAATGTTTCAATTATGTATTCAATTTATGCAGAAATCCAGGTAATTCCAAAGGGTTCACAAAGTTGAAGTCAGAAGTTTACATACACCGTAGCCAAGTACTTTTAAACTCAGTTTTTCACAATTCCTGACATTTAATCCTAGTAAAAATTCCCTGTATTAGGTCAGTTACGAGCACCACTTTAATTTAAGAATGTGAAAAGTCAGAATAATAGTAGAGAGAATTATTTATTTCAGCTTTTATTTCTTTCATCACATTCTCAGTGGGTCAGAAGTTTACATGCACTCAATTAATATTTGGTAGCATTGCTTTTAAATTGTTTAACTTTAGTCAAACGTTTCAGGTAGCATTCCACAAGCAGTTGGGTAAATTTTGGCCCATTCCTCCTGACAGGTCTGGTGTAACTGAGTAAGGTTTGTAGGCCTCCTTGCTCGCACACACTTTTCCAGTTGTGCCCACAAATCTTCTACAGGATTGAGGTCAGGGCTTTCTGATGGCCACTCCAATACCTTGACGTTATTGTCCTTAAGCCATTTTGCCACAACTTTGGAAGTATGCTTCCTTTTGGAAGACCCATTTGCGACCAAGCTTTAACTTCCTGACTGATGTCTTGAGATGTTGCTTCAATATATCCACATAATTTCCCTTCCTCTATTTTGTGAAGTGCACCAGCATCTCCTGCAGCAAAGCACCACCACAACATTTATTTTACCTTTATTTAACTAGGCAGGTCAGTTAAGAACAAATTCTTATTTTCAATGACAGTCTAGGAACAGTGGGTTAACTGCCTGTTCAGGGGCAAAACAACAGATCTGTACCTTGTCAGCTTGGGGATTTGAACTTGCAACCTTTCGGTTACTAGTCCAACACTCTAACCACTAGGCTACCCTGCCTCCCAAACAGGATGCTGCCACCATCGTGCTTCACGGTTGGGATGGTGTTCATTGGCTTGCAAGCATCCCCCTTTTTCCTCCAAACATAACAATGGCCATCATGGCCAAACAGTTCTATTTTTGTTCCATCATACCAGAGAACATTTCTCCAAAAAGTACAAGCTTTGTCCCCATGTGCAGTTGCAAACCGTAGTCTGTCTTTTTTATGGCGGTTTTGGAGCAGTGGCTTCTTCCTTGCTGAGTGGCCTTTCAGGTTATGTCAATATAGGACTCGTTTTACTGTGGATTTAGATACTTTTGTACCTGTTTCCTCCAGCATCTTCACAAGGTCCTTTGCTGTTGTTCTGGGATTGACTTGCACTTTTCGCACCAAAGTACGTTATCTCTAGGAGACAGAACGCGTCTTCTTCCTGAGCGGTATGACGGCTGCGTGGTCCCATGGTGTTTATACTTGTATACTATTGTTTGTACAGATGAACGTGGTACCTTCAGGCGTTGGACCAGACTTGTGGAGGTCTACCATTTTTTTCTGAGAACTTGGCTGATTGACTTCAGGCGTTTGGAAATTGCTCCCAAGGATGAACCAGACTTGTGGAGGTCTACAAAAAGTTTTCTGAGGTCTTTTTCTTTTCTGATTTCTTTTGACTTTCCCATGATGTCAAGCAAAGAGGGACTGAGTTGGAAGGTAGGCCTTGAAATACATCCACAGGTACAGCTCCAAATGACTCAAATGATGTCAATTAGCCTACCAGAAGCTTCTAAAGCCATGACATCATTTTCTGGAATTTTCCAATCTGTTTAAAGGCAGGGTCAACTTAGTGTATGTAAACTTCTGACCCACTGGAATTGTGATACAGTGAATTATAAGTGAAATAATCTGTCTGTAAACAATTGTTGGAAAAATTACTTGTGTCATGCACAAAGTAGATGTCCTAACCGACTTGCCAAAACAATAGTTTGTTAACAAGAAATTTGTGGAGTGGTTAAAAAATGAGTTTAAATGACTCCAACCTAAGTGTATGTAAACTTCCAACTGTACTTTTTCTTGCCACTGTCCCTAGGGTTATGACATAAGACATGTTGACTCTCCCTAAGTTATTCCTCAAGTCTTTCCTTGTTGTGTGTGTCCGGTACAGTCGTTCGGCTCGCTCCCCCAAAGGCCTCTGTCTGTGGACCTGACGGTGGAGGATGGACAGAGACTTAAGGTCATCTACGGCTCCCTGTCGGGCTTCCACGCCATCGACGTTGACTCGGGGACGCCCTATGACCTCTACCTGCCCACGCATGTAAGTTCCCCACCCCCAACACTGCCCCCAGCCTCCTCTAACCTCTCCCCAGTCTCCTCTAATCTCTCCCCAGCCCCCTCCACCCTCTCCCCAGCTCAGCCTCCACTCCTCTCTCCCCTCAGGGCCATGCAGCCTGGATCTCTGTTCTCTAGCAGCTAAACAGCTCCTTTTTTCTGCACCCACGCCACTCAGCTCTTACAGTGAACTTTTGTTCCTACTCAGAGTCGATGTGGGTAGAAGCTGTTTGTCATGACAGCCAGTTGACTCATTTCAGTATAATATTGACAGGATGGGTTTGTGTTTAAGCCAGGCCTGATATTGTCAGTGTCTGACCTTGTGGCAAAAGCCTTTTGGCATTTCTGTCTTTTGTAAATTGATTTCTCAAAAAGCCTCTCTTAGAAATTCTGCTTTGTCACAGTATAAGCTCAAACATCACTCACCTCAAAGCAAAGGAGATTCCGTACATTTAGGGAACTTTCCCTTCTTGGGAGCAAACAGATTTACTGAAAACAAACTCAATAATCAGTCCATTAATCTACCTTGGTCACAACAGTTGTCTGAAGATACAGGGAGGTAAGACTTGTTCAGTAATTAATGATTCGTCCATTTCAATGGCAGCTGTGTTTGTCAGTCTGCCAGGAGGTGAACAGGGCTGAGAATGACTAGCCAGCTGGACAAGGTGATGGATCCTGTTAATGCCTTTAACCCCTCTCAGAGGCTCAAGGTGTAGCAGAGCGGCACACAATGGTGCAGAGTTTTGCAGGCTTAGACACTGTAGACAGGGGAGCCGAGGCAGCCTCTAATGCTACTGATGAGAACCCCCCCCCACACACACACACACTGCTGCAGACACACAACCCCCCACACACACACACACACGCAGACTGCTGCAGAGAGCTGCTGGGAGCTGAGAGCCAGAGCAGAGGGAGAACACTATCCCAAGGAAACTAGCTCTATTACACACAAACACACACACACACACTCCCCAGTGTGCCAGTTCCCAGTGCTGTGCCCAGAGGTGTGATGTTGCTGTATCCCACTTCTCCCACTGTGCTGGCCCACAAAGCTATCATTGGCTGCTTCTCTTTGGCCCCAGTCTCCATCCATGTGTGCTACTCTTCACCAAATAGATAGCTCTAAGTACATCTCGGCAGCGCTGGCTAACCATGTGCCTGCTAAACAGACCTGTTATTCTGCTATCATTTCTGATAACACTTTTTTTCTGATATATTTTCACTCCATAATACTGGTATTTTACCCTGCAGCGGAAGAGAAGAGTCCTTCTCTTTTACCCGATCACTCACTCTCACATTCACTCTCATATTCACTCTCTCTCACTGACACTCTCTGGTCCGCTCATTCTCGCCTTCACACACGCACACACACACACACACACCTTTTCTCCCACGTATGTTCTCCATGTTGGCTGCTGTTGATGATGAGATGATCCCGATACCAAGACAGCGGATTAAGATAGCGCTGCGTCTGTGGATGCCTGTGCTGATGCTGAGGATTGTGGTGGCACAGCCACAGCAGCACGTGGACAGCGGGGTGCAGTTGTGAGACAGGCTCCCGGCCGGGCAAGTATGGGGATCCTTACACTGGTCCTGTGGTGACTAACACTGGTCCTGTGGTGACTGTGACTTACTGTACATAGAGCTTTGGGGGTTGTTTGAGGTGTTGGTTTGTTTGGGGACTTGGTTTTCTACCTGCTGTTGAAGACACTAGTCTAAGCCAGTACGGATGCCCTTATTGCAGCTCTCATTTGGAAAGACTTTCTAATAATCTTCTTATGCAAAGAGGTATTTTTGGGTTATTGTGGATCACCTTAGGTATTAGAAATATTGTGTATGTATGAATGATGCAGCCGAAGACTTGTTACAAAACTGTTAAATCCTCATAGAGATAACAGACACTGTCTTCTTGTTTGAATGTGGGCCGTTATGCAAGTGCTTGTGAGAGACCTGGGGGGGTCAGAAGTGGTTCCTTTCTCCTCCTCACTGCCACTCGCCGCCTCTTCCTTCTCCTCACTGCCACTCGCTGCCTCCTCCTCCTCACTGCTTCCTTCTCCTCACTGCCACTCGCTGCCTCCTCCTCCTCACTGCTTCCTTCTCCTCCTCACTGCCACTCGCCGCCTCTTCCTTCTCCTCACTGCCACTCGCTGCCTCCTCCTCCTCACTACTTCCTTCTCCTCACTGCCACTCGCTGCCTCCTCCTCCTCACTACTTCCTTCTCCTCACTGCCACTCGCCGCCTCTTCCTTCTCCTCACTGCCACTCGCTGCCTCCTCCTCCTCACTGCTTCCTTCTCCTCCTCACTGCCACACGCTGCCTCCTCCTCACTACCACACGCTGCCTCCTCCTTCTCCTCACTGCCACTCGCTGCCTCCTCCTCTTCACTGCCACTCCACGCCTCCTCCTCCTCACTGCTTCCTTCTCCTCCTCACTGCCACCGCTGTTTCCTCCTCCTCACTACCACTCGCTGCCTCCTCCTCCTCACTGCCACACGATGCCTCCTCCTTCTCCTCGCTGCCTCCTCCTCACTGCCACTCGCCGCCTCTTCCTTCTCCTCACTGCCACTCGCTGCCTCCTCCTCCTCACTGCTTCCTTCTCCTCCTCACTGCCACTCGCTGCCTCCTCCTCCTCACTGCTTCCTTCTCCTCCTCACTGCCACACGCTGCCTCCTCCTCACTGCCACTCGCTGCCTCTTCCTTCTCCTCACTGCCACTCGCTGCCTCCTCCTCCTCACTGCTTCCTTCTCCTCACTGCCACACGCTGCCTCCTCCTCAATACCACACGCTGCCTCCTCCTTCTCACTGCCACTCGCTGCCTCCTCCTCCTCACTGCCACTCGCTGCCTCCTCCTTCTCCTCACTGCCACTCGCTGCCTCCTCCTCTTCACTGCCACTCGCTGCCTCCCCCTCTTCACTGCCACTCGCTGCCTCCTCCTCCTCACTGCTTCCTTCTCCTCCTCACTGGCACTCGCTGCCTCCTCCTCCTCACTGCCACTCGCTGCCTCCTCCTCCTCACTGCTTCCTTCTCCTCCTCACTGGCACACGCTGCCTCCTCCTCACTGCCACTCGCTGCCTCCTCCTCCTCACTGCTTCCTTCTCCTCTTCACTTGCACACGCTGCCTCCTCCTCACTGCCACTCGCTGCCTCCTCCTCCTCACTGCTTCCTTCTCCTCCTCACTGGCACACGCTGCCTCCTCCTCACTGCCACTCGCTGCCTCCTCCTCCTCACTGCTTCCTTCTCCTCCTCACTGCCACACGCTGCCTCCTCCTCACTACCACACGCTGCCTCCTCCTCACTGCCACTCGCTGCCTCCTCCTCTTCACTGCCACTCGCTGCCTCCTCCTCCTCACTGCTTCCTTCTCCTCCTCACTGCCACTCGCTGCCTCCTCCTCCTCACTGCCACTCGCTGCCTCCTCCTCACCTCCAGTCGCTGCCTCCTCCTCCTCACTGCCACTCGCTGCCTCCTCCTCCTCACTGCCACTCGCTGCCTCCTCCTCCTCACTGCCACTCGCTGCCTCCTCCTCCTCACTGCCACTCGCTGCCTCCTCCTCCTCACTGCTTCCTTCTCCTCCTCACTGCCACTCACTGCCTCCTCCTCCTCACTGCCACACGCTGCCTCCTCCTCATTGCCACTCGCCGCCTCTTCCTCCTTCTGACTGCCTCCTCCTCACTGCCATACGCTGCCTCCTCCTTCTCCTCACTGCCTCCTCCTCCTCACTGCCACTCGCTGCCTCCTCCTCCTCACTGCCACACGCTGCCTCCTCCTCATTGCCACTCGCCGCCTCTTCCTCCTTGACTGCCTCCTCCTCACTGCCACACGCTGCCTCCTCCTTCTCCTCACTGCCTCCTCCTCCTCACTGCCACACGCTGCCTCCTCCTTCTCCTCACTGCCTCCTCCTCCTCACTGCCACTCGCTTCCTCCTCCTCCTCACTGCCACTCGCGTCCTCCTCCTTCTCCTTCTCACTGCTGCTTGGTGCTTCCTTGTCCTCCTCACTGCCACTCGCTGCCTCCTCCTCCTCAAAGCCACTCGCATCCTCCACCTTCTCACTGCTGCTTGGTGCTTCCTTGTCCTCCTCACTGCCAAGAGGTCGGTTCAGTGGTTATATAGCTCTGAATTACATCTCAGTGGAGCTCACCAGCCATAGAAACAACATTCATGTGGGTACCTAAGTTGTATTCCGATGCCAGAAGAGAAAGAGCTGAGCACTGAGCATATTTGGCAAATTAGTTTGTAATTAGAGAATTTAAGTCAAGACATTGTGTGCCGATTAATTAGCTGAGACGTTCTAATTAATTAAGCCGTGTCGTCACCATCTCTCTGTTGCTGCCTGGGCTGATTCAACATAGTGAGCGAGAAAGGGGATGTGTTATTATGGAATGGAGGAGCGACATACACAGTTTATTAGGTACACCATCCCGTTCACAAAAATGTATTGCTCCTATAGACAGACAGCCAGACAGGCATTGAGGCATTCAGTTACTGTTCTGTTGAATGTTACGATGGGAAAAACATTTGACCTAAGTGACTGAGCATGTTTTGATCATTGAGGCCAGGCATGCCGGATCCAGTTCACTGTGTGAATCAGCCTCTTATCAAATAGAATTAACCAAGATGGTTTCAGGGAGGGAGAGTGGGCCAATCGAGGCAATAAAACTTTGTTTTATTATACAATGTTAGTTTGTGTATTAGGAGGATTACAACTGGTGATGGGGATGGGGCTGTGTGATTATAGCTGTTGCTTCTAGAGATGGACAGATTTGGAGTGAGAGTGCTGTGCTGCACTTCCAGTGGTCGGCAAGTCAAGAAGATGGTTATTTTCCAACAGACAGAATGATAACTGATACAGTATAACACTATACTACAGATAGAGACACTATAGAAATCATCCTGGCTGTGCCCCAAATGACACCCTATTCTGCTTGGGCTCTGGTCAAATGTAGTGCACTAGATAGGGGGTAGGGTGCCACTTTATCATCATCTCATCTGACTGTGTTTTGTGTCTGTCTCAGATCCAAGGTGTGATCCGGCCTCATGCCATCATCATCCTACCCAACAGCAGTGGCATGGAGGTGCTGGTGTGTTATGAGGACGAGGGGGTTTACATAGACACCTACGGACGCATCACCAAGGAGACAGTGCTGCAGTGGGGAGAGATGCCTGCATCTGTCGGTGAGTTTATGTACATCGTACACACTCACCCAATCAACACCTGCAGTGTGTGTGTGTGTGTGTGTGTGTGTGTGTGTGTGTGTGTGTGTGTGTGTGTGTGTGTGTGTGTGTGTGTGTGTGTGTGTGTGTGTGTGTGTGTGTGTGTGTGTGTGTGTGTGTGTGTGTGTGTGTGTGTGTGTGTGTGTGTGTGTTGAGAGAGGGGTGAGAGAGATATTCCACTTCCTCTCAGAATGAAAAATACTTCTATCTTTGATAGACTGCAGACCCCCACCATTTAAACAATAGAACATGTCTCTCAACATGTCTCTCAAGAAATGGAATAAATTAACTGAGCAAACCAGAGACCTTTCAATATATACATTTAAACATAATTTTAAAATGATTTAAACATAATACATAGAAATGTTGTGGGACTATAGTAGATGAAGAATCAATATTTTTTTAGATTGAGTATTTATTGGGTCATTATGTTAGTATATTATGTATGTTTGTAATATTGTGTTATATGTGGAAATGTGTTCGTATTATAAATTGTATTTTAATTAAGGACTCTATAATGCTCCGGGTGTCGTGGGTGTGGAGTCAAACGCAGGAGACAGAGAGTGCAATGCTGTGCGTCTTTAATAGCACCAACGCACCACAGGGTGCTCACAATAGTAACGGCCCCAAACACAGGGAATGAAAATGTACAACGGAAAAATCACGACCAGGCACTAACACGTACCTCTACAACAGAGCCGAAGGTTACACTGAAATAATCCCGCACAACAACCAGGCGGGCCGGCTGTCTAATAAAGACAAACTAATCATACATAAACAGGTGCTACCAATAAACATACAAGGAGGGGGAGGAAAGACAATCAGTGGCAGCTAATAGGCCGGTGACGACGACCGCCACCCGCCCGGGAAGGGAAAACACCCTCGGTCGGACTCGTGACAGACTCTTGGAAGATTAGTCCAAATGGGGACTAAAAGAGATCCAAATCAAATCTCTTCTATCGCCCTTTTTGATATGCAGCAGCCAGGAAGTGACTGTTGTCAATTGTGCTTGGAGCACTGGGTGCGAACACTGGGTGCGAACACTGGGTGCGAACACTGGGTGCGAGCACTGGGTGCGAGCACTGGGTGCGAACACTGGGTGCGAGCACTGGGTGCGAACACTGGGTGCGAGCACTGGGTGCGAACACTGGGTGCGAACACTGGGTGCGAACACTGGGTGCGAGCACTGGGTGCGAACACTGGGTGCGAACACTGGGTGCGAACACTGGGTTTCGAACACTGGGTGCGAACAGGGTGCGAACACTGGGTGCGAACACTGGGTGCGAACAGGAGTCAAGCTGGATCCAACAACTCTAGACGGATTTGGGACAATAAAAATAAGATGTTCTGTGAGGAAAATATTACAGACAGGACAGCACACAGCCAAGCCCGGACCTGTGCATATATAGTGTAAATAAACTCAAATTAGCATGAAAGACATGAATGTAAGTCAATGCGGAAAAGTTCAAGAACTTTAAAGTTTTTTCAAGTGCAGTCGCAAAAACCATTAAGTGTTATGATGAAACTGGCTCTCATGAGGACTGCCACAGGAAAGGAAAACCCAGAGTTACCTCTGCTGCAGAGAATAAGTTCATTAGGGTTAACCACACCTCAGATTGCAGCCCAAATAAATGCTTCACAGAGTTCACGTAACAGACACATCTAGTAACAGGAAGAATATGACACTTTCAAATAATATCTGACAAGGAAGCACTGAGATATGGAATGTTTGGGAATACATAGAATGTTTGGGAATGACATATACTAAGGCATTTGTAAAAATTCTATAGCAATATAGAGTGGGAAAGCAGCCGGGCATTTTGACAATGAATAGACACTGCAGCAAATAAAACCTAATAAAAACTTCTGTCACGTCCAAGACCGGAGTCTACACAGGCAGTCTCACAAAGAGACTGCGTGAATCAGGCCTTCATGGTCGAATTTCTGCCAAGAAACCACTACTAAAAGACACCAATAAGAAGAAGAGGCTTGGTTGGGCCAAGAAACAACGAGCAATGGACATTAGACCAGTGGAAATCTGCCCTTTGATCTGATGAATGCAAATCTTTGGTTCCAACCGCCGTGTCGTTGTGAGACACAGAGTAGGTGAACAGATGATCTCCGCATGTATGGTTAAAGTATGGAGGAGGAGGTGTGATGGTATGTGGGTGCTTTGCTGGTGACACTGTCAGTGGTTTATTTAGAATTCAAGGCACACTCAACCAGCATGGCCAAGATAAAGCATAGCAGTGTGAACAGACAACACATAGAGTAAACAATTAAACAAGTCAATAACACACAGTGTATATACAGTAACTTCAGAAAGTATTCATACCCCTTGTCTTATTCCCCATTTTGTTGTGTTACCGCCTGAATTATTACCCATCTACAGTCGTGGCCAAAGGTTATGAGAATGACACAAATATTAATTTCCACAAAGTTTGCTGCTTCAGTGTCTTTAGATATTTGTGTCAGATGTTACTACGGAATACGGAAGTATAATTAGAAGCATTTCATAAGTGTCAAAGGCTTTTATTGACAATTACATGAAGTTGATGCAAAGACTCAATATTTGCGTTGTTGACCCTTCTTTTTCAAGACCTCTGCAATCCGCCTTGGCATGCTGTCAATTAACTTCTGGGCCACATCCTGACTGATGGCAGCCCATTATTGCATAATCAATGCTTGGAGTTTGTCAGAATTGGTGCGTTTTTGCTTGTCCATCCGCTTTATTTATTTTTTCTCCCCAATTTCATGGTATCCAGTTGATAGTTACAGTCTTGTCTCATTGCTGTAACTCCCGTACGGACTCGGGAGAGGCGAAGGTCGAGAGCCGTGCGTCCTCTGAAGCACAACCCAACCAAGCAGCACTGCTTCTTGACACAATGCCCGCTTAACCCGGAAGCCAGCCGCACCAATATGTCAGAGTTAACACAGAGTTAACGCCAGGTGTACGGTTAACACCGTACACCTGGCGACCATGTCAGTGTGCACTGCCCAGCCCGCCACAGGAGTCACTAGTGCGCAAGGACAAGGACATCCTTGCCGGCCAAACCCTCCCCTAACCCGGACGACGGTGGGCCAATTGTGCGCCGCCCCATGGATCTCCTAGTTGCGGCAGGCTGCGACAGAGCCTGGACTCGAACCCAGAATTACCAGTGGCACAACTAGTGTTGCGATGCAGTGCCTTAGACCACTACCCCACTACTTTTGCTATTCTCTTTTTGATAGTCCTCCCGGTTTTGACCTCTGCCTGACTCGACTACTTTTCCGCCTGCCTGCCCTGACTGTCATGCAGGTGAAAGAGGACCCAAAAGCGACTTAACAGAAACAGAGTTTATTCAAGTCCAAACAGAAAACGACAAATCCTGAATCCTTAACAGGAAATGTCCAAACAGGGAATAACAGAAATCCTCTAGTCTGTAGAGGGGAATAACAGGAGAAGCGGCCACAGACTGCAGGTCGCTTCGGGTAGGCGCAGGCCGTAGCTGACAGAGACACCTGCTCACACGCAGCATCTGATGAAGGCAAAAACACGACAGGACAGGGCGATACACAATCACAGCACGGTGAATTCTAAACAAGGAACCGACGGGACAGGAACGGAACACAAAGGAAGAAATAGGGACTCTAATCAGGGGAAAGGATCGGGAACAGGTGTGGGAAGACTAAATGATGATTAGGGGAATAGGAACAGCTGGGAGCAGGAACGATAGAGAGAAGAGAGAGCGAGAGAGTGAGAGAGGGAGGGGGAGAGAGAGGGATAGAAAGAGGGAAAGAACCTAATAAGACCAGCAGAGGGAAACGAACAGAATGGGGAGCACAGGGACAAGACATGATAATAAATGACAAACATGACAGTACCCCCCCCACTCACCGAGCGCCTCCTGGCGCACTCGAGGAGGAATCCTGGCGGCAACGGAGGAAATCATCGATGAGTGAACGGTCCAGCACGTCCCGAGACGGAACCCAACTCCTCTCCTCAGGACCGTAACCCTCCCAATCCACCAAGTATTGGTGACCCCGTCCCCGAGAACGCATGTCCATGATCTTATGTACCTTGTAAATAGGTGCGCTCTCGACAAGGACGGGAGGGGGGGAGGGAAGACGAACGGGGGTGCGAAGAAAGGGCTTAACACAGGAGACATGGAAGACAGGATGGACGCGACGAAGATGTCGCGGAAGAAGCAGTCGCACAGCGACAGGATTGACGACCTGGGAGACACGGAACGGACCAATGAACCGCGGAGTCAACTTACGAGAAGCTGTCGTAAGAGGAAGGTTGCGAGTGGAAAGCCACACTCTCTGGCCGCAACAATACCTTGGACTCTTAATCCTGCGTTTATTGGCGGCTCTCACAGTCTTCCCCGCAGACAAAGGCAGACCGGTAATGAAGTCTAAGGCGATGTGAGACCATGGTCGAGAAGGAATGGGGAGCGGTCTGAGACGACCGGCAGGAGGAGAGTTACCCGACTTAGTCTGCGCGCAGTCCGAACAAGCAGCCACGAAACGGCGCGTGTCACGCTCCTGAGTCGGCCACCAAAAGCGCTGGCGAATAGACGCAAGAGTGCCTCGAACACCGGGATGACCAGCTAACTTGGCAGAGTGAGCCCACTGAAGAACAGCCAGACGAGTGGAAACAGGAACGAAAAGGAGGTTACTAGGACAAGCGCGCGGCGACGCAGTGTGCGTGGGTGCTTGCTTAACCTGTCTTTCAATTCCCCAGACTGTTAACCCGACAACACGCCCATAAGGAAGAATCCCCTCGGGATCAGTAGAAGCCACAGAAGAACTAAACAGACGGGATAAGGCATCAGGCTTGGTGTTCTTGCTACCCGGACGGTAAGAAATCACAAACTCGAAACGAGCGAAAAACAACGCCCAACGAGCTTGACGGGCATTAAGTCGTTTGGCAGAACGGATGTACTCAAGGTTCTTATGGTCTGTCCAAACGACAAAAGGAACGGTCGCCCCCTCCAACCACTGTCGCCATTCGCCTAGGGCTAAGCGGATGGCGAGCAGTTCACGGTTACCCACATCATAGTTGCGCTCAGATGGCGACAGGCGATGAGAAAAATAAGCGCAAGGATGAACCTTATCGTCAGACTGGAAGCGCTGGGATAGAATGGCTCCCACGCCTACCTCTGAAGCGTCAACCTCGACAATGAATTGTCTAGTGACGTCAGGAGTAACGAGGATAGGAGCGGACGTAAAACGTTCTTTTAGAAGATCAAAAGCTCCCTGGGCGGAACCGGACCACTTAAAACACGTCTTGACAGAAGTAAGAGCTGTGAGAGGGGCAGCAACTTGACCGAAATTACGAATGAAACGCCGATAGAAATTAGCGAAACCTAAAAGCGCTGCAACTCGACACGTGACCTTGGAACGGGCCAATCACTGACAGCTTGGACCTTAGCGGAATCCATCTGAATGCCTTCAGCGGAAATAACGGAACCGAGAAAAGTAACGGAGGAGACATGAAAAGAACACTTCTCAGCCTTTACGTAGAGACAATTCTCTAAAAGGCGCTGTAGAACACGTCGAACGTGCTGAACATGAATCTCGAGTGACGGAGAAAAAATCAGGATATCGTCAAGATAGACAAAAACAAAGATGTTCAGCATGTCTCTCAGAACATCATTAACTAATGCCTGAAAAACAGCTGGCGCATTGGCGAGACCGAACGGCAGAACCCGGTACTCAAAATGCCCTAACGGAGTGTTAAACGCCGTTTTCCACTCGTCCCCCTCTCTGATGCGCACGAGATGGTAAGCGTTACGAAGGTCCAACTTAGTAAAGCACCTGGCTCCCTGCAGAATCTCGAAGGCTGATGACATAAGGGGAAGCGGATAACGATTCTTAACCGTTATGTCATTCAGCCCTCGATAATCCACGCAGGGGCGCAGAGTACCGTCCTTCTTCTTAACAAAAAGAACCCCGCCCCGGCCGGAGAAGAAGAAGGCACTATGGTACCGGCGTCAAGAGACACAGACAAATAATCCTCGAGAGCCTTACGTTCGGGAGCCGACAGAGAGTATAGTCTACCTCGAGGAGGAGTGGTCCCCGGAAGGAGATCAATACTACAATCATACGACCGGTGAGGAGGAAGGGAGTTGGCTCGGGACCGACTGAAGACCGTGCGCAGATCATGATATTCCTCCGGCACTCCTGTCAAATCGCCAGGTTCCTCCTGAGAAGTAGGGACAGAAGAAACGGGAGGGATGGCAGACATTAAACACTTCACATGACAAGAAACGTTCCAGGATAGGATAGAATTACTAGACCAATTAATAGAAGGATTATGACATACTAGCCAGGGATGACCCAAAACAACAGGTGTAAACGGTGAACGGAAAATCAAAAAAGAAATAGTCTCACTGTGGTTACCAGATACTGTGAGAGTTAAAGGTAGTGTCTCAAATTTGATACTGGGAAGATGACTACCATCTAAGGCAAACATGGGCGTAGGCTTGTCTAACGGTCTGAAAGGAATGTTATGTTTCCGAACCCATGCTTCGTCCATGAAACAACCCTCAGCCCCAGAGTCAATCAAGGCACTGCATGTAGCACCCGAACCGGTCCAGCGTAGATGGACCGACATAGTAGTACAAGATCCAGATGAAGAGACCTGAGTAGTAGCGCTCACCAGTAGCCCTCCGCTTACTGATGGGCTCTGGCCTCTTACTGGACATGAATTAACAAAATGTCCAGCAACTCCGCAATAGAGGCACAGGCGGTTGGTGATCCTCCGTTCCCTCTCCTTAGTCGAGATGCGAATCCCTCCCAGCTGCATGGGCTCAGTCTCAAAGCCAGAGGAGGGAGATGGTTGCGATGCGGAGCAGGGAAACACCGTTGATGCGAGCTCTCTTCCACGAGCCCGGTGACGAAGATCTACCCGTCGTTCTATGCGGATGGCGAGAGCAATCAAAGAGTCCACATCTGAAGGAACCTCCCGGGAGAGAATCTCATCCTTAACCACTGCGTGGAGTCCCTCCAGAAAACGAGCGAGCAGCGCCGGCTCGTTCCACTCACTAGAGGCAGCAAGAGTGCGAAACTCAATAGAATAATCCGTTATGGACCGTTCACCTTGGCATAAGGAAGCCAGGGCCCTAGAAGCCTCCCTACCAAAAACTGAACGGTCAAAAACCCGAATCATCTCCTCTTTAAAGTTCTGGAACTTGTTAGAGCAATCAGCCCTTGCCTCCCAGATAGCTGTGCCCCATTCTCGAGCCCGGCCAGTAAGGAGTGAAATGACGTAAGCAACCCGAGCTCTCTCTCTAGAGTATGTGTTGGGTTGGAGAGAGAACACAATCTCACACTGCGTGAGAAAGGAGCGGCACTCAGTGGGCTGCCCGGAGTAGCAAGGTGGGTTATTAACCCTAGGTTCTGGAGGCTCGGCAGGCCAGGAAGTAACAGGTGGCACGAGACGTAGACTCTGGAACTGTCCAGAGAGGTCGGAAACCTGAGCGGCCAGGTTCTCCACGGCATGGCGAGCAGCAGACAATTCCTGCTCGTGTCTGCCGAGCATGGCTCCTTGGATCTTGACGGCAGTGTAACGAGCGTCTGAAGTCGCTGGGTCCATTCCTTGGTCGGTTCCTTCTGTCATGCAGGTGAAAGAGGACCCAAAAGCGACTTAACAGAAACAGAGTTTATTCAAGTCCAAACAGAAAACGACAAATCCTGAATCCTTAACAGGAAATGTCCAAACAGGGAATAACAGAAATCCTCTAGTCTGTAGAGGGGAATAACAGGAGAAGCGGCCACAGACTGCAGGTCGCTTCGGGTAGGCGCAGGCCGTAGCTGACAGAGACACCTGCTCACACGCAGCATCTGATGAAGGCAAAAACACGACAGGACAGGGCGATACACAATCACAGCACGGTGAATTCTAAACAAGGAACCGACGGGACAGGAACGGAACACAAAGGAAGAAATAGGGACTCTAATCAGGGGAAAGGATCGGGAACAGGTGTGGGAAGACTAAATGATGATTAGGGGAATAGGAACAGCTGGGAGCAGGAACGGAACGATAGAGAGAAGAGAGAGCGAGAGAGTGAGAGAGGGAGGGGGAGAGAGAGGGATAGAAAGAGGGAAAGAACCTAATAAGACCAGCAGAGGGAAACGAACAGAATGGGGAGCACAGGGACAAGACATGATAATAAATGACAAACATGACACTGACCTTGGTTCTGCCTGCCCTGACCTTGGTTCTGCCTGCCCCTTGGTGCCTTTTGGACTCTGAAAAGGTTTTTGACCCTTTTGCCTGTCCATGACCATTCTCTTGCCTTCCCCCCTATTGGATTAATACATATTGTAAGACTCCAACTGTTATGCACTTGAGTGAGGACCCAAAAGCGGTATTCAAAAACAGAGTCCTTTAATGTAAACACAGGGAAGACATAGATCCTCTTCAGATGTAGATAATGGAAAAATAGACAACCCGCAGAGAGGGCGACAAATGAAACAAAAAGTCCTTCTGATAATTACAAAAGAGCCCCCCTTCTTAGCAGCAGAGGAGAATAGCTGGGTTAGCGGCGACAGGCTGCAGGTCTCTCTGGGTAGGCGCCGGTCGTAGAGGAACAGTGGTACCTGATCTCACGTAGCATCAGATGAACTGGACACAGTACAAATGATAAGACAGTTAGCTGAGTACAGGATGCACTTGCCAGGCAGATTCCGACAGGACGGGGCGGGACAGGGATGAAGCAAACGAGACAATAGTTTGTTTCTGGCATGAGAAACTCAAACGAGAATCTGACAAAGAAAGAAGCAGGAACAGAGAGAGAAATAGAGACCTAATCAGAGGGAAAAAAGGGAACAGGTGGGAAAAGGGTGAACGAGGTAGTTAGAGGAGATGAGGAACAGCTGGAGGAGGAGAGAAAGAGAAGGTAACCTAATACGACCAGCAGAGGGAGACAGAGTGAAGAGAAAGAACAGGAACAAGACATAATATGATAAGACATGACACCAACAATCTGCCTCCTGTGTCTACATCTGGGTCTCGCCTTGTGTCATGATACTGGCAACTGAGTTTGGAAGAACGCCTGTATTGTTGTAGTGACTGGGTGTATTGATACACCATCCAATGTGTAATTAATAACTTCACCATGCTCAAAGGAATATACAATGTCTGCTTTTTTACCCATTTACCAATAGGTGCCCTTTTTTGTGAGGCATTGGAACACCTCCCTGGTCTTTGTAGTTGAATCTGTGTTTGAAATTTACCGCTCGACTGAGGGACCTTACAAATAATTGTACGTTTGGTTTACAGAGATGGGGTAATCATAAAAAAAATCACATTAACCCGTATTATTGCGCACAGAGTTAGTCCATGCAACTAATTATGTGACTTGTTAAGCACATTTTTACTCCTGAACTTATTTAGGCTTGCCATAATACTTAATGACTTAATTAATAACCTAAAAAAAAAAAAAAAAAATAAATGGTAATCCCACTTTGACATTATGGGGTATTGTGTGTAGGCCAGTATCCAAAAAAGTTCATCCATTTTCAATTCAGACTTTAACACAATAAAATGTGGAAAAAGTCCAGGGTTTGTGAATACTTCCTGAAGGCACTGTAGAACAGCTCAAAAGAGGAGAGTGGGAAAAGTGTGCCTATTGATTTTCATCTCAAGATTGATTTACATGGCACTCATTGAGAGAGGCAGAAAGCCTTGGAGGGTCTAAAAGCCTTAGTGTGTGCTTCCCAAATGGTACCCCATTCCACATATTGTACAGTGCACTATTACCCTATGGGCCCTGGTCAAATGTAGTACACTATAAAGGGAATAGAGTTCCATAAATCCCTGGTGGTTTATGTGTGTATCTCCACAGCCTACCTGCAGTCCAACCAGGTGATGGGCTGGGGAGACAAAGCCATCGAGCTGAGGTCAGCTAACACAGGCAACCTGGAGGGAGTCTTCATGCACAAGAAGGCCCAGAAACTCAAGTTTCTTTGTGAGAGGAATGACAAGGTACGACAACATCCTGATATCACCAAAACACACCTTGGGCAAAGCTCACATGACACCCTCTCCCCCCATATCACTGGGCTCTGGTAGATGTGAAAGGTTGTATGTTGTTCATAGTGTTGTAGGTGTTGAATATTATACTGTAAGTTGGCTTTTTTTTACTGATTGATGTATTTTCTGTGTGAAGGTGTTCTTTGCCACAGTGCAGTCTGGGGGCTGCAGCCAGATCTACTTCATGACACTGGGCCAAAACTCCCTGTTCAACTGGTGAGCTCTGTGGCTTAAAGACAACATACAGCGATCATCTCAGAAACAACATGAATTATGCTCAGAAACATTCTTAAACACTGAATTTACACTTTAGTAATACAGCTACATAATCCCATGCATATGAGAATACAGTATTTTCAATCAGCATAAATTAAGTATTAAGTAAGGCCACCAAATTGGTTTCAAGTCTCTAGCTATAGTACTTAAAATAGAACTGACAGCATTTAAGCGACACAAAATCTTATTAAAATATGTTCATATACACCCCCAGGAAGAATATTACATTTTTTAAAACATTTTCTGACAAGCGAGCACTTAGATATGGTCATTTAGATATTGAATGTTTGGGAATATATAGAATGTTTGGGAATTAAGTATACTAAGGCATTTGTGAAAATTCTATAGCAATATAGAGTGGGAAATCGGTCGGGCATTTTGACAATTAATAGACACTGCAGTAAATAAAACCTAATAAAAACATCTGTCACGTCCAAGACCGGAGTCTACGCAGACTGGTTCACCATAGCCAATCTTTCAACTGGACTGTGTGTTTATAGGCAGTAGCAACAGCTCGACTTTAGATCATTAGAACACATGGATTACTGCAAATGCGTAAATACCACAGGAGTCCTCTTACATTTCAGAACTCAACAGTCCTATTGATCAAACAACCATGGAAAGGTAGGCTCTCTCCCCCAGTGCACATCAACAACTAATGCTAGCCAGAGCAAGATGAGCTAAAAATTTAACGAAGCAACATTAGATAAACCCTCTCAACATTTTTCAGCTAATTACTCGTCAGAATTGCACTGATACATTATAGGGAATTCTACAGCTTGCCTGCCAATGCAATTCATTATTGTCCTAACCAAGCCCCCAAGCTAACTGGTTAAAGTTGGCTGGTTTGCTAGCTAGCTACTTCCAGAAATAAATGAGAGAATCTCACTCTGACCATTTTACTCGCCCTTTCCAAAACGGGTTAGGCTGTTTACGAACACAAGAGATGTGCGAACTGGATAACAGTCGTTCAGGTTCTTGCTAGCTAACCAAATGAGACCTGCATCTCTAGCTATGTATAGCCACCATAAACCGATTTGAGGGGAAAAGGTCATTCACTCACCCACTCCTCCAATTACGTTACATGTCATCCTCCTAGCAGCTAGCTATCTAGCTAGCGTTAGGCTCTGTTTTTAGCTTGCTACATAAATAGATATGCTAGCCTATTAGCCATGATATGACTGACTTTTGATAATGTCCTTTGCTAGTTTAATTGTATTGACATTCCCAGCCTAAGTTACATTAGTCCGTTTTTGTCCAAAATATTGAGTAATTGAAACTGAAACAGAGCATCCCGAATGGAGGCAGAAAACAATGTACCCACCCAACCTGATAGCGATATTTTTGGGACTACCAAGAAATGTATTGGTTAATTACATTAATCATGCAGTGAACTGCATCCATCTATTCTGCTAACAATGCCTTAGTGTACATCAAGAAATATTGAGTCAAAGAGAACCTATTTTTAAAACCTCTTATACAGTTGGTTTTGTAGGATAAACTGGGAATTTGATATTTTGGACTGATATGATTGTCTGTTTGTTTCATATCTGTAAAGTGCTTAAAATACTGTCAGTTCCACTTTAAGAAGTGAGTCTTGTGCCTTAAAGAAATGATTCACCCATTTTGAATGTTTTATCATATTTGTACATCTCTGAGCGATGTTCAAAACATTTTATGTTTTCATGTGTTTCTGAGCTATTCGACATTTAAAAAATACAGCCGGTATGTGTCGCTGCACAGGTCTTCTTGTTTCTATCTAGAAATACACCGGCAACCTACATTTGATTTCATATTGATCTTAATATCACATGGACTAAAAAAAATGCACAATTGCTTATTTTTTGACATCCAAAATGGATCAAATCAATTTTTGTTAATTGGGTCTCGGCGTATTCATCATTTTATTTTTAGTAAGTGCCATTGTTCGTGTTAAATCCTGAGATATTTACCGTTCAGTATTATGTGTTTTTAAGGATGCACAGTTGTAGATACCTCAGGTCAGGAAATGTACATCTATTTTACCTACTCGAAAGAGATTCCCTTACTGAAGAGAGCATTGGAAATACTACAGAGATTAGTGGGCTAGCAATCATCTTTAATAGTAGACACCGATACTGCAAATTGCTTGTCCTTATCTGTCCCACTTGGTTTTAAATGAAGTCGTTTTATGACCCCAACAATTCAAGTGGTGGATGCTGAGTTTATGATCTGATCTCCACTTTCTAGTCATAATTCAGATAACCAAATAGGCATTATATACCCTGTCGCATCTCTTGATCTAAAACTGATCATGTTTTACATGAAGTAGTTTTTAGGAAGAAGAAATCAAAGGAGGAAGAAAAGGATCATTATGTTGGCCTTGTGCTGTGTAGAGTCTTTTTGGACGGAAGTGGCTGTACATATTATTTGCACTGTTTTATAGATATTTTATATCCACTGGTCATCGCTACAGTTTAATGGGGTTTCAAATTATCTAGCCCTTTGCACTACGACCACTTTGGTAAATGTTCGCTCTACAATGCTTTATTGTCACAGTCTTATACATTTGAAGTAATTTATTTTCAACATTAAATGGTAAATGTTCGATGTACAATGCTTTATTGTCACAGTGTAATACATTTGAAGTCCTTTATTTTCAACATTAAACAGAGATTGCATTTGATTTAGATAAAGCTAAATCGTCTATTTGATATGCCATGATCTAAAAATGATGTGAAAACAGCGATAGGCTTTCAACTCTTAAGATTGTCAAACATATGTGACCCACCACATGGACTCTGTCCTATGTAGCCAAATTTGAAATTGTTTTTTACATTGGATAAAAGTAGAAACTCAGAGCTATAAAATTATATATAATACACTGCAGTTGAGGAACAATGGGAAAGTAATTTTGCTTTGAATTGTTAACCCCACTTTTGAGAAAATGACCCTTGATATTTTTGGTGTACCGACTGGAGAGCTCTTCTTTGTCTACACCCATTCAGCATCGTTCACACCCTGTTAAGCCTTAGCCCCGCCCATTTCTTTAACGATTCACTTGTGAGTCCATATGCACAGCAGAGTGTGTAGTTTAGTAAACAACCAAAGATTTCAAGACTAAAAGTGGTAAAAGTAGAAGCCTACATGGTGCAGGTCATGTTCTTCTTCACATTACTGTCCCTGGTAAACACACACTATATCTAATAAAATCTCAGTTTATGTGTCACATGAACAGGATACAGAAGGTGTAAACAGCACGGTGAAATGGTTACTTTGCATATTTGCACAGTAGCAATATCAAAAACAATGTGTCCAGATAATTGTTAGATGATGCTTACCCAGACACACTTGTTTAAATTGATGGGTCAGGTGAAAGAAATGTCTAGACATGTACACATGTTCATGAAATACAAAAGACGGCCATAATCAACCCCATACACCTGTCTAACTTGATGGGTCTTGTAATCATCTGGCAAAGTGGAGTCTTTTGTTTAGACATGTAGCTAGCTAGCTAGCTAGCTAAACATTGAACCGAATTAATCTCAACTCATACCACTACCAATACAAACTGATTGTTATAGCTGTAGTATGAATATGCAGATATTTAAAGCTAACCAACTAGGTTCAATGTTAGCTAGCTAGCTAACATTGGGCTATAACTAGCAACGCAAATGGCTTTCTGATTCAAAAAATATTACTACACAGATAGGTTCAATGTTCGCTAGCTAGCTAACAGTACACTTTAACTTGCAAAAAAAAAAAACTTTCTGACAAAATTAGAAACATAATATCTGAAAATGTAGCTAGACTCTTACCCGAATACATGGATGATCGCTTCACGGCAGACTGGAACCATTTAACTTACTTTTGTAGCTACAGTACATCTTGTTTGGCCAGCATTGTGTAAAGTCACTCTGGTTCACACTGACCGACTGGAACCATTTAACTTACTTTTGTAGCTACAGTACATCTTGTTTGGCCAGCATTGTGTAAAGTCACTCTGGTTCCAGTGTGCAGAAAATAGCTCATCATAACGTTTTCCAACTGATCGGTCCATAGCGCCTGCTAAATTCAGGGCATCAATTTTGTTGATAAAAGTAGCAAAACTTTGTAGTTCTCGATGGCTAATGTTATATCTTTCAAAAAATCTGCAGTAAAAGTATTATCAACACATACTGAGCAGCTCACATTATAGACAGAAGCAACCTACATAGCAGACCAATCCAAACTCATCTCCCGGCATCTCCAGCCCATCCATTATCTCAGCAAATCATGGCTAGCAGGAATGTTCCTGTCTTTTTCCAGGGTTAAACCAACTAGGCTCGTAATTTAACAATGTTATTCGTATTTACAGATGGAATACCAGTTTGTTATTCAGGCACATGAAAGTTTACATGTTCCAGAAGGCATTTATGTAAAAATATATATATATATATAAAAGAAAGCATTTTGATTTAAAAAGCGAATTCATTAAAATGCCTCTCCTGTGAAGTAGTGACGTGCAACATACGCCTAGCTTCCTGAAATGGGTCACATATACTCTTTTGTAGAAAATGTTTGGTTATGAACATTGAAATGTGCCACAATTGTGAAATGTTAACTCAAATCAATTGCATTTGAATCCAGTTGTTATTTGCTTTTTCTTCCCCCAATATGCTAAATGTTTTGCCACCATTTTGCCATCATTAGAGATCTAGTTTGGGCAGTTATTTTATGTTTATGATAGAAATACTGCAGCTGGTTCTGTGAGCATATTGTCAACTGAAAATGAACTTTTTCAAGACACAATTTGATATGTTGTTGTATTCTTCTGTGAGAATTCACTCTTGAAGTGTATTCAACTGACAAGATATTTAGGTTAGAAGGGAATAGCCAATAAGGTAATCAGTTTCACATAGCATTTTCAAGTATATTTACCCTATAATGATTAGGTTTCCAAGAACTGATGCTTTCAATATCATTGGTCTAATCATTGGTCTAAGTATTTTATAAAATAGTAAGAGCACTCAATTGATATCTCATTCATTTGACATGTATGATGGAAATGTTATCATTTGTCAGATTTTGAATAAGGGATTCAATGGGTAGAGTTAAACACATTTTTGTAATTAACTTAAACTTTTTTTAATGCCCAAATAGAACTTGTGACAGTGAGTCAATATGATTACATCTCCATTTGTAAAAAGTTGGTGATTATTTCTACAGACAAAAAGGGGGATTTTAAGCAGAATTTGTCATGTCTGACATGTTACTGAGTTAGATAATACTTCACCAACAGACATTTGTTTTGCAGTTGAGGATTGTGAGTCATGGCACTCTGTCATTTCTCCCCCTATCCACACCCATACCTCATGAAGTGCTCTTGTGTGAGATCATTGTCCTCTTGAGAGCTTTGTACTGTAGGAAGGACTGAGGAAGTTGGTGATGGTTTGTGTCAGGTGTGCATCGTGTAGCTGTGAAGAGTTCTCTCTGCTTTATATGATGCAGAGCAAATTTAGTTTTTGTTCTTGGGGAATTCGAGTTAGAAGACAAAATCATTCTGAAAGGATTTCAATTTTGAGGTTTTCCCCAACAAAATATATCTATTTTAGTGTCAAAAACGTAATGATAAAGGTTGACTAAATTATATTGATAAATATCCACAACATATATTGTTTCGTTACCTGTTCTTTTCCCATTTTGTTTTTGAAATTGTATTGAAAAATTATGTTTATTTTATTTTGTCCTTTGTTTTGTCTTAGTTTTGCTTTATTTTTGCACTGGAACTTTCGTATCAATTGTACAGCATGTACTGTATACCCAACCGGTGAAATGAATTAGTAACACTAATTGAGGTGTTATTATGTAAAAATACTGTTGAACAATAAAATACATTGTATACAATTACTGTGTAGTTCAGTGGTTATTTCAATAACTTCTAAGTAATATCAACATTTGATTTGTACATGCTAACAGTATTCCACATCTGGAGCAGTCACAGTGTTTGGGCCATAGCTATAAAGCAGTGTTATATATCCATGGTTTGGGCAGCTCTCTGGCTAGTGACTGGTCTGTATTTGCGGATTAGAGTTTAGTTCGCTGGTAAACTGTGGAGTCAGCCGTGTCAGATGGAAGGGAGCTAACCTGAGACGAGACCTAGCTCACTTCCTCAACTTATTCCCTCCTCAGGCTCAGTCAGACGCTGCTACGGTGGAGCCGGTGGCTCTCAGTCCCAGCCACTGCCATGGCCACCTCCCCACACCTAACAGTCTTTCTGACACCCCCAAAACCCCCATCACCACAAACCACCCCCCTCCTGGAGCCAAACCTATTTGTCGATGACAGTTGAGTAGTGCTCAGAGAAGGACCCTCCTCTGTGCACCCTTGGTGAGCAGGGAAAGGAAAGTATAAGGGGAGGACCAGAGAGCGCGGTCCGTCCGCCTGTCTGTTTCTGCCTGTCTCACATGGTACAGTCATCACCCATTAGACTAGTAGCTACAATGTGGTTCACTGGTAAGGTCTCTCTGCATGGTGTGGGACTTTCTATTTCCCCCAGAGGAACCACTAGTTGTGTGGTCAAAGGGTCAGATGTTAGTACAGCTTGTGTCATGGGATCTTTACTCAAAATATGCTCTGGTTTGTGTTCACCTGTTGACTATACATAAAGCTGTGAAGCTATCTGTCTCTAACCAACATCAAATAGAGATATTAAACTAGTAGTCATGTCAACTTTGAATGACTTGACAGCTTATCTTAGTGATAAAACAGTACAACATGGCAGCAAATCACAAAGTTGTGTCGTGAAAAATCTGTTGCATTCACTGGGATTTAACTGTGGAACTGGAAACGTGTGTCAATTATATAGTGTGCAGCGGGTGAGGCAGCTTCCCACTGGGCACATCACGTCATTTCAACGTGGATAACTGGGTCATATCTGGTTGAGATGTTGATCAATGAAATTACAATCTATATTTTCTAACTCAAAAAGGCAGCCAAAAATGTGTTGAATGTCCATTGTGTTATCTATGCTTTCAAACATCTAAACGCACAACCAAATTCCAATGGAAAAACAATGTCAGATTTTTGTTTAGTTGTCACCTAAATGTCTATCACTGCGCTTTAAACCAATTAAAAGCACAGTTCAAATGGGAATACAATGTCAGATATTTTGTTTATTTATACAACAGATTGTGTTATCACTGTACTTCATCTAATAGCAGAACCAAATGACCTGGATTGCAGTTGAGATTACATTAAAAGTACATGGTGCAAGTGATCAATGCCATTTGAGATTCTGCACAGATTATTACAGCAATTTTCCACAGACCTGTGACCTTTGCATGCTATCTTTAACATGCACACTTTCTATGATTACATACAGTAAGAAGACATTTATAGTTAAAGTAACCTCAAAATGTGGCCATGAATGTGTTACTCATTTTAAGGTTGAATGTTACATTAGTTTGTAAGATAGCCTTAACTTTAGGCTATTTACTGCTACAAAATGAATATATTGTGTTTGGTTGACATTGCAACCAAATATCAACATTTAAAGGAGATCTACTGCTTGAATAGTTCAATCTGAGCCACTGACTTAATCCTCTTCTTTAACTTTTATTTTTGGAATCCAACATAACATTTATTAACTTGTCGACAAGTCATTAGGTTTTTTATTGTATTTCAAAAGTGATATTGAATTGTGTTTGGTAGTCAATGCAAGCAAATATCAACATTTGAAGGACATTTATCTTCTGCTTGGATAGTTCCATCTGTACCACTGATTTAGGGCTCTATTAAATCAGATCCACTTTAGCCAACATCCACAAAGCGTTTGTTTTGGCAGAGTCGGGGGTGAAACTGCGTTAGAGCTGTCAAATCCAAAAGTGAGTGTTGGCATTATACCTAAATCAGACATTGGCTGCAGAGAGTCACAGAAATCCCATGCAGCCTTGTTTACAAGTTTGAACACTGGAATGTGAGATGTAATCTACACTTCAATTAAGATGATAGAAATCATCATTATTTAGTTTAAGGATTTTTTATTTGAGCATAATTATTATATTATTGTTATTATTATTTCTATATAGCCTACATTTTCCCACTCTGAACAGGGCGGGTCTGGCTTCATGACAATAATTGCAAGAGCATCGATTTTTATGGCTCCAACGCAGTTCCACCTCCGACACCACCAAAACATCTGCTTGATCTGATTAAATCTAGGCATTAGTCTGGCTTTAATTCCAGTTTGTCTACAAATTAGGGAATTGATATGTTGGATTCACGTCTCGATCTTAACCAAAAATCTAAGTTGAAGTTGCACTATACAGAAATCCCTCTACCATTTCCTGTTTGCTACAATTCTAATAGTTAAATTCTTGTGACAAAATAAGCTAGTATAGTGTAGAGAATCATTGTACCATCTAAACCGCTGCAAAATATATTTTCCATAACAAAACCAAAAGTAGAAGATACAAAAAACAAACCTTAAGAATGGGAAGCATAGAAATAGGTCACATAGAACAGATCTACCGCTTCTTAGACTTGCTTTCAGTGGTAATGACAGATCTACAGTGCATTTGGAAGGTATTGTTACGTTACAGCCTTATTCTACAATTGATAAAATAAATAAAATCCTCATAAATCTACACACAATACCCCATAATGAAAAAGCAAAAAAAACAGGTTTATTGACATTTTTGCACATTTATTTAAAAAATAAAAAGAGAAATGACTTATTTACTTAAGTATTCAGACCCTTTGCTTTGAGTCTCGAAGTGTAGCTCAGGTGCATCCTGTTTCCATGAATCATCCTTGAGATGTTTCTACAACTTGATTGGAGTCCACCTGTGGTAAATTCAATTAATTGGACATGATTTGGAAAGACACACACCTGTCTATAATAGGTCCCACAGTTGACAGTGCATGTCAGAGCAAAAACCAAACCATGAGGTCGAAGAAATTGTCCGTGGAGCCCCAAGACAGGATTGTGTAGAGGCACAGATCTGGGTAAGGGCACCAAAAATTGTCTGCAGTTAAGTTTGGAACCACAAAGACTCTTCCTAGAGCTGGCCGCCCGATCAAACTGAGCAATCGCGGGAAGGGCCTTGGTCAGGGAGGTGATCAAGAACCCGATGGTCACTCTGACAGAGCTCCAGAGTTCCTCTGGGGAGATGGTAGAACCTTCCAGAAGGACAAACATCGCTGCAGCACTCCGCCAATTATGCCTTTATGGTAGAGTGGCCAGACGGAAGCCACTCCTCAGTAAAAAGCACATGACAGCCCGCTTAGAGTTTGCTAAAAGGTACCTAAAGGACTCTCAGACAATGAGAAACAAGATTCTCTGGTCTGATGAAACCGAGATTAATCTCTTTGGCCTGAATGCCAAGTGTCATGTCTGGAGCAAACCTGCCACCATCCCTACTGTAAAGCATGGTGATGGTGATGTGGGGATGTTTTTCAGCAGCAGGGACTGGGAGACTAGTCAGGATTGAGCAAAAGATGAACAGAGCAAAGTACAGAGAGATCCTTGATGAAAACCTGATCCAGAGCGCTCAAGACCTCAGACTGGGCCAAAGGTTCTCCTTCCAACAGGACAGTGACCCTAAGTACACAGCCAAGACAACAGTCTCTGAATGTCATGGAGTTGCCCAGCCAGATACAAACTGGAATTAAAGCCAGACTATGTCAGTGGCACAGATGGAACTATCCAAGCAGAAGATACATCTTCAAATGTTGATATTTGCTTGTGTTGACAAGCAAGCACAATTCCATATCACTAAATATCATTCCATTTGAAATCAACCAGAGCTTGAACCCCTAGGCCTTTATTATAGTCCACAAATGTTGTCTATTTTTAGTTGAATCCTGGGGTGTATTGAAACAATAGCTGTTGATGACTTTACAAATGCTATATAGTCCTAAATAGCCTCATTGATGATATATGACTGTTAAAATTTGGTTCCATTACATTTGCTCTGTTAAACCTTCCATTTCAAATGACTTTGATAGCAGCAGTGATTTAGTTGAGATTTCTCTGCAAAAATTCTAACAATTCTCACAATTGATAATAGTCAGTAACAGCTATTATAGCTAAGCAGGGCTGGCTTGGTTACAAGCCTGGATGGGAGACCAAAGGTATACTGTAGATAGATCAATTCTCCAGTAGGAGGTTCTGCCCAGACATATTTTTCTGATAGTGGATATAATGTTGAAGATCTGACATTGCTTTCAAGGTACAAATTCAACATATTTTATACAAGGTTCGAAATTTGGTTACCATAATGACATTGACATTTCACCCTGAAAACAACAGTGACTTTCTTCAAATCCAATGTATTTTCCACATCACAATACCAGTTTGTGCCCAGTGGGTTGGCATTCCAGGGTGGTGGTGTGGGTAATGGAAGGGACATTTGGCCAGGCCAAACATGCTTCTGCAATGCACTCTGCAAACTGAAAGCTCTGGTTGTCCCCCAGGGATTTTTTATTTTTTATTTAACCTTTATTTTACTAGGCAAGTCAGTTAAGAACAAATTCTTATTTTCAATGATGGCCTAGGAACAGTGGCTGCTGCCTGTTCAGTGGCAGAACAACAGATTTTGTACCTTGTCAGCTTGGGGATTTGAACTTGCAACCTTTCGGTTACTAGTCCAACACTCTAACCACTAGGCTACCCTGCCGCCTCTGTGGTTCTCCCTCTAAATCAGTCCCCGAGACAATTCCAAGACCTGTTGACTTGTGTAATGGCTTGATGATTAGAACACGGTCAACAAATATTCAATTATAGTCCACAATTGTTTAGCAGACATTCATATCCAGAGCAGCTTACATCGTGAGTGCATACAGAGCAACTTAAGTTGTGAGTGCATACAGAGCAGCTTACATCGTGAGTGCATACAGAGCAGCTTACATCATGAGTGCATACAGAGCAACTTAAGTTGTGAGTGCATACAGAGCAGCTTACATCATGAGTGCATACAGAGCAGCTTACATCATGAGTGCATACAGAGCAACTTACATTGTGAGTGCATACAGAGCAGCTTACATCGTGAGTGCATACAGAGCAGCTTACATCATGAGTGCATACAGAGCAACTTAAGTTGTGAGTGCATACAGAGCAGCTTACATCATGAGTGCATACAGAGCAGCTTACATCATGAGTGCATACAGAGCAACTTAAGTTGTGAGTGCATACAGAGCAGCTTACATCATGAGTGCATACAGAGCAATCATGAGTTAGAGCAACTTGTGAGTGCATACAGAGCAGCTTACATCATGAGTGCATACAGAGCAACTTTCATGAGTGCATACAGAGCAGCTTACATCATGAGTGCATACAGAGCTTAAGTCATGAGTGCATACAGAGCAACACAGCATCATGAGTGCATACAGAGCAGCTTACATCATGAGTGCATACAGAGCAGCTTACATCATGAGTGCATACAGAGCAACTTAAGTTGTGAGTGCATACAGAGCAGCTTACATCATGAGTGCATACAGAGCAACTTAAGTCATGAGTGCATACAGAGCAGCTTACATCATGAGTGCATACAGAGCAGCTTACATCATGAGTGCATACAGAGCAACTTAAGTTGTGAGTGCATACAGAGCAGCTTACATCATGAGTGCATACAGAGCAACTTAAGTCATGTGAGTGCATACAGAGCAGCTTACATCATGAGTGCATACAGAGCAGCTTACATCATGAGTGCATAGTCAGAGTGCAACTTACATAAGTTGCTTACATCATGAGTGCATACAGAGTACATCAGAGTGCAGAGCTTACATCATGAGTGCATACAGAGCAACTTAAGTCGTGAGTGCATACAGAGCAACTTAAGTTGTGAGTGCATACATTTTCAAACTAGTCCTCCATGGGAATCTAACCCACAACCCTGGCATTGCAAGTGCCATGCTCTACCAACT
Source organism: Oncorhynchus gorbuscha (assembly GCF_021184085.1). NCBI lineage: Eukaryota > Metazoa > Chordata > Actinopteri > Salmoniformes > Salmonidae > Oncorhynchus > Oncorhynchus gorbuscha. The sequence goes on from NC_060195.1 coordinate 24,809,473, forward strand.
GAGGCACAGTGGACATTATCAGTTATAGCAGTTGGTCAACGGGACAACATTAACAACAATAATCAAAGGTCAAAATAACCATACATATAACAATAATATACAGTGGGGCAAAAAAGTATTTAGTCAGCCACCAATTGTGCAAGTTTTCCCACTTAAAAAGAAGAGAGAGGCCTGTAATTTTCATCATAGGTACACTTCAACTATGACAGACAAAATGAGAGAAAAAAATCCAGCAAATCACATTATAGGATTTTTAATGAATTTATTTGCAAATTATGGTGTAAAATAAATAAGTGATGGAATGTACTCCATGACTGGACATCTGGTGTATTAAAGAGCCAGCTGCAGTACCATTAGAAAGTTCCTAGAGGAGGCAGACGACTGTGGAAGACAGATAAAGCAAACAAATGCTACATTCAAGGAACATGCTGTGTTAGACCTTCACAATGTTCTATATGTGATGAGAAAGTGGCGGAATGTTAATGGTACTATATAAAGCTTAAATAAGACCTTAGCAAAGAGAAGGCCATTTCATGTACCTGTAGTTTCACAGGGCTTGCATGTCTATTGAAACAGTACTTGTTTACGTGATGCCTCTAAATACTCCAAAGCTGTCCAATGCCCTGCCTCTCCTGGTAATGTGTAGAGGAAAAGGCCTCTACATTCATGTTCCCTCCTTTACCTTTGCCTCTCAAAAATATGGGATTGTTGTTTCTTATGGCGACGACTGCCGGACAGAGGAGATAGAATGTCTTTAGATGCTTCGTTTAATAAGAGGGCAATGCGAGGGGAGCAAGCGAAGGGATGACTAGTGTGAATAGGCGAATTAAGCCCACTATCGATTTGGGACAGCACTTTGTCTCCAGTGGACATTCCAGACCAGGAGCAGGGAAGATTCATCTCACGCCATCTGTTTCTAAATCCAACTCACAGAAGGCTAAACCAATTTAGACTGTGACTTAGCTCAGGTTTCTTCTTGTCCTAATGCTCTATTATAGCTAGTAGCTGAATCCCTCCAGTCCTTCAGGTCTAGGGCATCTATAGGTGGTGGAGGCCCAGTCACCGGATCTCATGCAGGGCCCACTGTGAATACCATGCACCATTCTGGTCTGGGTGAAAGCAGTGTCATATGGAAAGCTTTACATGTCTGAAACAAGCCCACTTGTTTGATGTCACATATCTGATATGTTGAAGAGATGAATCATCAGATCACCTGACTGGGTGTTCAGAAGAAGGTGTCTCCCTGATGACCGTACGGGTTTCCCTCCTGACGACAATTCTATCATGAGATCCAGTCTGTCTGTCGTTAAATGGAGCCTCTGTTTTAAGCAGTCATATGCCACTCACACTAACAACCCCATCTCTCTGGAGTGTTGGGGTTACATCATGCACATGTCCATTTTCCTCCCAACTCTGTGACATGGTGGAGGCTTTTCTCGTTAGCCTATCTGCTTGTCCTGGTCAAATGTGATCTGGTACAATCAGTAAATGTCTCAGTGCTTGGCCAGGAAGAAGAAGTGCACGATGTCACAGGAAGGCCATAAAGATCATCAAGGACAACACCCCGCTATCATCCAGAAGGTGAGGTCAGTACAAGTGCATCAAAGCTGGGACCGAGAGACTGAAAAACAGCTTCTATCTCAAGGCCATCAGACTGTTAAACAGCCACCACTAACATTGAGTGGCTGCTGCCAACATACTGACTCAACTCCAGCCACTATAATAATGGAAATGGATGGAAATTGATGTTAAAACGTGTCACTAGCCACTTTAAACAATGCCACTTAATATAATGTTCACATACCCTACATTACTCATCTCATATGTATATGTATATACTGTACTCTATATCATCTACTGCATATTTATGTAATACATGTATCACTAGCCACTTTAAACTATGCCACTTGTTTACATACCCTACATTACTCATCTCATATGTATATACTGTACTCGATACCATCTACTGCATCTTGCCTATGCCGTTCTGTACCATCACTCATTCATATATCTTTATGTACATATTCTTTATCCCTTTACACTTGGTTGTATAAGGTAGTAGTTGTGGAATTGTTAGGTTAGATTACTCGTTGGTTATTACTGCATTGTCGGAACTAGAAGCACAAGCATTTCGCTAAACTCGCATTAACATCTGCAAACCATGTGTATGTGATAAATAAAATTTGATTTGATTTTGAAAAAGAAAAAAAGGTGTGTTAGTGTTTTTTGTGTGATGCTTGTACTCCTCTTAGCAGTGTGATGTGTTGTTGTTTTCATGTGAAGCATTTAGAAGTCTCATGTTGCTACTGTGATGGAGTGTTGAACCTTCAACTAATGCTGTTGTATTGTGTGGGCGGGGGAGTTTGAGATGCTGGCAAACACTGATGCATCTCCTGGCAAACACTGATGCATCTCCTGGCAAACACTGATGCATCTCCTGGCAAACACTGATGCATCTCCTGGCAAACACTGATGCATCTCCTGGCAAACACTGATGCATCTCCTGGCAAACACTGATGCATCTCCTGGCAAACACTGATGCATCTCCTGGCAAACACTGATGCATCTCCTGGCAAACACTGATGCATCTCCTGGCAAACACTGATGCATCTCCTGGCAAACACTGATGCATCTCCTGGCAAACACTGATGCATCTCCTGGCAAACACTGATGCATCTCCTGGCAAACACTGATGCATCTCCTGGCAAACACTGATGCATCTCCAGATTGATACAATTATATGAAATCCCATCAAATAGAATGGTTTTCTGTCTTTGTAACTAATTCTGATGACCAGAATAAACTAATGCATGGATTTTGTCTGTATTCCACAGGAATAACCTGCAGTACCATATTTCTGAGTTGGTTCAGTCAACAGCACATGATTTACATTGTTGTAGAGTCTTGGCCCCAAGCTGAGCTCCCTCTGTGGGCCAATGGGATCCCCTTTCTGTATAAATAGACAGAGGCTCATGCCAGTATCCATCAGCACGGTGATTGTGGGAGATTAAAGGAGATGAACAGTGCCTTTCTGAGTCAAACAACATGGTCCTTCAGATGAATAGATTGTTATGTAACCTTTACACACCATGATGATCACTCAGTCGTTGGCTTTTGACACAACACACACACAGGCAGTAAAAACTTGGCATGTCACATTAAGACAGGACCTCAAGGTGCAGTGTCCTTGGATGTTTCATTTGTAAGGTCACATAGGGAGTGTTTTTATACTGAACAAAAATGCAACATGCAACAATTTCAAAGATTTTGCTGAGTTACAGTTCATATGAGGAAATCAGTCAATTGAAATTCATTCACTAGGCCCTAATCTATGTATTTGACATTACTGGGCAGGGGAGGAATAAGCATCTGCAGCTCATGCTCATTCTCCCTTCCCTCTGTACAGAAATCAGCAGCTATTGGGCACAGTGACACTCCCCCTGGGAAGGCCTGAAACATGACACAGTAGGTTGAAAGGACATGAATGACTAGAATGAAACATTTTCAAACCAGTACATCATTTTCCGTAAGATATTGAGACATTGGAATGACATGGGGACAACTGTGTGATTGCACACCGTCTTGGTGTGTGTGTGTGTGTGTGTGTGTGTGTGTGTGTGTGTGTGTGTGTGTGTGTGTGTGTGTGTGTGTGTGTGTGTGTGTGTGTGTGTGTGTGTGTGTGTGTGTGTGTGTGTGCAGCATCCAGAAGAAGACCAGCACCATGTCTCTGACCATCTCCAGCTCCTCCGAAGCAATCTCCTCTTCCTCATCCTCTTCCTCCACTGTGGTCCAGCAGCAGAGACACTCCAGCCTGGTGCAGCCCCTCTGCATCAGCCTCCAGAGGGTACCTAAACACACACATTCCACATACTCACCAAACTCGTCACACGATATACACACTCAACAGCTTCAACTGCTCCTGATCAATATTGATGATGTCATGTACCCACAGACAGACAGCATATTGACAGTGCTACTTTGTATTTTGGTATCTACTGATTGTTGTTCCATCTTGTTTCTAGAGACAGAGTCCATCCTACCCCAGACAGTATTCAGGAGGTGGTGGCGTGGCCCCAACTTTTGTCGAGGTAAATTAATACAGGATACATCTTTACCCCCATCTGGTGACTGAATATGGAACTGAAGGTTTAGGTTGGGTTGGCACTATATCCATTTCATGAAGGATCCTTCCTCCTTATATCAGTGTGTCCAGAGGCCTAATCCTTGCCATTCAAATGGATTTACACCTACTCTAGTTCCTTATGACGTCCTAGGCAGTCTGAATATGACATAGCTTTTCATATCTGAATATGACATAGCTTTTCAGTCAAAATATGACAAAGGCCATTGTCTTAATTGCTGTCAGAAGTCAACAAAAATGTGTCAAAAGCATTCTTCTTGTCAGTTTGTTAACGAGTGTTCCCTAAACAGCTATGAAAAAGTATGAAAATGTATGCACTCACTACAGTAAGTCTGGATAAGAGTGTCTATTAAATGACTAACAGCTGGGTACCCACTGTATGAGCGTAGGGCTGAGATGAGGAGAGTGGTTGAGATTGGAGGAGCTTGGTGATGAAGGCATGTGGGTGTCAACAGCCATTAGCTTTGATCCACTTCTCTCCTGTGTCCAGCGTCTCCATGACATCAGCACGGTCAAGGGTCAGCTGGTGGTTCTAGAGTGCCGTATTCGTGGAACGCCACCACTGCAGATTCTGTGGCACCATGAGAATGAGCAGATAGTGGACTCAGCTGACTTCCACATCCTCAGAAAGAGTAAGTAGGAGTAGATCACAGTGTGAAATAGACCAAGAATGACCTTTGAGGCACTAAATAGAAATGCTCTTAACGTTCTTCTCCTTTTTCAGAGGCTACTTCTGCATCAGTGCCAGGTGAGTTGGAAAACATACCCAAGGCCCACTGTTGGCTATTGAAGGACACATTTACCCCAGTTTACCACTATAAGATGACCAATCAAACCTGATACATTGGTGCTGGTATGTCCTCCTCTCCTACCTCTACAGAGGAGCTGTGGACCCTTGTCGTCACCGAGGCCTTCCCAGAGGACTCTGGGTTGTTCAAATGTATAGCTGGGAATCAGTTGGGAACAGTATCATGCGACGCCATACTGGAGGTGTACCTAGGTGAGCAGAGACTAGCTTCAGAACTGGTCAGACACAGGAGACTACTGTTGTGCTTCTGCACAACTTTCTTCATCCACTGTAATCCAAATCAAATCAAATCAAATGTATTTATATAGCCCTTCGTACATCAGCTGATATCTCAAAGTGCTGTACAGAAACCCAGCCTAAAACCCCAAACAGCAAGCAATGCAGGTGCATCCACATACAATCCTGAAATACATTCTGACATTGTGACCACGTCTGTGTCCAGACCTGGAAGTGCAGATGGAGAAAGAGACGCCCATGGATGAGCAGTCCTTAGAGTCTACTAGGCTGGAACCTTATGACTTTCCCTCTTTACTTCATGACATAGCAGGGATTCCCCCTCCAGAGTGGCCAGAGAGCCCAGTCTGTGAGATTGGTCACCCACTTGAAGAACAGTGAGTTCAACAATTCTAACATCCTGCAAAAACCCTCAAATTGAAAGATGAATGTCCAGTATGCTGTTCTGTGAGACAGTACTTTTTTTCAAATCAAAATACCTATCAATAATGTAAATGTAAAATTTTAAGGAATTATTTTATAGGTCATCTTTGCTTTAGCAGGGATGAAGAGTTTAGAGAAATACAGTGTTTCCCTAATGTCATTTTGATTCAACTGCCACAAGAGTGGGCTATTGCCTTGTTTGAAGTTTCTGGTAGGCTGCAACAGTTTTAAAAATTGTATGATCGAACTCTCTGTGTACATTAATTAATTAATTAGGACTTGATTAAGATAGGTATTACTTACAGCGCTGATAGTTTGGTTTGAGGATGGTTTATCATCTGATTATAATAACAGGGATGGGATTATTTAGCCTATTTGTCCTTAAAAAAAATCATGTTTATATGTTTATACCATGTTATTAAATAGGAGATTATAAAGGATTGTGTGTATGCTAAAGGCACAACAAATGTGGGCGACTGTGACATGTAAATAAAAAATAAATGCAGGTCAGGGGTCGCATTACAGCCGCTCTGAAATCACCTGTGAGTCGGCGCGCACGTCATTCTGCATACCCGATGTGGGTGTACACAAGTTACTACGGACCTGTTGCACTCCAACTCTTATCACAAACATTTAACTCTCCTCTGCGGTGAAGCCTTTATTGAAGTTGAAATAGCATACGATATTTAATCTAGGAACATTTATCCAGGTAAGCTTAATGCATTGTTTGATTAATTTGTCACGGGTGCAATTTATTATACACGTTTGTAATTGATTTATGTTTTTCTGTAATCAGTTGTGTGGTCGTGTTCTGAGTAAGTAAATGGAAATGACCTGTCCATGTTAGTGTTGACGTTCGTCTGCATATCATACCAGTGATTAAAGTGTTTAATTTATTAAGTGTCATGTCAAAGTGAGGTCTCTCTATAGGCAACTTGGATTACTATCATTCATACCAGAGTTCAAGAAACGTTGGCTGCATGCACACAGGCAGCCCAAGTCTGGTCTTTTTGACATTAATTGGTCTTTTGACCTATAGCATCAGCTCTGAAAAAGATCTGCTGTAAAATAACTGATGTGATTGGTCAAAAGACTAATTAGTAGGAACAAAATATTAGAATTGGGATGCCTGTGTGTTGGTGCTGCTCTGTAGTGAATGTGTGATTTCTTTAGGGCATGGTATTTGAGGTAGTTTAACAATAAGGAAAATCCATGGTAACAGAAGGATGCTGACACTCACATTTGACAAAATCCCATTTACTTGAACAGTGCAGCAAAGTTTGGTAACAGAATGATGACAGAAAAAGCAGGAATTGTCATTCTGTTACCAAATGTTACACTGTTCAAGTAAATGGGCTTTAATTACATTTTAAGTGGAAGTTAACAGTAGTCGTTGTGCATAGAGTTGTGTGGTTTGTTTAACTTCGCAGTCCTTGTTTTTTGTTTGACATTTTAAAGTGAAAAATCTTGAGTTGGCATCATTCTGTTACTGTGGAATTGCCTAATAGCTACAGTATTCTCAAATGCCTGTTTGTTTGACTAGGCAGGGACCGGACCCCTTTATACCCCCTGGTTTATTCAAAAATGGTACTTTCTGTCAGTGATGTGGTTCGCTAAGGTATAAGTCCCAAAATAGACTATAATTTTCCTAAGATTCTGAGTGCAGACTATTTGAGACTACTGTGATTAGGTTTGTTTATGCCAACTTGTTAAAATAAATAATAATAATGCAAAAAACCAGTCCACTCTTCTCCATTGGGCTCTCTACCTGTTCTGCTTAATACGACAATATGTCTTTGAATAATGGCTTGCATCAATGGAATCAACAAACACTATTTACTTTTATTGATTTCCTTCAAAATGGAAAGATTGTCGGCCGCCACCCCTGCCCGGATTCAAATCAAATTGTATTGGTCACATGCACATGGTTAGCAGATGTTATTGCGAGTGTAGTGAAATACTCTTGAGTGGCCCGCCAGATTTCCACAAAAGGAAAACTGGCTGCATTCCAGGGAGAGGACCAAGGGCACTCCAATGGCATCTCTCGGACTCCTCTGGATCACAGGTCATACCGTTCCCAAAGTACCCTGGCCCGTTCCATAATGGAGAGAGACATCAGCTTGTGTGGTGTGCTGCTGCTCTCTCCATCTGTCAGAGATCGAGGGAATGTATACTGAATAGAAGGCTTGACACTAAAGAGCAGGGCTGTATTGAGTTGGAGCGATTAGAGTAAATCCTGTGCAGAGGAGACTACTCCTTATTCTAAACCACAGATAATCATCTTGGTTTGATCATTTCTTTCTGAATGACCTTTTAGCATTGAGTAGAAATAAGTTGTGTTGTTTCTAGACCCTGCGTGATTCTGTTGATGATCGTTGGCGACGAAGTGTAGCCTGCTCTGCTCTTACCCACAATGCTCGTCACATGGGCCCGGGTGTCGGAGTTAGCTGAGCTGCACCTGCCAGCTAATGTCAGCCTCCTGATTTAGCCACTCACACGTTATTAGAAACATACAGCAACATGTGTCCACTTCTCTTGAAGGTCATGTGGACACTGTTTGTGTTCAATTAATGTTTATTTTACATGTGTAAGGCAAGACAAAATGAATTGCACACAGATGAACTATTACTATGCAAAAAAGGGCAACTGAAAATTGACTTTCCACCTTTTTTTAAGAAGGCTGTGCATGGGTGGGTACTGGTGTAACAATTTTATTGTAGGGAGGAATGCTGCTTCTATGTAACAATTTTATTGTAGGAAGGAATGTTGCTTCTATGGTCACCACTTGTCCAGTTAACTTGAGTAATGCAGATGAAGTTACCAAAGTGTTTTCCCATTCAGGTGTCCAGATTCAGAGCTGCAGTGTGAGTGAAGAGGGTATCCACAGCTCAGAGAGTCAGAGGTCACATAAAGCCTGCAGAACCAAAAAAACAACCACCAAACTGTTCACTCCCAACAAGCCCAGCTTCCAGATCTCAAGAGACTTTGGAGGCAGTAGCATGAGCAGCAGTGTGGCTGACCTGCCCACCTTCTCCCCCAGCCTTTTTGCCCCCAGTGCCTTCAACTATGCTCGGCCACGCCAGTTCATCCAGTCTCAGCCAGCCTTTCAGGCCACCAGCTACAATGGCGCCCAGGCTCTGCCTCAGCCCAGCGGGAACAGCAGCAAGGCCTCTCTTTCCTCTTCCAATCTGAGCTTCCCCATTTCCACCCCTGCATCCTCACAGCTGACAGTGTTCCCTCGTGATCCTCCTCCCTCCTCCGCTGCCCAGTCCATGTCCCCCTCTTGCGCCCCCATGCGCTCCACTATCACCCTCACCCCCAGGGCCTACGCCAGTGTCCCAGCCCCACCTGAGCCCAAGTCCTCTCCAGCTGCCTTCCTCTGCTCTGTCCTGCCCTCTCAGTCCACCCCACATTACAAGCCTGCTCCCATGTCTATTCCTCAGCCTCTATCCCCAGCTCTCTCCCCAAACCCCCCCCAACCCTCTGCCCAAGCCCAGGTTTGATGCCTCCCTGCACATGGGACAGGGACTGTCTCTCCCTACACAGAGCCTGCCTATGAGTCAGTTTCCCCACTCTCCACCCCCGCCCCCGGTTTCCATGCCACAGCCCCCCCTTTCCTCCTCCCTCATGTGTGTATCTGCCTCCTAGCTACAGAGGGACCCCAAACATGTGAGTTTCTATATTTTTGAACAGTAAATAAAACGTCTAAATATTACTAGTATGTAATAGCATTACGTTTTTAGTGTTAATGGTTGTCTTCTGGCTATCCCGCTCTCGTTCCCTCCCCAGCCTTCCCAAGCCCACCCTGAAGAAGGCTCCTGTTCCTAGGTCAGGGTCCTGCAACACGGATGAGGATATCCAGGGCTCCAAGGATGCCCTGATCCAGGATCTGGAGAAGAAGCTGCGTACCAAAGAGGCCCGTAGGCAAAACAGCCAGGTATCCCTTTTAACAAACTGACCTGGTGTCAGTGGGGAGGGAAATTGTTTTTGTGTGGATATACAGTATCAGTCAAGTTTGGACATACTTACTCATTCATGGGTTTTTATTTATTTTTACTATTTTCTACATTTTAGAATAATAGTGAAGACATCAAAACTATGAAATAACACACATGAAATCAGGTAGTATATATTTTATATTTGAGATTCTTCAAAGTAGCCACCCTTTGCCTTGATGACAGCTTTGCACACTTGCCATTCTCTCAACCAGCTTCACAAGGTAGTCACCTGGAATGCATTTCAATTAACAGGCATGCCATGTTAAAAGTTAATTTGTGGAATTTCTTTGTTGTGTTTGAGCCGATCAGTTGAGTTGTGACAAGGTAGGGGTGGTATACAGAAGAAAGCCCTGTTTGGTAAAAGACCAAGTCCACATTATGGCAAGAACAGTTCAAATAAGCAGAGAGAAACTTTATTCCATCATTAATTTAAGACATGAAGCTCAGTTAAAATGGAACATTTCAAGGACTTTGAAGTTTCTTCAAGTGCAATCGCAAACACCATCAAGCGCTATGATGAAACTGGCTCTCATGAGGATCATCACAGGAAAGAAAGACCCAGAGTTACCTCTGCTGCAGAGAATAAGTACACTAGAGTTACCAGCCTTAGAAATTGCAGCCCAAAGAAATGTTTCAGAGTTAAAGTAGCAGACACATCTCAACATCAACTGTTCAGAGTAGGTGAACATATGATCTCCGCTTGTGTGGTTCCCACCGTGATGCATGTTGGGGTGTCTTTAGTGGTGACACTGTTGGTGAGTTATTTAGAATTCAAGGCACACTTGACCAGCATGGATACCACAGCATTCTGCAGCGATATGCCATCCCATCTGGTTTGGGCTTAGTGGGACTATAATTTGTTTTTCAACAGGACAATGAACCAAAACACCTCCAGGCCTTGTAAGGACTATTTGACCAAGAAAGAGAGTGATGGAGTGCTGTATCAGATGACCTGGTCTCCACAACCCAATTGAGATGATTTGGGATGAGTTGGACCTCTGTGAAGGAAAAGCAGCCAACAAGTCTCAGTATATGTGGGAACTCCTTCAAGATGGTTGGAAAAGCATTCCTCGTGAATGCTGGTTGAGAGAATACCAAGAGTGTGCAAAGCTGTCAAGGCAAAGGGTGGTTTCTTTTGAAGAATATAAAATGTATTAGGATTTCTTTAACTTTTTTTGGGGGGGTTACTACATGATTCCATATGTGTTATTTCACAGTTTTGATGTCTTCACTATTATTCTACAATGTAAAAAATAAAGAAACCCTGGAATGAGTAGGTGTCAACTTTGGACTTGTATGTATGTGGATAGGGAAATGTAAAATATGTGAGTTAAGACAGATGCTACAATCTAAATGTTAGTTTATTCCCAAACCACATTAAATAAGTGTTTACTCCACTACCGTATGAATGCTGTACATGAAAATGTGTGGTTCCTATTTGATTTGAACCCATATCAGCGTACATCAGACCATTTAATACCACAATGTGGCCCTGGCAATTATGCAAGAGAAAAATATGGATTTAGTCATTTATCATTCCCTTGTAGCCTTCCTGTATTAATGTCATTCATGTCAAGGACACAATATCCTTGATGCCAGTTTCATTCTTCATTAGAAACCAACTGCCAATGAATGGAGGCTTCAGTGGAATCCCAGGGGCTTAGTGGACCAGTATAATATGATCAACACAAGGTAGCTGTTGTGTTGAAATAGACCCAATAACATTGGAGGCTGCTCTATGGACAGATTTACTGGCACAGCTGGTCCCAATTCACTCCCTACCCCTTCCATTTTTTGTAGATCTGAAGCATCTTAATAGGTAGAAAGATTTCAGTGGTGGAGTTTTCACCATATTGCTTCCAATTAACAAATTGGGACCTACTGGCATTTTGCAGTATACTGACTGAACAGTGGCTGGTTTCCTGTCTGTCTCTTGACAGAAGCTGTCCTATGAGGAGCGCATGGCTCGAAGGTTGCTGGGTCCAGATAACGCTGCCTCTGTCTTTGAGAATTCCTCTGACTCACAACCCGACCAGGTATAATCTACGCTTATCACTTCTACATCATCCAGTACAGCCCATTTGGTTTGTAGGAAGGTTATTTAGGGAGGTACCTGCACTTAGACATTTACATTTGATATTTGCGTCATTTAGCAGACGCTGTTATCAGAGAGACTTCGTGCATTCATCTTAAGATGGCTAGGTGGGACAACCATTATCACAGGCATAAAAGTACACTTTTCCTCAATACACTAGTTCACTTAGCTCAAGCCATTGTATATTTAAAAGATGCATATTTTGCCATGCTACTGTATGTTTCCAGATGTTCTGATAATAGTTTGTCAGGCTGGGAGCCGTCGTTACTAATAGTATGTGGGTTTTAGGTTAGACTGGATGTTCCCTGTACCTTGTGTGTGACTAGTCCCCTGTCACTGTCCATCACCCTGAGTCCTCCTCACACAATGGGCCTGGCCTCTGGCTCTGTTGTCCTCTTCCGTCACAGGAGATAAGTCTACAGCCAATCCACAGCGCTCTTCAAAGAATGCAGCTAGAAATAGCAGGGGTGAAGATTGTGTGCCAAAGCAGCATTTTCCCAGGGATTTGTAGTGTAGGATGCTGGGAAGAGACCACCACACACACACACGCAGTAAAATACACGTGCCCACACCACAGGTATAGCCCTCTACATCCAACCATCCCCATTGTCCTAGGCAGAGTGGCAAGTACTTAGAAAGATTAGCAAGTCTCTGGTTATTTAAAAAGGTTTTTCAAAGTAATGCATTTCAGGAGAAGGTGCAGCCTTGAACCTAGACAACCTTTGTGGGTCAACTTTAGTGTTGGCTAGTTTAGAGGCAGAGATTCATTGCAGCCTATAAACAGTATAGGAATGGTTTTACACACAGATGGGTCCATTGCATACTTTTAATTCCCAAATCTCTGTGTCTTCTCTTGCAGCCAGAATCACCAGAGGGACGTAACACCGGAGGAATATGGTACCTTTTACCAACAGACTGCAAAAGCTTGTGCATAAATTGATAGTACATTACATACTGGTATACAAATTTGCTGCTATGGAATGTGTACTGCATTACATAATGAAGCAGTAGGTGATGAGAGGAGACCTGAGAGAGGGGCGCAGTGCTCCACGTGAAAGTGAAGATGTGTGAATGAGGCTTGAGGTCTGGGATTGGGAGGCAGGTTGTCTGATCCGGGCTGGGTTTCCTGGCACTGCCGTGTGTTTGTGCCGTTTCCACCGTCTACCACGGGCTCCGGTTCCCCCCTGGCCATGCCGTAATCAGGACAATTATAGACCATGTACTGAGCGTGCTGACATGTCTGTGTGGCTTCCTCACTGGGATTGCCTTGTCTTCCAATGATGATAAACTGTATGTAAAGGGTACATGCTGTGCTGCTTGAAGTGAGTTGGTTAAGGATCCATGGCTGGACTTGTTGTTAATTTGCTTGTCAATGTTATGGGGTTTTCTGTACGGTTCAGCATGAATGGTGATGCAGCACAATTCATTAGTTCAATTAGCTCTCTGAAGCTGAAAAGATGAGTGAGCTCTGTTTGCATGAGAACTCATTCAGCCATCAGAACAGTTATGAATGAAAGCACCTTTGTTCCTATCCTCTCTCCTTTTGCTCTCTCGCTTTTTCTTATTTTTTTCAAGGGGCAAACACCACTCTGGTACTGATGTCAACGAGGGCTCAGCCATCCAGGAGAAGTGCTATGCCCCACGCTTCATCCAGGTCCCCCCGGACCTCACGGTGGAGGAGGGCAGGTTCTGTAGGATCCACTTCAAGGTACAGAACTGGATACGCTCTAATCAGTTTAGTAATGCATGTTGATAACTGGACTCATTCAACATTTATAGCTGGGATCCATTTCCTATGTAAGGAACTTATTTCTGAGGGATCTTCTATAAAGACCTTGTTGAACTATGACACTGACTCATGCAACACTTTTATTCAAGTATAATGAAAGCCTCTAGTGACCAAACATGAAACCCAATAGCCCCTGTGACTAGAATAACCAGGTTGTAAAAGCTGCGCTATACTCCCTATCACCCCCCACTCTGGTCCCTTGCACTACGCCCCCTCATGACCCCCTAGTAGTCCACACTACAGTCCACACTCTCCCAGGGTCCTATTCATTAGCACACATCGTAGCAATTTATTTTCTAATATGGCATTTCAGGTTGTCTCTCCCTGTTAGTCAGTTTTTTCCCTAATGAATACACCTCTGGCTGTGCCTTCAGGTGGGGGGTCTGCCCACACCAGACGTGACCTGGTACCTGGATGGTAAAGCCATCCGTCCAGACGACTACCACAAGATGCTGGTGTGTGAGAAGGGCGTGCACTCCTTCATCATTGAGATCGTGACGGTGCATCACGCCGGAGTCTACGAGTGTATTGCCAGGAACCGTGCCGGGGAGAACCGCTTCTCCATGAAACTGGAGGTTATCGGTAAGGGCTGTTTTGACTACTGTCAAATAATTTCCCATCGCTTAGCATTGATGACACTGCTCCACCTTCACCCCAACCCCTCTCACCTCCTCTCCAGCCCAGGAGGTGCTTCGTCCCCCTACCTTCATCCAAAAGATGCTGAACTCTCGTGCCTTGGAGGGGGACACAGTGAGGTTAGAGTCTAAGGTGACTGCCTCCCCTCCACCAAAGCTCTTCTGGAAGAAAGACAAAGACATGCTATGCATTGACCCCACCAGAATGAGGTGGGTGGAACTTCAATTCCATCACTTTCAGGGTGTTTGTATACCTTTTTAGAAGGAGAAATACTCACAGTAGATATTGTAATTTCTTTCCCTTAGCTGAGTAGAATATATCTGAAGTGAACATGTGCTAATTAGCTGATATAGCTTTGCTAGGTAACGTGAACCTCTTAGCTGAAAGTGAGGTTCTATTGATTCCATAAGAGGTTAACCCAGGCCTGATGTTTGTCCCCCAGCCTGTACCAGGACAGCACAGGAAGTCAATGCCTGCTCATTGAGAGGCTGGTCAAATCTGATGCAGGCTGGTACACCCTGTCTGCCATCAATGAGGCCGGCATGTCCACCTGCAATGCCAGACTGGATGTAGGAAGTAAGTGGACCTTGTGCATTTGTGCGTGGTTTGAAGTTAAGCACAGACTAGTGTTCAGTTCGGAGATAAATTGGCTGTTCCTTGTCCATGGTAGCTGTTTATAATTCACCTCATAAACACCACAAAGGCTTTGGCCATCAACCCCCTGTGGCCCTACACAGCTGTCCTCATGCTGACATCTGCACTAGTGGGACAAGTGGGGATTACAGCCGAGACAGACAGCGTTGTAACCTTGCACTCAGAATGTCTGCTTTGGCAGGGCAGTGAAATGGTACAATAGTACCATGAACTACCAGTGTTGTAGAATAACGTATGTACTGTAGCAGCAGGGGGAAATGTTTTGTTATTCAATATTCGTAGCACTTTCTCCTGTTAGAATGAAGCAGAGGGGCCTCTTTCTAGCTTGTGTTTCTCCAGTGTAAATGGAGGGTAATTCCCTGGAATGTATCCCTTGTCCTGCAAATGGTTGCCATGGCAGCGCAGGTTGTAAAGGCTGAATTAGACACCCATAGTAGATATATTAGTACTAGGGAAATGCGGGCCTGGCTGGCTATTGTATTTCCCCTTGATCACATAACATGCCATCTGTTACGCGGACCGAGAGCGGCCATGAGGTGAACCTCCATTCAGCCTAGCTCGCTGAAGTCGTCACGTCTGTAATAGATCAGGTGAGAGTGCATATTTTGCTCTGTCCACTCGGGCTTACTAAATGGAAAAACTGACTACTTTGCTCATATAATTGTCTCAGCTCTGTAATAATCAGGCTTCAACTGTGCAGTAACATTTGACCGTGCACTCTGCTGACCAGAAGGAAAGCTTGTCTTTCGACCCCCAAGGGTTGAACCTGGAGCTGGGGCTTAATACATCTCTTATAAGCTGTTATTTTAGAAAACTCTCTTAAGATAGCAACACATTCCTCCTGTGGATTAGGAGATCCAACCATTTCTCAGATTGTTTCAAATAATAGGTTGGTAACATTTATGACAATGACCGGCTTTATTTAAATGTTTTATTACCTGGCTCAAACACACCTCCTCTTATTGCATTAGAGGTTCAAGGGTTTTATTCTGAATATATCCTGACCTTTTCATTTAATTCTGTCTCTGCAGCTCGCACCAACAAGCCTGCCCCCCCTACAGGCAAGCATTTTAAAGTCCCCCTACTCCGCCATCTCCCCATCCTGTTTCCGGACCCCCCCCAGCACACTGCTCCCCTGTACGAGAGTGAGGAGCTTTAGACGACACTAAACCAGCAGTATAATAACCTGTTGTACCCCTCTGCTCCACTTTATACTGGTCTGTCAGTCTGTCCACTGAGACGGTCATGTTGTCTGTTCCTTGGGGAGGAAATTAATCAAAGTTTTGAGGAAGCAGATATACCCACAGTGCCTCAGTCTAAACAGGACACCTCACCAGTCCCCGCATTTGTCAAATGCACTTTAGTTTGAGCCCTTCTGTTGTTTTTTTAGGGTGGGCTGGTCAATGTTTCTCAACATCATCCTCAAGTATGGTGAATCTTACCTGGCCTGAGCACAGACCTTTGTCAAATGCTGTCTCTGTGGTTTGCTGTTCTAGTTAGAGAATGAATCATGTATTGTATTCAGATAACTCTTTTGAAGTTCCTTTACAAAAAGCAGCATTTATGACTGCAGCTTCAAGTGCCTCTCTCTGGTTTTAAAAAGGTAACATTATTTTAATGTATAAAGTATTTATTGGACAATTCTGAAATGTAAATGGTTGCCTTCACACCCAAATGTACGACCTGTCTGATTCTGACCATAGAAAAACGTTTTGAAGTCTTATGTATGTGAATGAATGCGTAATAAAGTTTTACAACACAGGTGGTCTGATTTCACTTTCTAAATATCAAATAGAGTATTTATAGATTGGAAGCATTGTAGCCATGCAGTTTTACTATTTATTTTATGAAAAAAAAGATAAACATTTTAACTTATTCAGATGACCGACCTCTGATCCCAGTGTGTGAAGTGAAAACGGGTAAATAAGTCAACGCCCTTTGGACCAAGGGAAAGTCTTTTCCTCTTTATCCTGTGCTGATTAATAAGGCCCAGATGTTTACACAATCATGCCCTCTGTTAATCTGGCTGTATTGGGCCCCTCTAGGCTGTCTTCAGGTGAATCAGAATGTGCCTTGACTCACATGTACACAGACTGGGTACGGGTACCCTGTGTATATAGCTGTTATCATTACTCACTGTAAGTAAGCATTTCACTGTTAGTCTACACCTGTTTACGAAAAGTGAGGAATAACATTAAGTGCTTGACAATGTCCTCTACATACTCCATGATAGTAAAAAAAAAAAAGGAATAAATGGTCTCTCGCTCTGAGTAAAGTTTGGTCAACTGACTGCAGCCTTGATGGTTTCCCAATATCATGAGTGACCAGAGGGGAAAAGTCTGACATCTGAGCGTTCAAATCTCCACATCGCTCTCCTTGTCGTTGTCATGGTCACCATCGTAGAACTCAGTGGCTGCTTCTGGCCTGTAAAGACAAGCTATTTAGTTCCAGACTATCACACACCATACCAATGTCAGTTGTTCACACATACGATATACACGTAGGCTGGGATTCAATCCCATCGTGTTGCCGGCAATGTGCGTGCAGACACCACATCCACGGTAAATGCTGCATTTGTTGGCTCAATCAGAAATCAACTTTAAAAATGGCGCATTGTCCAAATCTGCAATCGGATTGAATCCCGTCCTTAAACTGGTCCTATTGATTCCATTAACATGTATAATAGAACATATGTTCCTGTGTGTGTCAGAGCTGGGACGATAAAACAAATGACATTGACTTCCCCTTACCGAGGCATGTTACTACACAACGCTCCTGTAGATTGTTCTAAAACAAATGACATTGACTTCTACTTACCGAGGCATGTTGCTACACAACACTCCTGTAGATTGTTCTAAAACAAATACTTGGTCAACCGTAATGGGCTTTGCATTATGTTGATTCCTGTTATGAAAGTATCTGCCTGTCCCTGTTTCGCTGCTGTGTGAGCGATCCACTCCCTTCCCCCACTGTGACACCAAGGAGGGAGAGATGCGTCCTGAGAAGCATATGTAGGGTGTGTAGGCCATCATTGTAAATTAGAATTTGTTCAACTGACTTGCCGAGTTAAATAAAAATTAAGAAAATAACTGTTGCTCAAACTGCTATTGTGGGAAACATTTAAGCAACTACTGTTCTAGCTACAGAGGAATTCTGTATCATTTTTTCTCACCTCTTGATATCGAGTTCATGACACCACTTTAGAACCGCAGTAGACTAGTGTAATGGGCTGTGGTTTTGACGTGCCCGCAGAAAGTAATTTGCAGTGAATAGGCTTACAAATCAGCTGGGCAAGACAATTTGGACGCTCTTCCTAAAATTATCCGACGCCATTGTTGCAACTCCTATTACTAGTCTGTTCAACCTCTCGTATCGTCGGAGATTCCTAAAGATTGGAAAGCTGCCGCGGTCATTCCCCTCTTCAAAAGGGGGTGACACTAGACCCAAACTGTTACAGACCTATATCCATCCTGCCCTGCCTTTCTAATGTCTTCAAAAGCCAAGTGAACAAACAGATCACTGACCATTTTGAATCCCACTGTGCAATCTGATTTCCGAGCTGGTCATGGGTGCACCTCAGCCATACTCAAGGTACTAAACGATATCATAACCGCCATCGATAAAAGACAGTACTGTGCAGCCGTCTTCATCGACCTGGCCAAGGCTTTCGACTCTGTCAATCACCGTATTCTTATCGGCAGACTCAATAGCCTTGGTTTCTCAAATTACTTCCTCACCTTGTTCACTAACTACTTCTCAGATAGAGTTCAGTGTGTCAAATCGGAGGGCCTGTTGTCCGGACCTCTGGCAGTCTCTGGGGGTACCACAGGGTTCAATTTTCGGGCATATCTTATCTGTATATCTCAACGATGTCGCTCTTGCTGCGGGTGATTCCTTGATTCACCTCTAGGCAGACAACATCATGTGGCCTCCAACTGCTCTTAAATGCTAATAAAACTAAGTGCATGCTCTTCAACCGATCGCTGTCCACACCCCCCGTCCAACTAGCATCACTACTCTGGACGGTTCTGACTTAGAAAATGTGGACAACTCCAAATACCTAGGTGTCTGGTTAGACTGTAAACTCTCCTTCCAGAATCGTATTAAGCATTTCCAATCCAAAAATTAAATCTAGAATCGGCTTCGTATTTGTCAAACAAAGCCACTACTCATGCTGCCCAACATACCCTCATAAAACTGACTATCATACCGATCCTCGACTTTGGCGATGTCATTTACAAAATAGCCTCCAACACTCTACTCAGCAAACTGGATACAGTCTATCACAGTGCCATCTATTTTGTCACCAAAGCCCCACTGCAACCTGTATGCTCTCGTCGACTGACCCTCGCTACAGGTGAAGTCGGAAGTTGACATATACCTTAGCCAAATACATTTAAACTCTATTTTTCACAATTCCTGATATTTAATCCTAGTAAAAATTCCCTGTCTTAGGTCAGTTAGGATCACCACTTTGTTTTAAGAATGTGAAATGTCAGAATAATAGTCGAGAGAATGATTTATTTCAGCTTTGATTTTTCATCGCATTCCCGCTAGTATTTAGAGTTAGCAATCTAGTGTTTTGAGTTCCCACTTCCACAGGTGGTGAATAATATTGTCAATATGCACAAAGATTTAGCAAATTCTCTGAAGTGTCAAATTAAATCTAAATCATATTTTGACAGGTTGCACATCAATCATGCATTTCCTGTATTGTTTAGATTTTTTATTTTTTTATAAAACAATAAAACTTACTTCCTGAATCATAGGCTACCATCTCGGTTCTTACTTGGCACTGGAATTTATTTTTTGGACTAGACCCCTGCCGCTAATGCCAAGTAACTTTCTATTTAAAAAAAAATGTTATTTATTGCATAAAAGTTAGATCTATCACAATTTGACTTTGTTCATAACGCCTAGATCAAGCACCCCCCTAAAAATAATTTATTGCATATTCTTTTGTTAGCGCAAAAAATGTACATTTATTGCGATATGAATTCCCCCCCATATCGCCCAACTCTAGCGTCACATAAGGCAGAGTGTGTTGACCTGGAATAGTTGTCCTCTGAACCCCTCTCATCTGGGTCTCCCTCGTCAGTGCGCTCGTAGCTCAGGATGTCCGAGGGCACATCGTGGATCTGGACACTGGGGGAATGGTTCAACATCTTCAAGTTCTCAAAGACCGTCGAACGGATCTGCTCCAGGTACTAAACAAGCACAAGATGGAGATAAATCACTTACACCATGGAGAGAATTCTGTTTGAATTGTTAAAACAGTATGTAGACTGTGGTTCAGAAAGAGAGAGGGAGGACCGCATGCTGCATGTCCTCAAACTGACCTGTCGGGAGTTCTGGTTCTCTATCCTGGTGCTGACATCTGGGTGGAGTGTGAAGTCTGGGGCAAAATACTCAAAGTACTCTGGAGGGGTGAGGAGAGAAAATGAGCAAATGGAAAAAAACAGTGGCAGAAGAACTTAGGCTTGCTCGCTTACCACTATAGGGCAGCTCATCACTAATTGGCTCATCAACCAGGAGGGAGGTCTCATAGGTCCTGGAATAGAAGAGCAACAGAGTTCATTCTTAAGTGGTTCCATATACACTGTGAGAATGTTCTCTTGGTCTCCATCAAAAATGACTGCCACCTAATCTCCCCACTATAGTCCAGTTACAGCACTGAGAGAAATGAGCCCTCACCAGCATCTGGCCACGTTGCGTACTGTGTACCCTCCTCCTCCCAGTACCAGCAGGGGAATCCTGAAGCTCTTCACAAACTCCACACACTCCCTATAGAAAGCATATACCCTGAGTGAGACAGTTTACCATAACCTGACTCCTGTGTTAACCAAATCCTGTACCAATTTCTCTATAATCCCTTAAATTTGCTCTCCTACCAACAGGTGGCAGTACATCCTCATAGAGTACATTGAATTCCATCCTCCAAACATGTATCCTTATCTCTATTAAGACACTTACCCATAAAGCTGTATTCAAAGGCCATTTAATACTGATGTAAGTGTTGGTGAGGGTTATAATGTATTATTTATTGAGCAAGACACCTACCCATGGCCTCGTATACTGAGGTTGAAGCACCCTAATCTGTCACAGCCCAGAGAGTCAGCCCCACACTGTCAATAACAAAAGGTGCATGTGAGTCCCATACTCAATACCACAATTCATGCAAAATACCACTTATGATCTCTGGCTGCCAAATTATCACCTGAAGAACGATACAGGTTGGCTGGTAGAAGTCCACCACTTGCTTGATGACTGGCTGAAAGAGTTGCCTGTAGCCTAAAACAAAGTGATATGTTAAGATATTGGACACATGGAAGAGAATTCCTCCTTTCAATCATTTTAGATATTGACAAAGTGATATAATTGAACCCCTATCAAACATAAGGAAACGTCTTGTTGGATATTATCCTGCATACTATCAGACCTTCTGAACTATAACAGCCATCAGATAGATGTAAATAGTTTAGAGTGCAGGTAAACTAACAGTCAGGCAGCATAACATCTGATAATAGCACTCCCCAGAGACATCTCAATGGCCTCAGTCTAATAGCATTATCAGAGTGGAGCACCAGAGAGCCAGCCTGAGTGGGAGATCCAGGAAGGACACTACTCACTCTGGTCATCGATCCCATCCCGGAGAGGCACGTTCAGGCAATAGTACCGGCCACTCTCAGCCCCTACCTCATACATGTCACCTATGGGACAAAACAGACAAGATTCGTTTAACAAATAATAAGCTCATTAAGACAACCTCTATTGGCCCATAGAGATATTCAATCATTTAGTCATTAAGACAAACTCAAATCAAATTTTATTGGTCACATACACATGGTTAGCAGATGTTAATGTGTCTCGTTCAGACAGCGCAGTAATATCTAACAAGTAATCTAACAATTTCCCAACAACTACCTAATACACACAAATCTAAAGGGGTGAATGAGAATATGTACATGTAAGTATATGGATGAGCGATGGCGGAGCGGCATAGGCAAGGTGCAATAGATGGTATAAAATACAGTATACATATGTGATATGAATGATGTAAGATATAAATATTATTAAAGTGGCATTATTTAAAGCGGCATTGTTTAAAGTGACTAATGATCCATTTATTAAAGTGTCCAGTCATTGGGTCTCAATGTAGGCAGCAGTCTCTCTGAGTTAGTAATGGCTGTTTATCAGTCTGGTGGCCTTGAGATACAGTGGGGCAAAAAAGTCACCTATGATGAAAATTACAGGCCTCTCCCATCTTTTTAAGAGGGAGAACTTGCACAATTGGTGGCTGACTAAATACTTTTTTGCCCCACTGTAGAAGCTGTTTTCCAATCTCTCTGTCTCAACTTTATCTGTATTTCTGGTTTTAACAGATACTCATATGGCTTGTCTTACCTGTCCCTGGAAAGAAGTAGTTCCCGTACTTGTGGAAGGATACAGTCATGACCCGATCAGTCAGGTAGAAGGCTTCCTGCACCCCATCACCATGGTGAATGTCAATGTCTATGTACAACACACGCGGGTGGTACCTAAAGGGACATTTACATTATTAGTTGTTAGAGATCCTTAGCGGGACGTGAACCCCGAAATGGACAAAAACATAATAAAAGACTGTAGGGGTGCTTTGCTCTTACTTCAGAAGCTCCAGTATACTGATGACAATGTCATTCACATAGCAAAATCCAGAGGCCTGAAAACCAAAACAAATGAAATCATGATATCAAAGAGCTGTACATAAGCAGGTGACCAGAGGCCGTAGAAATAAATTGTCTTGACAAAGAAACAAATGTTGCATAATTCTTACCTCAAATTTCTTAGCATGATGAAGACCCCCGGCCCAGTTGATGGCGATGTCACATATCTGCAAAGCAACGGTCCCGATCATTGATCAAATATAAATCTGGTCAACAATTTACCTGGCTGTATAAATTGCTGAATGGGTCTTAATAAATATGTCCGATCCGTAAATAGAATACATTTAACAGAAAATAAGCTGACTGCTGGGGGGGGCATACCTTGTGGTTTAGCTGTGTCGCTCCCTGTAGAGATGCTCCTGTATACCTGGAGCAGAACTCAAACAGGCCTGGGAATACAGGGCTGACAGAGGACACGTTACCTTTATACAGGCCACATAGATAGATCAACAGCTGCACATTAAACTGATCATAATATTACATGAGTCAAAAGAACATCCTGCAGGGCCTCCTGGGTGGCGCAGTAGTCTAGGACACTGCATCGCAGTGCTAGATGTGCCGCCAGAGACTCTGGGTTCGAGCCGGGAGGTCTATGGGTCGACGCACAATTGACCTAGTGTCAAACCCTCCCTTTGGTCGGTAGGGATATCCTTGTCTCATCGTGCACTAGCGACTCCTGTGGCGGGCCAGGTGCAGTGCACACTAACCAGGTCGCCAGGTGCATGGTGTTTCCTCCGACACATTGGTGCGGATGGCTTCCGCGTTTGGATGCGCGCTGTGTTAAGAAGCAGTGCGGCTTGGTTGGGTTTTGGAGGACGCATGTCTTTCAGCCTTCGTCTCTCCCGAGCCCGTACGGGAGTTGTAGCGATGAGACAATTGGATACCATGAAAAGGGGGTAAAACATTTTTCAAAAGAACATTCTGCACTTTGACAAATATATATTAAGCACAAAATATCTTATGAATCCAAATATACGCCAGGCAGTAATGTAATACATTATAGAAGATAAGACATTCTCACCAGTCGTCCCCAACATTAAAGGTGTTGAGACTCTTTGTGAAACCCTGCATATTGTTGGGGCTGACCTTCTGCAGAAAGTCAATGTAATCTTCTGAGTGGAATCGGCACATGTCATGTTGTGAGGCTTTGTATGGTTTAAAAACCTGGGGAACAAGGACCAGTCAAATTAACATGGTGTCAAGAAGGACATGAACTTGTCTGGTTTAATCGGGGTGTATTCATTTCGCTGATTCTGTTGCAAAACGTTTCTTAAATGAAGCAAACAGACTTAAACAGGGAGGGACCAATAGAAACCCTTGTTTTAGTTGCAAAACTGTTTGGGACTAATGATTACATCTCCAGCCTTCTCAGCATGTTGATCATCAGCAGGACTTACCTGCATCTTTTTGTAGAGGCCATAGTGCAAAACAAGGCTGTGCGTCAGCGAGAGACGATGGGGTTTCATAGGGTGACCAGCACCTTGATAAGGAAAGGAAAACATGTGTCAGTGTGTTGTCATCTCATAAGCAGTTATCAATGTCCGGATTTCTCTGCGGTTCTTCTGCGTGATGCTATCATTCATAACATGCCAGCTAAATAGCTGTAGAATAAAGAAACTCTTGCAAACACACGACTAATAGCTAGTAACGTTAGCGAGATCAATTCGCCTGATTGCTAGCAGAAATAAGAATCTAATACCAACGTTAGCTATCTAGCTAATCACAAACTGAAAAGGAAACAGTAGGTAGCCTAGCGGTTAAGAGCGTTGGGCCAGTTACCGAAGGGTCGTTGGTTCGAATCCCAGAGTTGACTAGCTGAAAAATCTGTTAATATGCCATTGAGCACTTAACTCTAATTACTTCTGTAAATCGCTCTGGATACGAGTGTCTACTAAATAACAACAATTTAAATAGTTAGCTGGCCGGCTTCATAACATGCTAATCTGCTTCGTGCCTTTTGTAACCAAAATGAATCTTACCATAATGAAAGTTCCCCACATCCGGATCATAAAAATATGCTGTTCTGTTGGACATTGCAAAAGAGACTTCTTGGTTTTTCTACCGTTCGCTGGGTATTTGTTCGCTACTGTAAATGTATCTTTCCTTCATTTAGAAAGTGGTCGCCATTGTAAACAGCGAGTAAAACGTACGTCATTGTCCAGCGACAAGCGAAGTGGGCGGGCAAAGACAGTACCAAAGATTATGGATGGTGTACCCGATTTACCACCTATCAACCCATTAAAAAGGTGGAAACATTTTACCAATCACACAATTCATATGATGAATGTGGTAGCCCACACGCCACGTGTGTGGTACGCGTTACCTTTGAATAGTGATTCAGAACCACACATTGTACTGTGTGATACGCGACATTTTCAATGGTGATTTTAACTAAGACTGAGTGCGCATGTTCGTCATAGAAGCCAACCCCAAAACCTTTCCCGGGAGTTTGAATGGTGTGATTGGTAAAATGTTTCCACCTTTTTAATGGGGTGATTGGTGGCTAATCGGGTGAATATCCGCCCTAACAATGGGAGTCGTTGACCACAAAGCGGTATGGCAGGCTGTCCTAGCGCCCACCTATGCATTCTTTGGATTGGTGGAATTGTATTTTTGTAACAAAGAATATAACCTTTATTTAGCCAGTTAGGCTAGTTGAGAACAAGGTCTCATTTACAACTGCGACCTGGCCAAGATAAACCATAGCAGTATGAACAGACAACAACACAGAGTTACACATGGAGTAAACAATAAACAAGTCAATAACACAGTTTTAAAAAAAATTTAAGAGTCTATATACATTGTGTGCATGAGGCATGAGGAGGTAGGCGAATAATTAAAATTTTGCAGATTAACACTGGAATGATAAATGATCAGATGGTCATGTTCAGGTAGAGATACTGGTGTGCAAAAGAGCAGAAAAATAAATAAATAAAAACAGTATGGGGATGAGGTAGGTGAAAATGGATGGGCTATTTACCAATAGACTATGTACAGCTGCAGCGATCGGTTAGCTGCTCAGATAGCAGATGTTTAAAGTTGGTGAGGGAGATAGAAGTCTCCAACTTCAGCGATTTTTGCAATTCGTTCTGGGGAATGTCCTGGGGAATGTTCTTGTTACTTACCACCTCATGCTAATCGCATTAGCCTACGTTAGCTCAACCTCAAGGGGGGAACCCACCAATCCTGTAGAGGTTAACTGACTTGCCTAGTTAAATAAAGGTGATTTTTTTAAATGTATTTTTATTAAATAGACATATGGCGGAAAGCTTTAATTCTTGTTAATCTAACTGCACTATCCAATTTACAGTAACTATTACAGTGAAAGACTACCATGCTATTGTTTGAGGAGAGTGAATTTAAACATGTATTAATAAACCAATTAGGCACATTTGGGCAGTCTTGATACAATATTTTGAACAGAAACACAATGATTCATTGGATCAGTCTAAAACTTTGCACATACACTGCTGCCATTTAGTGGCCAAAATCTAAATTGTGCATGGGCTGGAATAATACATTATGCCCTTTCTCTTGCATTTCAAAGATGATAGTACATCTTTTATTATATTTTACCAGATCTAATGTACGTCTCTCACATGGATTAGCAAACCGTTCCATAAAAATGTAGATCTGTAGAAAGCTCTGCCTCCAGCTGTTTACTTAGACATTCTAGGGACAATAATGAGGCCTGAGTCTTGTGACCGTAGCTTACGTGTAGGTATGTGCGACAGGACCTACATTCATTTCACATTTCCACAAACTTCAAAGTGTTTCCTTTCAAATGGTACCAATAATATGCATATCCTTGCTTCAGGGACTGAGCTACAGGCATTTAGATTCAGGTATGTCATTTTAGGAGACATTTTTAAAAAAGGGGCTAATCCTTAATAACAAATTCTTATTTAAGATGACAGCCTACACCAGCCAAACCCGGACGACGGGCCAATTGTACGCCGCCCTATGGGATTCCCAATCACGGCCGGTTGTGATACAGCCTGGATTCAAATCAGGGTGTCTGTAGTGACGCCTCTAGCACTGAGATACCTTAGACTTCTGCGCCCCAAGGGAGCCAAATCAACCAATCAAATGTATTTATAAAGCCCTTTTTACATCAGTAGATGTCACAGAGTGCTATTACAGAAACCCAGCCTAAAACTACAAACAGCAAGCAATGTAGAAGCATAGTGGCTAGGAAAAACTCCCTAGAAAGGCAGGAACCTAGGAAGAAACCTAGAGAGGAACCAGGCTGAGGGGTGGCCAGTCCTCTTCTGGCTGTGCTGGGTGGAGATTATAAGAGTACATGGCCATTAAGGCCAGATTGTTCTTCAAGATGTTCAAACGTTCATAGATGACCAGCAGGGTCAAATAATAATCACAGGGGTTGTAGAGGGTGCAACAGGTCAGTACCTCAGGAGTAAATGTCAGTTGGTTTATCATAGCTGAGCATTCAGAGGTCGAAACAGCAGGTGCGGTAGAGAGAGAGAGTCGAAAACAGCAGGTCAGTTACAAGGTATCCCGTCCGGTGAAACAGGTCAGAACAGTTGAAACTGGAGCAGCAGCACCAGCAGGTGGAATGGGGGCAGCCAGGAGTCATCAGGCCAGGTAGTCCTGAGGTTCAGATCCTCCGGGAGAGGATAAAGAAAGGTAGAGTGAGAGAATTAGAGGGATCATACTTAAATTCACACAGGACACCAGATAAGACAGGAGAATTACACCAGATAGAACAGACTGACCCTAGCCCCCCGCACATAAACTATTGCAGCATAGATACTGAAGGCTGAGACAGGGTTGGGTCGGGGGACACTGTGGCCCCGGTTTGTTGCTCCAGTACCTACACTCAATCATAGGACCTACTGAAGAGATGAGTCTTCAGTAAAGACTTAAAAATCAAGACCGAATGTACGTCTCTCACATGGATTAGCAAACCGTTCCATAAAAATGTAGATCTGTAGAAAGCTCTGCCTCCAGCTGTTTACTTTGTGTATATGAAATTTGGCCAAAAGAATAATGAAATGAATTACATAAAAATGATTCCGCTTATTTCTATTGTATGTAAAGAATCCAAACAGTACATCTCTCCACAATAGTGTAAAATCTTCATAAATGTGTTCAATTATAAACCTACTGATGTCTTGACACAGTTTTCTTACATGTATATAATGCCAAAAGAAGATGCACAACTGTTTCTGGGTGGTCATTACAAAAGGAGCAATTTTAGTTGATGTTTTCCTTAAACTTCTTCATATAGTGGTTGGCAGGATAATATTTATGAATAATTTTAAAGCAAACTTCCTTAATTTTGTTAACAAGTAGGTATGTGTGTGGCAACATCCAAACTTTTTTCCAACAGATATTATCAATAAATCCATTCCAATAAGGCATGACATGAGGTATAGATACAACATCCTGCTGAAACAAGGATCATATCACTCTGTTGTTGAATGGACCAAAAGAGAAACAAATCTTTCCTACTGATGAGTCAACAGGGTCAATAGAAGGTAGGCTCTGAGGGTCAGGTCTTGACACGTTCCTGAATAACATAGCAACACAAGGGAATGGCATCTAAAACAATTGCAAAATCTTTGGGGGTTACAGGAACCTTGTAAAGTGATAATAATTCTTTATAACTGAGTAAAATACCCTCTGCATTTACCAGTTGGCTCACCAATAGGATATTAATTCTAAACCAATATTCTAAAAACAGAGAGGTATTTTTATACAATATATCCCGATTATTCCATATATAATATCTGTGTGGAAAAAAATTGTGTTTATAAATTAAGGACCATGACAAGAAAACCTGCCGATGAAAAGCAGAAAGTTTCACTGGAACTTTGTCAATATTATAATTGCAAAACAACATGAAGTTAAGGCCACCAAAAGTAGAAAAGACATGATGAAGCCTCTCTTTCTCTTCGTCTCAGGCAGTACCAAACAATACAGTCTGTGGGGCGGGGACAGAAAGAGGGGCTTGGGAAATGTACTACCAATCACAACCGCTAGGAGCTAGGCTAATACTTTCTCCCTGGCTACGCATGGCAGTCCGGCTGTTTTTTAAATTATGGGTCAAATGTTAAGAAAAATGTCAGAGCTTAGTAACAAAAACTGTAGTTCACTTTTTATGATGAGTATGACTTATTGTAAGCAAATTTGATATATATATTATGTGTTTACTAGCCTATATCCTTCACATAGCCTTCTGGTTATCCAAATGGTTTCCCCTTTATGTGGATAATGCATGGTGCTGACAAAACTAGCTTGATATCACTTTAGTTTAACCATATCATGTGTAAACTTGTCCAGTTCCTCTTTAACTCTTCTGTTCTAAGGGGTGTGTTCTTCAAGAAACAACATATCACTGTAGTTATTGGATAAATGTCTAATGCACCCGTCTATGTAGATATTGTTGTTTATTTTTAACTGGACTACTAGAACAACTATTGAGTCAAACATCTTACAAATGTAAGCATTTGTAAGGATTATGCAGAATTTTGAAATTAGTTATTCAATGCTTCACTTTCAAATGTGGAATTTTTTTCAATTATCTACTGGTTTGCATCGATTAATTGGACCAATTGGATGAATTGTAAAAGTGTAGCAGTCCAAAAATCTGGCATTAAAATAAAATAACGGCTACACAATATGTCGTTGCTCTTTTCCCTTTAAATAACTTGCAGAATCTCCTTCCCTCCGTTTGCTCCAGAGCTGCTCTCGTTTGGCCAGAAGAAAACTGTAGCGGATCTCAATGGATTTACTATATGAGATCACACACCTATCGGGATAGCATCTACATTTACTACGGGTTCATAATGTTTCTGAAAGAACGTAAGTAGGGTGCTTTGCAACTCGTTAAATAATGATAAAAGGGAACGGCTCATTACAGATGGGCGTATGGGCTGTTCAAGTCGGCAATTGAACCTGGGGAGCGTATGATGCAGCAAATGAATTGCTACAATGTTGCTATTCACAGCGATTGGAACATTACTATGTGAATGATATTATAGGATTCTAATTAATATATATATTTATAGTTTAGCGCAGCAGTGTGTCATTGATTAATTATGTAGACTGCTTGATTTAGTCACGATGATGGAGCTACAGTATCAGGCGCTCAAGTGCATCCTCGGTCAAGTTCCGACTCAGACAGATCCATAGACTCAGCAAGAATATCTGGTTTTGTCATATTTGTCCTTGTCAAAATTCCATCACGTGTGCATGTCGTACAGTAGCTA
Source organism: Oncorhynchus gorbuscha (assembly GCF_021184085.1). Taxonomy (NCBI): domain Eukaryota; kingdom Metazoa; phylum Chordata; class Actinopteri; order Salmoniformes; family Salmonidae; genus Oncorhynchus; species Oncorhynchus gorbuscha. The sequence continues at coordinate 24,839,189 of NC_060195.1, forward strand.
CTAGCGCATTTAAAATACCAAGGGCAGATGTGTCATCATGGGCCATGAGGCCGCCTGAAACTTGCAAAAGATGGAGTGCACTGCGGGGTGGTCACTCTCTCTGTTGTGGGTTTTCAATTTAGGCTACGGTTGTAGGTACGGGCCACCATGTCACGAATGTCACAACTCATTTTCGGACTTCACTAGTTTTTGTTAAAAGGATAGGCTTACAAAAGTAGAACTTGATCATTCCTAGATGCTGTCCGACATAGGCACTATGATCAATGTATAAAGGTGTATTATAAACTGGGTGGTTCAAGCCCTGAATGCTGATTGGCTGATTGCCGTGGTATATTAGACCATATAACACAGGTATGACAAAACATTTATTTTTACTGCTCTAATTACGTTGGTAAAGAGTTTATAATAGCAATAAGGCACCTCTGGTGTTTGTGATATATGGCTAATAGCCATGGTATATTGGCCATATACCACACCCCCTCGGGCTTTATTGCTTAAATAACTAAGGAATAGCCTAGTGAGCCTAGACTTTACAAAATCCAACTAAACTTGAAATAGCCTACAGTGTTTCCATATGTAACAAAGTATAGGAAAATAGATAGGTTAAGTATATCCTAAATAGAGTTTATGATTTTTTTTCAGGTGGCTCAACTGTCCCCTGCCTTACCAACAGGCTACAGTGGCCATTGTCCCATTGCCTAGAAGCTGTCTTGCCTGTCCACTGCTTGTCTTTAGTTTATAGTAGCCTAAATGGTGTACGACTGTAGCCTTCATGTAGGTCTAACTGTAATATGATTAGTAACATGTCAGGTAGTCATCACTGAGATCAAGGTCACTCATGTAGCCCTAAACTTGTACTTGAACTGAGACAATTAATGTTGATGCAGTTATGCAAATACTGTACAGCTGTACATTCTTCACAGTTGAAGATATAGTAAAGGTTATCTGAAAGGAAATGGCTATTCAAAACATCATGTATTTTTATGTTACTGAGGAGGGTCAGAATGTGGAAACAGTCAGCCATGGATGAGTAGAGGTCACGTATACAGCTGTGGGATCTTAATTTGATCACCCTGTTGAATGAGAACTTTGCTATAAATGCAGGACATGTTAATCTTGTAGTGTATTTGATGTTAAAAAGACTTCTGAAGTTTGTAATTTCCACTTTCTCTTACAAAAAATGTTTCAACCCCTACAAAAATGTCCATTAATTATAAAACACATAATAATTCACATTTTCTGTTGCTGCAGGATTATTTTCCTGCTGTAGCTAACTGTCTCAAATTAAGATCCTAAAACAGTATTTGATATGACAGACTACAAATTCAAATGGCCAGTTTGTAGTGAGTTTTGAAATGATCATATGCATCTCTAGGAAATAAAATGTGAAAAAGACAGCTGACAACTGCAGGCATCACATATAAAAATCAATGGCACAATTGAATCAAGTGACCCTTTCTATTCTTAGCAATGGATCACATTATTTTCCACTCTCTGAAAAACTCTGTTTGTAATGATATGAGTACAGAGCTTCCCGAAAATGAAAGGGCCTTTAAAAACACAATCATCAATGTGTGTGTTCCTGATGGGGGGCATTATATTGCTGAGTCACCTCAATATTCTCCGTGCTTATGCTGATGCAGAGATATTCTGCTTCATATTTCAATTGGCTTGTGTCGATTCCTGACATTTTCTTCTGCAAATACAATGTTAGCAAATTAGCTCATTGTAATTCAACAGATGTATTGATAATCTATATTATACATTGATGTACTGTAAGTATGACAGAGCTGTATACAGGACTTGTCCTCTTGTGACAGTGACACTAGACCATTGACAACCTTATTGGTGAGTGGTATAATTTAGAGGGACAGATAGACTGTACATTTCTGTTTCCTGAGACATTAGTTGCCATACATTTCCAATTCCACCCACATATTGTAAACATGTTAGGCTGAGAGAGTAGCCAGAATGGAATGTACTATATTTCTATGAGATACACAGGAAATATTATTTTACTGCTGCATGGTGGATCTGCTAGGGAGTATATGTCTGAACTGTAATAATGACAATTACAACAATATTGAATTAATACTTATTTTAACTTAATATAATACATCAATAAATCAATTTAGCCTCAAGTAAATAATGAAACATGTTCAATTTGGTTTAAATAATGCAAAAACAAAGTGTTGGAGAAGAAAGTAAAAGTGCAATATGTGCTATGTAAGAAAGCTAACGTTTCAGTTCCTTGCTCAGAACATGAGAACATATAAAAGCTGGTGGTTCCTTTTAACATGAGTCTTCAATATTCCCAGGTAAGAACATTTAGGTTGTAGTTATTATAGGAATTATACGACTATTTCCCTCTATACCATTTGTATTTCATTAACCTTTGACTATTGGATGTTCTTATAGGCACTTTAGTATTGCCAGTGTAACAGTATAGCTTCTGTCCCTCTCCCCGCTCCTCACTGGGCTCGAACCAGAAACACAACGACAACAGCCACCATCGAAGCAGCGTTACCCATGCAGAGCAAGGGCAACAACTACTAGAAGGCTCAGAGCGAGTGACGTTTGAAATGCTATTAGCTCGCACTAACTAGCTAGCCATTTCACTTCGGTTACACCAGCCTCATCTCGGGAGTTGATAGGCTTGAAGTCATAAACAGCGCAATGCTTGACGCACAACGAAGAGCTGCTGGCAAAACGCACAAAAGTGCTGTTTGAATGAATGTTTACGAGCCTGCTTCTGCCTACCACCGCTCAGTCAGATCCTTAGATAATTGTATGCTTGTATGCTCAGTCAGATTATATGCAACGCAGAACATGCTAGATAATATCTAGTAATATCATCAACCATGTGTAGTTAATTACCTAGTGATTATGATTGATTGTTTTTTATAATATAAGTTTAATGCTAGCTAACAACTTACCTTGGCTTACTGCATTCGCGTAACAGGCAGTCTCCTTGTGGAGTGCAACGAGAGAGAGGCAAGTCGTTATTGCGTTGGACTAGTTAACTGTAAGGTTGCAAGATTGGGTCCCCCGGGCTGACAAGGTGAAAATCTGTTGTTCTGCCCCTGAACGAGGCAGTTAACCCACCATTCCTAGGCCGTCATTGAAAATAAGAATGTACACAATCGGCGCCCAAAAATACCAATTTGTAAGGTTGCAAGATTGGGTCCCTCGGGCTGACAAGGTGAAAATCTGTTGTTCTGCCCCTGAACGAGGCAGTTAACCCACCGTTCCTAGGCCGTCATTGAAAATAAGAATGCGTTCTTAACTGACTTGCCCAGATAAATAAAGGTATATATATATATATATATATATATATATATATATATATATATATATATATATATATATATATATATATATATATATATATAATTATAATAATACAAATCGGCGCCCAAAAATACAGATTTCCGATTGTTATGAAAACTTGATATCAGCCCTAATTAATCGGCCATTCCAATTAATCTGTTGACCTCTAGTCTAGGCCCTATACAGTTCATTCAGAAAGTATTTACACCCCTTGACTTTTTCCACATTTTGTTGTGTTACAGCCTAAATTTAACATGTATTAAATTGAAATGTTGTATCACTGTCCAGTGGCCTACACACAATAATACCCCATAATGTCAAGGTGGAATTATGTTTTATTTGATGTATTCAACCCTTTTGTTATGGCAAGCCTAAATATGTTCAGGAGTAAAGATTTGCTTATCAAGTCACATAATAAATTGCATGGACTCTGTGTGTGCCTCTCAAAGAAGGGCACCTAAGGGCCTCCCGGGTGGTGCAGTGGTCTAAGGCACTGCATCGCAGTGCTAGCTGTGCCACCAGATATTCTGGGTTCGCGGCTGACTTATGGGTTGGATGTGCATTGTGTCAAGAAGCAGTGCAGCTGGGCCTCCCGGGTGGCACAGTGGTTAAGGGCGCTGTACTGCAGCGCCAGCTGTGCCACCAGAGACCCTGGGTTCGCGCCCAGGCTCTGTCGTAACTGGCCGCTACCAGGAGGCACAATTGGCCTAGCGTTGTCCGGGTTAGCGAGGGCTTGGCCAGTAGGGATATCCTTGTCTCATCGCGCACCAGCGACTCCTGTGGCGGGCCGGGCGCAGTGCGCGCTAACCAAGGTTGCCAGGTGCACGCACTGTGTTTCCTCCGACACATTGATGCAGGAGGATGCGTGCTGTGTTAAGAAGCAGTGCGGGATGCGTGCTGTTAAGAAGCAGTGCGGGATATCCAGTGCGGGATGTCTCATCGTCTTTTCCGAGCCCGTATGGGAGTTGTAGCGATGAGACAAGATAGTAGCTACTAAAACAATTGGATACCACGAAATTGGGGAGAAATTGGGGAGAAAAAGGGGTCAAATTCAAAAAATAAAAAAATAAAAAGAGGCAGTGCAGGTTGGGTTGGGTTTGTGTTGTGTTGTGTTTCGGAGGACTCTCTGCCTCTCCCGAGGACCTTTGCCTCTCCCGAGTCCGTACAGGGGTTGCGATGAGACAATTGTTAGATGGGTAATTTAAAAAATGACTTTGAATATGGTGAAGTTATTCATCCTATTAATACACAAAGGTTGCCGGAGAGGAAGGAAACCACTCAGGGATTTTACCATGAGGCCAATGGTGACTTTAAAACACTTACAGAGTTTAATGGGAGAAAACTGAGGATGGAACAACAACATTGTAGTTACTCCGCAATACTAACCTAAATGACAGAGTGAAAATATTCCAAAATATGCATCCTTTTTGCAAAACTGCAAACAAAATGGCTAATACTTTATGTCCTGAATACAAATGTTTGGGGCAAATTCAACACATCACTGAGTACCACTCTTCATATTTTCAAGCATGGTGGTGGTATCATGGTATGAGTATGCTTCTCATCGGCAAGGACAAGGGAGTTTTTAGGATAAAAAGAAAAATACTACTAAGCACAGGCAAAATCCAACCGGAAAACCTGGTTCAGTCAGCTTTTCAACAGACACTGGGAGAAACCTTCACCTTTCAGCAGGACAATAACTTAAAACACAAGGCCAAATATACACTGGAGTTGCTTACCAAGACGACATTGAATGTTCCCAAGTGGTCTGGTTACAATTTTGACTTAAATCGGCTTGAAAATCTATGGCAAGATTTGAAAATGGCTATCTAGCAATGATCAACAAACAACTTGATAGAGCTTGAAGAATTTAAAAAATAATAATGTGCAAATAGTGTACAATTCAGGTGTGAAAAGCTCTTAGAGACTTAAAGACTCACAGCTGTAATCCCTTCCAAAGGTGATTCTGACATGCATTGACTCAGGGGTGTGAATACTTATGCAAATTAGATATTTCTGTATTTAATTTGGAATACATTTGAAAACAATTCTAATGTTAACATTGTTGTACAAAAATTGCGATATTTTGCCGACCAGGTGTTACAAACTATCAAGTACTATACAACAAAATATTGGTTGATGAGTGGTTGATGAAATCCTCACTTCTTGGCCTGTAGAATTTAGCACGGTGTGTGAGGGAGTGAGTGAGTGTGGGCCAAGATGCTCAGTAAAAAAACATCCAATGGCGTGTACCACCAGGCCCAGCTCTCTCTGCCTGCTGAGATAGATAAAGTTGTCTCAAGCCAGTGGTACGCACAGGAAGTTGAGAACAGGGATTATCTAGTCACAACATGATGACAGGAGACTCAGGTGGCCTTACAAGACCAGGCACACAGGCCCATCAATGCCGCTGAGTGGATCAAGAGTTGACATCTTCTGATAAGTGTGGGGGACCTCCTTCATGGTTACGTTACTGACCACAGGACATATGTGTGTATCCATTGGCTATACAGGACTACACTACAGTTAGAGGGTGAGTGAAGACCCTTTTGAGGGATGACCGACCTGGAGGCATCGACAGTGGGGGAACCCCCTCCCCCGTATATGATCTTCCTCCTGGTTTTCTTCTTCTTCATCACTGGCCTCCTGGGCTTCCTGGTCTGCCACCTGCTGAAGAAGAAGGGCTACCGTTGCAGGACTGGGGAGGAGGAGGACGATGAGGAGTGTGAGCAGAAACTGGGACCAGACAAGAATGGTAGGTATCTACCAGGATCTGTCAGAGTGTGTTTACATATACTGTATATTGGCTTTTGATCTATCCATTGATGTCAAATTAAATAAAATCTTATTGGTCACATATACATATTTAGCAGATGTTACGGGCAGGTGTAGCGAAATGCTTGTGTTCTTAACTCCGACAGTGCTGTAGTATCTAACAATTCACAACAATACAAACATCTAAATGTATAAGAATGGAATTAAGAAAATATATATATATATATACAAAAAAATGTTGGAGTTGCAATGATTAAAATACAGTAGAATAGAATACAGTATCCAGAGGTGGTATCATTTCCGATAAGTCACAAGTAAGTCTAGTCTTAGCACTCAAGTCACAAGTAAGTCTCTAGTCTTAGCATTCAAGTCACAAGTAAGTCTCAAGTCAAGACAGGCAATTCCGAGTCAAGTCTCAAGTCAAGACCAACAAGTCTCAAGTCCTAAACTTTGAGTTTCGAGTCCTAAACAAGTCATAATGTACTCTTCACCAAATGTAATACCATTTAATATTTTTAACAAGAGTTATAGTTAGTATATTACATTTATGTAAATCATGAATGCTTTTAAAAATATATTTATTATTTTCCAAATAAACTTTATATTTCCATGGAAATACATGGGTAGCCATAAGAAAGACCCCCCTCCCCAATAGAGATCGACTATCGAGGATCGCTATCGGGCGATGTAGGCTTGTACACGATCTCCCAACCTTCACACACACACACACACACACACACACACACACACACACACACACACACACACACACACACACACACACACACACACACACACACACACAAACACACACACACACACACACACACACACACACACACACACACACACACACACACACACACACACTGTGGTTACAGTAGGCTAACATATGTCAATGGCTTTAGGAACAGTAGTAACATCAGGCAGGATTTAGGCTACTAACTGCCTAGCCAGTTGTAGCTCAATCTTGGGTGCAATGATCACATTCCCACACTGACTGACTGTGTGGAGGCTCATTGAATTAACGTTACGTTAGCCAACATGCTACACTAGCAAAGTTATGAATGATATAGCTGTCGGCTATATTAGCTACGACTTAGCGTTCTTTGTGCAGCTTCAAATGTCAAACAAAGTTGGAAGTTGTTGCGCCTCCATCTGTCATTTTCTTCCCGCATGTTCTGCAAGTTGCAATATGTTTTTGTTGATACAGCGTAGTCTTTATATCCCAAAATAATAATTTTGGGTGTCATCTTTCCAAGCGCTCCATCTGAATTCACCCGCCGACGTTCCTCTGCGCTGCCACGCGCAACTTTTTCTCAGCTGGCACAATTTGATTGGCTGCTGTCCGATTCAAACTGTAATCCGTTAGATGAAGAGTTGATGAGCTGCACTTTTTTTTAATAGCATAATTTTTTATATTTGGGCTTGGGGAGGGTATCAAGTCAGTTCGAGTCAAAAGGCTCAAGTCCAAGTTAAGTCACGAGTCATTGGTGTTAAAGTCAAAGTCAAGTTGCAAGTCATGATATTTGTGACTTGAGTCTGACTCGAGTCCAAGTCATGTGACTCGAGTCCACACCTCTGGTAATACATATGAAATGAGTAAAGCAGTATGTTAACATTATTAAAGTGACTAGTATTCTAATATTAAAGTGACCAGTGATTCCATGTCTATGTACATGGGGCAGCAGCCTCTAAGATGCAGGGTTGAGTAGCCAGGTGGTAGCCGTGAAGGCTATTTAACAGACTGATGGCCTTGAGATAGAAGCTGTCTTTCAGTCTCTAGGTCCCAGCTTTAATGCACCTGTACTGACCTCACCTTCTAGATGGTAGTGGGGTGAACAGGCCTTGGCTCAGGTGGTTGTTGTCCTTGATTATCTTTTTGGCCTTCCTGTGACATCAGCTGCTGTAGGTGTCCTAGAGGGCAGGCAGTGTGCAAACAGTGATGCATTGTGCAGACCTCACTACCCTCTGGAAAGCCTTACAGTTGGGCGGTGCAGTTTGCGTACCAGGTGGTGATACAGCCTGACAGGATGCTCTCAATTGTGCATCTGTAAAAGTTTGTGAGGTTCTTAGGGGCCAAGACACATTTCTTCAGCCTCCTGAGTTTGAAGAGCCGCTGTTGCGCCACCTTCACCACACTGTCTGTGTGGGTGGACCATTTCAGTTTGTCAGGGATGTGTACGCCAAGGAACTTGAAGCTTTCCACCTTCTCCACTGCGGTCCCGTCGATGTGGATAGGGGAATGCTCCCTCTGCTGTTTCCTGAAGTCCACGATCAGCTCCTTCTTTTGTTTACGTTGAGGGAGAAGATAATTTCCTGGCACCACTCCACCAGGGCCCTCACCTCCTCCCTGTAGGCTGTTTTGTCATTGTTGGTAATCAGGCCTGTTGTCTGCAAACTTGATGATTGAGTTGAATGCGTGTGTGGCCATGCAGTCATAGGTGAACAGGGAGTACAGGAGGAGGCTTAGCATGCACCCTTGTGGGGCCCCTGTGTTGAGGATCTGCGAAGTGGAGGTGTTGTTTCCTTCCTTCACAACCTGGGGGCAGGTCGTCAGGAAGTTCAGGACCCAGTTGCACAGGGCGGGGTTCAGACCCAGAGCCCCAAGCTTAATGATGAGCTTGGAGGGTACTATGGTGTTTAAGGCTAAGCTATAGTCAATGAACAGACCGAGAGCCCACAGTCCTTGGGACCAGTGGTACTGTGTTATCCTCAAAACGGGAAAATAAGGTGTTTAGCTTGTCCGGGGGCAAGACGTCAGGGTTCGCGACATGGCTGGTTTTCCCTTTGTAACCTGTGATTACCTATTGACCCTCACCACATGTGTCTGAGTCGTTGATTTGCGACTCTATGTACTGACGTTTTCCCTGTTTGATTGCCTTGTTTTTCGGACATGTCTGTCTTTATCCAAAGGCCCTTGGTCATTTACCAAGCAGGAAACTGTACTCTTTATGTTAGAGGATGTTATTTCAGCTTGAATTAAATTCAGTCCAATGTAACCACTGAACACTCACGAAGAAGTCATATTTCCCATATTGAATTAGTGTTTATTTAATGGGTACTTGAAAACCATGGGCCTCAGTGGAAGTAAACAACTTTAAAGGAAGTAGAATCTCGTGGAAGCATACAAACAAACAGAAATATGCTCCTTTCATTGAAGTAAGGAAAAACGGTCCAGGTCAATAACTTTGAGAATTTCCTTTAATAATCTTGAATGATGATGAAGCACGCTTGGCGACAAGCTGCTTCGTCAGAAAAGTTTTCATATATTACAGATGATGAAGAAGAGGAAAATCAAGACACCGTTGAACAAATCCTGAAGTGCATCATTGAAAATGAAGGCAATAACTTAATAGATACTACATTTTGTCAATACCTTTGGCACTTAAATCCTGCAATTTAAATTGTGCTTAGCAAAAGTGTGTAATGTTTGTGTTCTACCTTCTAGCTAACATGGAAGCCTTCAAGGATATGCTAGGAAAACAGGATATATGTCAACATCATGATCCTAGGTACGTATTGCTAAGATCAATTTTTATTTTACTTAGTTATAATGTATTTTTGTGTAAGTAGATTTACATTCACCTTGTCTTACTCCAGCGTGTTATCACCTTTGGTGAAAGTATTTTAATGCCGAGCTAAGGTTACTTCGTAACAGCACCAACTCCTCTCAAGTAATTATACTCCTACTTTATTTCTCTCTGGAACAAACCAGTATTTCTGTGGTACATAATGCATATGGTTTAAATGCAGGTCTCCTGTACTGTACTACAGGGTTTCCACCTGCTTTATGCTGTTGTGTTTTCAGAGATGCCACAACAATGGGTGTAGCCTACATTTCTATGTGCCTGTGGCAGTCATGAAGTCAGTGTATTGTGTGGCTTGTATTTATGCTGGGACTAGCGGGTAGCTATGGAGTGGGGTGCCCAGCCCCTCTGTTCCTGCGCGATGCAGTGTGTCCTTGGGCTATCTGTCCCATGGGGTCACCTGGCTTAATGTTGTCTTGGTCTCAGCAGCTCTGTTATGGGATCTAGGCCCGTAACCACAAAGTGTCTCAGAGTAGGAGTGCTGATCTAGGATCTGTCCATACAATCTGATTTATTTTTAACTTAAACTCTTACTCTGAGACTCTTTGTGGATAGAGGACCTGATCTTTACTGCCTTGTTGTGAGGCAAAGAGACAAATAGTCTCCCTACATAGTATGCTGTTACTGCACTCAACCAACGTGCTTCTCCTTACATCCATATCAAGCATTCTAGGTAGAGCTGATCGAGGGCATTCTAGGTAGAGATGATTGAGGGTATTCTAGAGAAACACACCCAGTGGTGTGCTGTGATAATATAACTGTGATGTGCTACTAGTATATTGGAGAGATTTATGCTTGTTAATTAGATCCATGATCTTACTTGGCACCTCTAGGGTGAGGGTTTTAGTGTTCCTGTCTGTTTACCAAGATAGTGCTGTCAGACTGACAGCAGCCTACAGGGCGGTGGCGTTCGTTGGTATTCTTCCCACACTCTCCTCTCTCAGCCAGCTACAGCAGCAGTACAGCTACAGTACTCCCCAGAGATGCTGCAGTCCTGATGGGAGGGAGGTCACAGACAGAGGCGGCCAGAGAGGGGAACAGAGGGACTGATGGATCACACTAGAGACTCTTATTTCACAGGCAGACTACAACAAATATGCTACTATAAACCAGATGCTTAGAAATGACGTTTAGATGCTTAGAAAGATGTTTTTGGATGTTTTTGCTTAGTCATGGTCTAGAGTGTTTCCCAGACACGCTCCTCGGGACCCCAAGGGGTGCATGGTTTTGTTTTTGCCCTAGCACTACACAGTTGATTCAAATAATCAACTAAACATTGAGCTTTTTATGAATTGAATCAGCTGTGTAGTGCTAGGACAAAAACCTAGGACCCCTTGCGGTCTCCAGGACCGATTTTGGAAAAGGAATGGAAAATAAACATGCCTGACTGAATGGGTATTTCATTGTCTTTCCAAAAGATTACTGCGCAAAGAGAGCCTGGGGGGTATTCCACCTCATCACCACACAGTGCACTCTGGCGCCCAGCTCGACCATAAGTCCTGCACACTCTGTGTGCAAGGGCGGTCCAAGAAGGCCCGCCGCCTGAGCCGTGTGCCTCGGACCAATAAGCCCAGAACGCCAGGAGAGAGGAGAGAGTCCACAGTGTTCGCTGTGGGAAGGTGAGTCACACTGAACGGGTGTTTGACAACACAATACATTCATCTTTATTTATTTAATTAGTTTTTGCCTGGTAACCCATTAAGAACACATTTGTAGTCTCTCTAGTTACACTACTTTGTGTTTTCTAATGTGATTTAGGATTCAGAGAATTCAGAGGCCTTTGTGTTTGTGTTTAAGTACTTTACATGTGTACGGTTATGCTATCTAGGGTTCTCATCGTGGTGATGTACAGTACTATCTGATGTCTGTATACAGGTTCCGAGTCACCCACATGGACAAGAAGGATCAGGGGTCTGGCGACCAGTTGGACCAATCGGAGGCCCTGGATAGTGAGAAGGGGGATGAGGAGGACCCCCAGAGGAAGGAGGGGTACAACCTGCAGAGCATGTTCAAAGATGTCAAAACAGAGACCACAAATGGTGTGGTGGCCACCGCGGCCAAGCGGAAGAAGAGTCTAGTTCTGTTCTCGCTGCGCAGAGGCAGTGATCCAGTGGGGGTCAAAGTGTCGCTGAGCCAGCCCGTGGTGGAAGAGGAACCCCTCTTCAATGATCCGTTGAAGACTGCTCCAGTGCAGACCTCCAGCCCTGTGAAGGCCCTGTCGTCCCAGCCCAGCATGGGCTCTGCTGCACCTGACGACACTGAGATGGCCCCTGTTAAGATGTCCCCCACTAGGGTCACTTTTATAGTGTCCCCCACAGAGGCTCCCGAACCGGTCTCTCCCAACACGAGTCCAGCAGGAGTTTCCCCCCTAACGCCCCCGGTACAAGAATCCCCCATTACCACCCCAGTACAAGTCACCCCCATGATCCCTGAAATATTCCCCCTTACCCCAGGCTCCCCTACTAACCTTGCCCCTAGCCCCTTAAATGTCTCCCCTGCCACTTCCCCTGTACAAGCCCACCCTACCCCTGTACAAGCCTCCCCTACCCCTGTACAAGCCTCCCATACCCCAGTACAAGCCTCCCCTACCCCTGTACAAGCCTCCCCTACCCCTATACAAGCCTTCCATACCCCTGTACAAGCCTCCCATACCCCTACCCCTTTACAAGCCTCCCCTACCACTGCCCCCTTAAATCTCTCCCCTGCCCTGTCCTCCAGAATGGTGTCCCCCTCCCCTAACTCCTTAAATCTCTCCCCTTCCCTGTCCTCCAGAAAAGTGTCCTCCAATACTACTCCTTTAAATCTCTCCCCCACCCCTACCCCCATGCAAGTCTCCCCTGCCCTGTCCTCCAGAAAAGTGTCCTCCAATACTACTCCTTTAAATCTCTCCCCCACCCCTACCCCCATGCAAGTCTCCCCTGCCCTGTCCTCCAGAAAAGTGTCCTCCAATACTACTCCTTTAAATCTCTCCCCCACCCCTACCCCCATGCAAGTCTCCCCTGCCCTGTCCTCCAGAAAAGTGTCTTCCAATACTACTCCTTTAAATCTCTCCCCCACCCCTACCCCCATGCAAGTCTCTCCTGCCCTGTCCTCCAGAAAAGTGTCCCCCAATACTACTCCTTTAAATCTCTCCCCCACCCCTACCCCCATGCAAGTCTCCCCTGCCCTGTCCTCCAGAAAACTGTCCTCCAATACTACTCCTTTAAATCTCTCCCCCACCCCTACCCCCATGCAAGTATCCCCTGCCCTGTCCTCCAGAAATGTCTCCCCTGCCCTGTCCTCCAGAAAAGTCTCCCCTACCCCCTTAATGGTGTCCCCTATAGCTCCTCATAGCATTCTAAGTAATACTACTACTTTAGTCAAGGTGGAACAAACCTCACCCTCCTCCTCTCCGTTCACGACCTCAGCCAAAGCCACCATGAAAGGGCCAGAACACAAGGCAGACAGCCTTGCTAGGTTTAAGGCCGACAAAGTCTCTCCCACTGTGGCCACTGTGAAAATCTCCCCCACCGTGGACCACATGAAAGTCTCCGCCACCATGACTCCAACAAAAGTCTGCCCCTCCAGTGGAAGCCCTCTAGAGAACAAGCTGGAGGTGGGTAGTGTTGCCATAGTCAACGCCAGTCCTGACAGTCAGAGGGAAGTCTCTGTGGTGTGTATGGCTGATGTGGTGAAGGGGGAGAAGGAGGACCCTGCTGTGGCCCAGAGCCCCCCAGAGGAGGAGAAGGAGGACGAGGTGGAGATGGAGGACATAAAGAACTGTCGGGTCAGCCAGGAGGAGGAGGGCGTGTCTCTGAAGGAGAAGAGGAGATCAGTACACAGTCAGCACAAGTGGTGAGAGAGAGAGAGAGAGAGAGAGAGAGAGAGAGAGAGAGAGAGAGAGAGAGAGAGAGAGAGAGAGAGAGAGAGAGAGAGAGAGAGAGACTGTCCACGCCCCACTGTGACAAGGACAAATGGATATATAGCAATACTACGGAGGTAAACCAACCAGGCCATGTCAAAACTCAACTGAGTACACCATGCCAGGCTGGCTGAGACTGTCTGGCACCAACTGTGAAGTGACATGGCTTCAAAACGACAAGGCTGTGATTCATCCAGATGGATTGATCTTAAACACTTACATAATGTGACTAACAGCACAGCTATAATACTACTCCTTTTATAACCAGACAGTGCAAGCCCAGGCCTCACAGACTACACCAACAACAATCAACTATATCCCCAACAACAATCAACTATACCCCCAACAACAATCAACTATATCCCCAACAACAATCAACTATACCCCCAGCAACAATCAACTATACCCCCAACAACAATCAACTATACCCCCAACAACAATCAACTATATCCCCAACAACAATCAACTATATCCCCAACAACAATTAACTACACCCCCAACAACCATCAACTATACCCCCAACAACCATCAACTATACTCCCAACAACAATCAACTATACCCCCAACAACCATCAACTATACCCCCAACAACAATCAACTACACCCCCAACAACCATCATCTATACCCCCAACAACAATCAACTATATCCCCAACAACAATCAACTATATCCCCAACAACAATCAACTACACCCCCAACAACCATCAACTATACCCCCAACAACAATCAACTATACCCCCAACAACAATCAACTATACCCCCAACAACAATCAACTATACCCCAACATCCATCAACTATACCCCCAGCAGCAATCAACTATACCCCAACAACCATCAACTATACCCCCAACAACCATCAACTATACCCCCAACAACCATAAACAACAACCATCAACTATACCAACAACCATCAACTATACCCCTAACAACCATCAACTATACCCCTAACAACCATCAACTATACCCCAACAACCATCAACTATACCCCTAACAACAATCAACTACACCCCCAACAACCATCAACTATACCCCCAACAACAATCAACTATACCCCAGCAACAATCAACTACACCCCCAACAACCATCAACTATACCCCCAACAACCATCAACTATACCCTCAACAACCATCAACTATACCACCGTGTAAGTCGACCAAGAGAAAACAATGGGTAATATTGGTGTAGCCTAACTACTTGTCAGTCTGTTCTGTAACTCTACTACATACTATGGAATTAGAGGCAGAAACTGCCTCTGAGTAGGTTAACTCCAGGTTTTGATGTAGTCACCACTGGCTGTTTCTCTACCTATACAACCACATGCTTCCCATGTCATCTTGCAAATCAGTGGACCCATTTTGGTCCGCTAAAATGTTACCAGGGGCTCGATTAAATCTATTTCGGCGAAGTTCAGGTAATTTCCGATTGAGTCGACAAATGCAGCCTTTACATTTAATTTGCGTTATAGCACTGAACTTCAGCAATACGGATTCAATTGAACCTAGTCCCAAGTGTCATTTAGGACATATTATCATCAAGGGTATTGATACAGCCCAAAATAATTCATCTATCTGAGCTTCTAGATTCTAGCATGTGGATTCACTGTCTGTGTAGACTAATAGACTGAGAGACCAAAAGTCAGTCTTAAATCACTTTGAAACATCTATTCTTCCATTGACTCAGCTGTGTCCAATCTTATTAAGTTCTTCTGTGTACAGTGGGACAGAAGTTTCCCTGCCCTGAGAAATGTTGTGCTGGGTATGGTACAGTGGGACAGAAGTCTCCCTGCCCTGAGAAATGTTGTGCTGGGTATGGTACAGTGGGACAGAAGTCTCCCTGCCCTGAGAAATGTTGTGCTGGGTATGGTACAGTGGGACAGAAGTCTCCCTGGACTGAGAAATGTTGTGCTGGGTATGGTACAGTGGGACAGAAGTCTCCCTGGACTGAGAAATGTTGTGCTGGGTATGGTACAGTGGGTAGAAGTCTCCCTGCCCTGAGAAATGTTGTGCTGGGTATGGTACAGTGGGTAGAAGTCTCCCTGGACTGAGAAATGTTGTGCTGGGTATGGTACAGTGGGACAGAAGTCTCCCTGCCCTGAGAAATGATGTGCTGGGTATGGTACAGTGGGACAGAAGTCTCCCTGCCCTGAGAAATGTTGTGCTGGGTATGGTACAGTGACGTGATACAGAGGATAGTTATGTCACTTTTCATATTCTCAGAGAAAACTTTAAAAAACTAAAGCTAGTCCTTAACCAACCGTAACAAATACTCCAAAATGTTTCAGTCTGAATAGTGCTTTTAGCTACTGACTTTAGAATGTATGTTTACGGTACTGGAATATGTTATGTTGTTTACTTGGAAGCATACAGTAGCAGCGTACACGCTTAAGTCTTATTCATATAGAAACCATAGGCCAGCACTGCAGTTGATAAATATACATCATTAGGATGGTATTTTATCTGTAGTGGTCATTTGTTTTGTGTCAGGGTGGCTGGATAGAAACATCTATCCTGGATAGAAACATATACTTCCAGGGTTGTATTTACTAGGAACCAAACAGAAGCAATTTGGTTGAAACAGGGAGGGACCTACCTGATTTGTCCAATAAGAAATGCTTGTTTTTGTTTTCTGTTGCAAAACATTTGCTATGGTGTATCATAATGTATAGGCCCCTGATCCATAGTAGTGAACAGTGTTTCTCTCAAAGACATACAACACCTCTTCTCACTCGTTGACTCCAATTCCTTATTGCTGCACTTCATCATTTTAACAAAGAACCAATGGGATTTCAGTGTGATATGATGTTCAATGTCAACAGGGCATTAAGGCTGTGTTAATTTTTTTGCACAATAGATATTTCCTTATTAGCCAGAGAATTCGGTTTTAGCCATACGATGACAATATTCCTGAGTTGAATTTGAATTATGGAAATTATGTGAAACCCTTGATACCAGATTATTTCATCTAGTTTTGCTTGAAACTGATCTGTTTTCATTTACTACAGATGCATAGCACTTTGAAAATGCTTTTTTATTTTTATTTAACTAGGCAGTTAAGAACAACTTATTATTTACAATGACGGCCTACTCCGGCCAAACCCTGACAACACTGGGCCAATTGTGCACCGCCCTATGGGACTCCCAATCACGGCTGGATGTGATGTAGTCTGGATTCAAACCAGGTACTGCAGTGACATCTCTTGTACTGTGATGCAGTGTCTTAGACCACTGCGCCACTCGGGAGCCCCAACCTTGTAGAGATAGTATCAACATTGAAAATATTATAAAACGCAATAAAGAACAGCTAACAAAATGGCGTTTATATGCTAAAGACATGTTTACTTTAATATACATCATAGATGTGAAATGGTCAAGAAATCAAAAGCTTACTACTGTATATATCTGACTGTATGTCACAGTCATAAATGTTTCACCAGCGAACAGTACTGTAACTCCATATGTGAATGGTACTATATCTGGTTATAGCTCTGCTAAGCACAGAATATGACTGATTTCAATGAAGATTTCATGTTTTCAAATTAACTGGCAAACAAAAGCACACCAAAGTATTATTTTTGTGGATTCGAAGGAATCGTCACATACAGGAATCGAAGGAATCGTCACATACAGGAATCGAAGGAATCGTCACATACAGGAATCGAAGGAATCGTCACATACAGGAATCGAAGGAATCGTCACATACAGGAATCGAAGGAATCGTTACATACAGGAATCGAAGGAATCGTCACATACAGGAATCAAAGGAATCGTCACATACAGGAATCGAAGGAATCGTCACATACAGGAATCGTTTCCTGTATGTGTTACCAGGATGTGGTCTCCTCTGCTGGTCATGGCTGCTACATGCATTATCAGTTCACAGTAATGATCTAACTCCTTAGTCTTACACTGTGTCCATTGAGTGTAAAATATATTTAAATGTGTTTGTAATGGCCTTAGAATCATATATTGCATGTGTCTTCATTGACCGAAGCTGGAAATAACTCATGAGGAAAACATATATATTATATGCATACTATTAATCAACAACCTGATGTTTTGAGTCATCTCAAATGTGAAAATGCAGCTGTACAGTGAACAATTCTTAAGGAATCAAACTAAGTATATATTAAAGCTATGCATTTGACCTTTGTTGTTCGTATGACTAATTGTTGAGGTGGACTTAACCCAATGTGGTACTGTTAGAGCATTTCGTTCTGATACTTCAACCATCCTGTCATTCTGAGGTAAGAAATGAACAAGCACAAACACACCAGGAAGATTGTTTAATACATCTCAGTGTCCATGTTTGATTCTGGTTCTCATGGAAATAGAACATGACATGTAGAATATGGTTTACTACTGTATAATTAATACAGTGCATTATATGTGGTTTACTACTGTATAATTAATACAGTGCATTATATGAGGTTTACTACTGTAGAATTAATAAAGTATATTATCATGCAAGCAAAAAAAAGCATCAGGCACAAGCTTATTTGAACTGCAATACTGAACATTTAATTCTACAGGATCTCAAATAACCCTGTATCTTATCATACGCAAATTATAAACATCACTTCCTACAAGATAGTTTAATACTTCTGGTGAATGATGTCCCTGAAGCTCAGAGACAGATGAATCCATGTTTTTTGACATAATATCACGTAAACAATACAAGAATAATAACTTTCAAAAATAGTGTAGCCTGTCAGGAAGAGACAAAGCTCACCTGGTAGCTACATACTGTACAAGTCCCGGTGGGGGTGTGCACCACCAGACTCTCCTGTGGTGTCCACTCTGTCTCTTCTGAACACTCCCCCACACATGCTTCCTCAGGGCATGGGGGAGTGTCTCTGAGTCGGGGGAAGAGGGGGAGCCCTTGTCTGGGACAACAAAACAATGAATAAAGACAGACAAACAGATGAAACGCTTCAAAAGAGACTGAATGTAGTTATACAAAACATTCTAACTACAGTAATAGTGCATTTTGAGCTTTGGAGAGGGCATTTAGCAGATCAACTGAAAATATTTAAGAGCATGTTCACGCTTACGGAGCATAATATAATGGCTGAAAAACTGAGCCGCCTCGCTTTATGCACCAAAATTCAATGAAGATGATAGGACACCACAAAAAAAGGATATAAGAAAATGAGGAAGTGGCACAAACCCTGCCCAGCTCTACCCAGCCGTACCCAGCCCATCTCTACCCAGCTCTACCCAGCCCTATCCAGCTCTGTCCTACCCAGCCACCCCACCCCTACCCATCTTTACCCATCCCAACCCCACCCAGCCCAGCACTGCCCTGCCACACCCCGCCCTGCCCTACCCAGCCCTGCCCAGACCTGCTCTACCCAACCCTACCCAGACCAACCTATATCTACCCAGCCCTACCCACCTCTACCAAGCCCTGCCCAGGCCTACACAGCCCTTTCCAGACCTACACAGCCCTGCCCAGGCCTACACAGCTCAGCCCCACCCAACCCTGCCCAGCCCTGCCCAGCCCTACCCCCTACCCAAATCCTACCCAACACTACCCAGTCCTACTCAAAACTACCCAGTCCTACCCAGTCTGACTCAAAACTACCCAGTCCTACCCAGCCCTAATCAACACTACCCAGTCCTACTAAACACTACCCAGTCCTACCAAGCCCTAATCAACACTACCCAGTCCTACCCAGCCATACTCAACACTACCCAGTCCTACCCAACACCACCCAGTCCTACCCAACCCTACTCAACACTAACCAGTCCTACTCAACACTGCCCAGCCCAACCTTACTCAGCCCTGCTCAACACTATCCAGTCCAACCCAGCCATACTCAACCCTACCCAGCCCTACCCAGTCCTACCCAACACTACCCAGACCTACCGAGCCCTACTCAAAACTACCCAGTCCTAATCAACACTACCCAGCCCAACCCAGCCCTACTCAACACTACCAAGCCCTACCCAGCCCAACCCTACTCAATGCTACCCAGTCCTACCCAGCCCTACTCAACACTACCCAGCCCAACCCTACCCAGCCCTACTCAACACTACCCAGGTCTACCCAGCCATACTCAACACTACCCAGCCCAACCCTACTCAACCCTACCCAGCTCTACTCAACACTACCCAGCCCAACCCTACCCAGCCCTACTCAACACTACCCAGTCCTACCCAGCCATACTCAACACTACCCAGCCCAACCCTACTCAACCCTACCCAGCTCTACTCAACACTACCCAGCCCAACCCTACCCAGCCCTACTCAACACTACCCAGTCCTACCCAGCCATACTCAACACTACCCAGCCCAACCCTACTCAACACTACCCAGTCCTACCCAGCCCAACTCTACCCAGCCCTACTCAACATTACCCAGTCCTACCCAGCCCTACTCAAAACTACCCAGTCCTAATTAACACTACCCAGCCAAACCCATACCTACCCAACACTACCCAGTCCTACCAAGCCCTACTCAACACTACCCAGTCCTACCCAGTCCAGTCCAACCCTACCCAGCCCTACTTAACACTACCCAGCCCTACTCAACACTACCCAGTCCTACCCAACCCTACTCAATACTACCCAGTCCTACCCAGCCATACTCAACACTACCCAGTCCTACCCAACACCACCCAGTCCTACCCAGCCCTACTCAAAACTACCCAGTCCTAATTAACACTACCCAGCCGAACCCATCCCTACCCAACACTACCCAGTCCTACTCAACAGTACCCAGTCCTATCCATCCCTACCCAGTTCTACTCAACACTACCCAGTCCTAATCAACACTACCCAGTCCTAATCAACACTACCCAGCCGAACCAAGCCCTACCCAACCCTACTCAACACCACCCCGTCCTACCCAGCCATACTCAACACTACCCAGACCTAACCAGTCCAGTCCAACCCTACCCAGCCCTACTCAACACTACTCAGCCCTGCTCAACACTACCCAGTCCAACCCAGCCATACTCAACCCTACCCAGCCCTACCCAGTCCTACCCAACACTACCCAGACCTACCGAGCCCTACTCAAAACTACCCAGTCCTAATCAACACTACCCAGTCCTACCCAGCCCTACTCAACACTACCCAGTCCTACTCAACACTACCCAGCCCAACACTACCCAGCATTACTCAACACTACCAAGCCCTACCCAGCCCAACCCTACTCAATGCTACCCAGTCCCACCCAGCCATACTCAAAACTACCCAGTCCTACCCAGCTCTACTCAACACTACCCAGCCCAACCCTACCCAGCCCTACTCAACACTACCCAGGTCTTCCCAGCCATACTCAACACTACCCAGCCCAACCCTACTCAACCCTACCCAGCCCTACTCAACACTACCCAGTCCTACCCAGCCATACTCAATACTACCCAGCCCAACCCTACTCAACACTACCCAGTCCTACCCAGCCAAACCCTACCCAGCCCTACTCAACACTACCCAGGCCTACCCAGCCCTACTCAACACTACCCAGTCCTAACCAGCCCTACTCAAAACTACCCAGTCCTAATTAACACTACCCAGCCAAACCCATACCTACCCAACACTACCCAGTCCTACCAAGCCCTACTCAACACTACCCAGTCCTACCCAGTCCAGTCCAACCCTACCCAGCCCTACTCAACACTACCCAGCCCTACTCAACACTACCCAGTCCTACCCAGCCCTACTCAACACTACCCAGCCCTACTCAACACTACCCAGTCCTGCCCTACCCAGCCGTACCCAACACTACCCAGTCCCACCCAGCCCTACTCAACACTACCCAGTCCTACTCAGCCCTACTCAACACTACCCAGTCCTACCCAGCCTTACTCAACACTACCCAGCCCAACCCTACCCAGCCCTATCAAATCCTACTCAGCACTACCAATTCCTACACAGCCCTACCCAAACCTAACCAGACCTACCAGGTCTTACCCAGTTCTACCCATCCCTCCCCATCACATCCCTGCCCTACCCACCCCTAACCAACCCTACCCAGCCCTATCCTGTCCTGCCCAGTCGTACCATTTCCTACACAGCCCTACCCAGCCCAAGCCAAACCTTCCCAGTCTTACCCAGTACTACCCATCTCTCCCCAGACCTACCCTACCCACCCCTACCCAGCCCCTCCCTACCCATCCCTACCCACCCTACCCAGCCCAGCCCTACCCAGCCCAGACCTACCCAGCCCTGACCTATCCAGCCCTGCCCTACCCAGTCCATCCCTACCCTGCCCTGCCCTGCCCCTCCCTACCCAGCCCCTCCCTACCCACCCTACCCAGCCCTGCCCTACCCAGCCCTAGTCTAGTCTACATACCGGTCGTATTCTTCCAGCTGAGAGGTCAGGTGAGCTGTGTGTGCTGCCTGCACTCTCTGAGAGGATGTGAGAGAAAACAAGGCCAGATACACAGTGTTCAGAGAAAAGAAAAGGAACAAAACAGTGCGTGTACTGTACATTGTTAATGAAGACTACTGTGTTTCTAACAGTGCGTGTACTGTACATTGTTAATGAAGACTACTGTGTTTCTAACAGTGTGTGTACTGTACATTGTTAATGAAGACTACTGTGTTTCTAACAGTGCGCATAATGTACATTGTTAATGAAGACTACTGTGTTTCTAACAGTGTGTGTACTGTACATTGTTAATGAAGACTACTGTGTTTCTAACAGTGCGCTTACTGTACATTGTTAATGAAGACTACTGTGTTTCTAACAGTGTGCTTACTGTACATTGTTAATGAAGACTACTGTGTTTCTAACAGTGCGCTTACTGTACATTGTTAATGAAGACTACTGTGTTTCTAACAGTGCGTGTACTGTACATTGTTAATGAAGACTACTGTGTTTCTAACAGTGCGTGTACTGTACATTATTAATGAAGACTACTGGGTTTTTAACAGTGCGTGTACTGTACATTGTTAATGAAGACTACTGGGTTTTTAACAGTGCGTGTACTGTACATTGGTTTTATGTGATGACTGAGAGTTAATCCCCACCTGCCCTGCTGTCTGACAGGTTCTGTGATTTCAGTGAGAAAGAAGCCTGCAACCTGTCCTCCGGGTCCTTAGGGGGCGTACTGTTTACAGACCAGGACCCAGGGCCAGATGAGAAGCAGAGGAGACTGCAGGGGGTTCCAGAAATAGGGATGGGTGGAGAGAATGGAGGAAGAGTGGGGGTGGGAAGGCTCTGCAGAATTAAATGTAGAAACAATGGGAATTCAGATCGTGAAAATAATAGTAATCCCCTTGAGAATGCAGTTTTTTTAACAGACTCCAAATTCTATCTGCAGAGTTGAATCTTCTATCACTTGACTAGTCTTATGGAATGTGTTGTACAGTATTATACCACAAGGTGGAACACTTCACAAATAGACCTCATCCATACTGTATGTTCAAAGCTTTCTTTCTCATCACTACATGTATGTTTTGAGTCCAGATACTTTTGACAACAAAGTGTCATTCAGAGGGTAAACCAGATCTCTCACCTCCTCTTCCTCCTCTTTCTCCCCGTCCCCCAGCAGCTCCACCACCAGAGAAGGAAAGACCCCCAAGCGTCCGTCCAGCTCTCCCTCCCAGAAGCCGTCGTCAACCTCCCCCTGGCGGCAGCGCAGCAGCCTAATGACCGCCCCTTCTGGGAAGGACAGCTCCTCTGGACCCTGGCCCTGGTACTCAAACAGAGCCCGTGCCAGACCTACACCACAGAACAGACCAGACCAGAACCAAACACACAGACATCAGACTGGTACTCAAACAGAGCCCGTGCCAGACATTCGTCACAGAACAGACTCAGACAAGTCAGTAATACATGGGTAAACATTGTCTACATTAATAATGATTAACAAGATGGCGACAGCATTACTAATAATTAACAAGATGGTGACACAGTTATATCAATGACGGCTTGAACCTGGAATTTGGCCACTTGTCCAAATGGTATGAATCATGTCACAAACATTCAGAGGTGGGAGAAAAGCTTTCTGGTTAGTGATGATTCTTAAGACAGAAGAGCCCCTACTAACCCCCAGAGTGAGGGGAGCAGCCCTGCTGCCTCTTGGAATGTTCTGATGAGGAGCTGGAACTGTTGAAGGACCAGTCCAGCTGGGGACAAGGGAAGCCCTGCGCCAGGCAGACAGAGGAGCCCTCTCCTGGTGACCACAGGAACTGCAGGTACCTCTCAGGGACGTAGCCAACCTGGCCTGCTGCATTACGGGCCTGGAGAGGAGCACACAGTCAGTGAGTGTCAATAACATGGCTTTAGGGATGGTATATTCAGGGACAGTTGGACTTCATAGATGTGTTAAGAAGATAGTATTATAGCCATTCAATTATTGCGTCTAGTTGGGTCAATTATTGCGTCTCGTTGGGTCAATTGCGTCTCGTTGGGTCAATTATGGAGTCTAGTTAGGTCAATTATGGAGTCTCGTTGGGTCAATTATGGCGTCTCATTGGGTCAATTATGGAGTCTCGTTGGGTCAATTATGGCGTCTCATTGGGTCAATTATGGAGTCTCGTTGGGTCAATTGCAACCAACAGGCTTAACGCGCAGCTGCAGGTTAGTGCTGGATTTCTTAAAAAGCTACTAACGGGAGATTACGTGCACCAGCGTGTTAAAACAAACTGCTTGCAACCAAAAAGCCACAAGAATAAATCAGATCAGTTCATCTCCCGTTGTACTGTGTCAAATTAGTTAGATACCGCACAGCTGGGTCTAGCTTCACTACTCCAGGCCCCAATTAAATATTGACTATCAGGAACATTGAAAATAGCAAGGCTGGTAATTAATCAATATTTATTGTAAGAATATGCACTAGACAACACACATTATTGTTGTCTATCAACAATGACAAGCCACCAGGGTCTGACAATCTGGATGGAAAATTACTGAGGATAATAGTAGACGATATTGCCACACTTATTTGCCACATCTTCAATTGAAGCCTACTAGAGAGCCTGTGCCCTCAGGACTGGAGGGAAGCTAAAGTCTATCCGCTACCCAAGAATAGTAAAGACCCCTTTACTGGGCTCAAATAGCTGACCAATCAGCCTGTTACCAACCCTTAGTAAACATCTGATTTATTTTTTGTTGACCAGATACAATGCTATTTCAAAGTAAATAAATTGACAACTGACTTTCAGCACACTTATAGGGAAGGACACTCAACAAGCACAGCACTTACACAAATGACTGATGAGAAATTGACTGAGAGAAATTGATGATAAAATGATTGTGGGGCTGTCTTGTTCGACTTCACTGCAGCTTTTGACATTATTGATCATTGTCTACTGCTGGAAAAACATGTGGATAAGTTACTTGTCTAACAGGTGTTCTTTAATAGAAGCCTCTCAAACATAATCCAGGTAGAATCAGGAATTCCCTAGTAGCTGTTTAGGCCCCTTGCTCTTTTCAATTTTTACTAACGACATGCCACTGACTTTGAGTGAAGGCAGAGTGTCTACGTATGCGGATGACTTAACACTATACACGTCAGCTACTACAGCAACTGAAATTAATGCAACACTTAACAAAGAGCTGCAGTAAGCTTCAGAGTGTGTGGCAAGGAATACATTAGCCCTAAATATTTCTAAAACTAAAAGCATTGTATTTGGGACAAATCATTCACTAAACCCTAAATGTCAACTAAATATTGTAATAAATAATGTGGAACTGTATCAAGTTGAGATGACTAAACTGCTTGGAGTAACCCTGGATTGTAAACTGTCATGGTCAAAACATATTGATGCAGTAATAGCTAAAATGGGGAGAAGTCTGTCTATAATAAAGTGATGCTCTGCCTTCTTAACAACACTATCAACAAGGCAGGTCCTACAGGCCCTATTTTTGTTGCACCTTGAGGTCCCGGACCGTTGACCGTCTCAGGAGGTTCCGGACCGTGGAACGTCTCAGGAGGTCCCGGACCGTGGACCGTCTCAGGAGGTCCCGGACCGTGGACCGTCTCAGGAGGTTCTGGACCGTGGACCGTCTCAGGAGGTCCCGGACCGTGGACCGTCTCAGGAGGTCCCGGACCGTGGACCGTCTCAGGAGGTTCCGGACCGTGGACCATCTCAGGAGGTTCCGGACCGTGGACTGTCTCAGGAGGTTCCGGACCGTGGACCGTCTCAGGAGGTCCCGGACCGTGGACCGTCTCAGGAGGTTCCGGACTGGGAAATGTCGCCGGAAGCTCTGGATTGGGAAATGTCGCCGGAAGCTCTGGATTGGGAAATGTCGCCGGAAGCTCTGGACTGGGAACTGTCGCCGGAAGCTCTGGACTGGGAAATGTCGCCGGAAGCTCTGGACTGGGAACTGTCGCCAGAAGCTCTGGACTGGGAACTGTCGCCAGAAGCTCTGGACTGGGGATCATCGCAGGAAGCTTGGTGCTTGGGGCCGGCACTGGTGGTACCGGGCTGGTGACACGCACCTCAGGGCGAGTGCGAGGAGCAGGCACAGGACGTACTTGACTGGGAAGACGCACTTGAGGGATAGTGCGAGGAGCAGGAACAGGACGCACCTGACTGGGAAAGCGCACTTCAGGGCGATTGCGAGGAGGAGGCACAGGATGTACTGGACTGGGGACACGCATTTCAGGGAAAGTGCGAGGAGCAGGCACAGGATATACCGGGCTGTGGAGGCGCACTGGAGACACGGTGCGTAGAACCGGCACACATTGTACCGGAACGATGACACTTCACACGGTGAGTATGAGGAGTTGGCAGAGGACATACTGGGCTGTGAAGGCACACTGGAGACGCGGTGCATAGAACCGGAACACATTGTACCGGACCGATTACACTCTTCACATGGTGAGTAGGAGGAGTTGACAGAGGACATACTGGGCTGTGAAGGCGCACTGGAGACATTGTGCGTAGAACCGGGACACATTGTACCGGAATGATGACACTCTTCACATGGTGATTACGAGGAGTTGACAGAGGACATACTGGGTGGTGAAGGCGCACTGGAG
This sequence comes from Oncorhynchus gorbuscha, assembly GCF_021184085.1. Lineage (NCBI taxonomy): Eukaryota > Metazoa > Chordata > Actinopteri > Salmoniformes > Salmonidae > Oncorhynchus > Oncorhynchus gorbuscha. The sequence goes on from NC_060195.1 coordinate 24,865,727, forward strand.
ATCTTGTGCGTATAGCCAGCATCAATGGTACCGGTTCGATAACACACTTTGCACAGCAAGTGCAAGGAGCAGGCACAGGTCGTACTGGGCTGTGGAAGCGCCGGCATCAATTGTTCCGGAACTTTAACACACTTCTCAGGATGAGTACGGGGAGCTGACTACGTAGTGCTCAAACACACTATACATAAACAATATCCCATAACCCAAGGGTGGAAAAATGCTTAAGTATGATCCCCAATTAGAGACAACGATAACCAGAGGCCTCTAATTGGGAATCATACTAATCACCAACATAGGAAATCAAACCTAGAACCCCACATAGAAGATATAAACTAGAACAAAAAACCCTAGTCACGCCCTGACCTACTCTACCATAGAAAATACAGGTTTTCAATATTCAGGTAGCTAAGATGGGAAGAAGTCCGTAATAAAGTGAGGCTTTGCCTTCTTTTTAAAAACTTTATTTAACTAGGCAAGTCAGTTAAGAACAAATTCTTATTTTCAATGACGGCCTAGGAACAGTGGGTTAACTGCCTGTTCAGGGGCAAAACAACAGATTTGTACCTTGTCAGCTCGGGGGTTTGAACTTGCAACCTTCCAGGTTACTAGTCCAACGCTCTAACCACTAGGCTATGCTAACAACACTATCAATAAGGCAGGTCCTACAGGACCTAGTTTTGTTGCACCTTGACTACTGTTCAGTCATGTGCTCAGGTGCCACAAAAAAAATGCAATTGATTCAGAACAGGTCAGCACGGCTGGCCTTTGGATGTACTCAGAGAGCTAATATCAATAACATGCATGTCAATCTCTCCTGGCTCAATGTGGAGGAGAGATTGACTTCATCACTACTTGTATTTGTGAGAGGTATTGACATGTTGAACGCACCAATCTTTCTGTTTGAACTACTGGCACACAGCTCGGACACCCATGTATATCCCACAAGACATGTCACAAGAGGTCTCTTCACAGTCCCCAAGTCCAGAACAGACTATAGGAGACACACAGTACTACATAGAGCCATGACTACATGGAACTCTATTCCACATCAAGTAACTGATGCAAGCAGTAAAATTAGATTTAAAAAACAGATAATAAAACACCTTATGGAACAGCGGGGACTGTGAAGCAACACAAACATAGATACAGACTCATGCACACACACACACACACACGATAACATACATACAGTACATAAAGCTAGCTGCCATTGGACTCTGCAGCAGTGGAAACGTGTTCTCTGGAGTGATGAATCACGCTTCACCATCTGGCAGTCCGACGGACGAATCTGGGTTTGGCGAATGCCAGGAGAACACTTCCTGCCCGAATGCATGGTGCTGACTTTAGAGTTTGGTGGAGGAGGAATAATGGTCTGGGACTGTTTTTCATGGTTCGGACTAGACCCCTCAGTTCCAGTGAAGGGAAATCTTAACGCTACAGCATACAATGACATTCTAGACGATTCTGTGCTTCTAACTTTGTGGCAACAGCTTGGGGGAAGGCCCTTTCCTGTTTCAGCATAACAATAACAGTGTGCACAAAGTGGCCTTCCCCCAAGGCCAGTCAAGTTCTTCCACACCGATCTCGTCAAACCATTTCTGTACGAACCTCACTTTGTGCACAGGGGTACTGTAGAGTACAGTACAGTAAAGTACAATACAGTACATTATAGACATCTATGTTTGGGCTACATTATAATATAATTTGATTAGACTATAATTTTATGAAAACATATATTCTATTAACTCAATCATGATTGGCTTGATTTAGTTACCAATTTTAGAATGTGGATAGTTCAGGATACTTTATCTTCCGATAAAATGTGAATGTTAAATTGTCACAGTAAACGAGGAATGATTGTTAAATAGTCAAATCTGTGCTTAGTCTGCTCAAATAGAAGGTTTAATTTATTCTGAAGATAATACCCACCAGAGGGCTAAATAGTCTTGAAAAATGTTGGCAGTAACCATGACTTAAAGTTAACACTTTTAGGGAGCGGTAACATGGTGGCCAATAGTTGTTGCAGTTGAGATCTCATTAATGGTTTACAGAGAGCTCGCCTAATGTTGACAGTGCTTAATGTTGGTTGTAATTGACCCGTTATTTTTCACAACTGTTACGGATCAGTAAATATGAAGTTGAAGCGACATAAAGCCTCTCTTTCTCAAACAGGAAGACCGACAGTTTGTTTACACTGTGCTTAGTAGAAACAGGAAGTGAGGAGACCGCAGGCATTTGGTAGAGTGGGCAAATGTGTGGGAACAACTGCCTGCTACAGTAAATAGCACTGTTCCATGAGACAAAAGTTGCATCGCAAATGGCACCCTATTCCCTACATAGTTCACTGCTTTTGACCAGAGCCCTATGGAGCCTAAATATGGAATAGGGTGCCATTTGGGATGCAGCCAGAGATAAATCTGTCCTCATTTACCTTCAGCCAGTCCTCCATGTCTCCATCCTCTATCACCTGAAGCTCTTCTCCCTCTGTGATTGACAGCTCGTCTCCTTGGCAGGCCTGCAGGAAGATGGGCCAGAAAATTACACACAATAACACCTGAGAGGAAAATCCCATTCCTGTAATGTTGACATTTCTAAAATGTTAAGTCCTGATATTGTCACCTGATAGCTGTAGAGAACCATGCAAGCCAAGGGGTATCCACACGGCACCGAGCAGGAAGTTGAATCGATGAAAGTGTCACCATCTTCATCGTAGTCGTCGAAGTCTGTGAACTCAAACTCGTCCTCGGAGATATCTCCGTTGGACATGCGTGCCTCGCTCAGCCTCCTGTCCCTCTCCAGCTCCTCGTCTGCCTGGGTCATAGCACTGCTCACCCATGGCTCCACGTCCACCCCCGCCGACGCCAGCAGCGCCAGCCTGGACTCCGCCTTCACCCGGCTCACCTGGACACACACACACCACTTACTACCTGTCACCCCTCCCACACGTCTTCCACACGTCTCTCACATGTACCTTGTGCCAGATTACTTTTCCTCAATGTCATCCCTTTTACAGTCACAACTCAATGTAACACCTCAGACACTGTAACAACTCAGACACTGTAAAATCTCAGACACTGTAACACCTCACACACTGTAACACCTCAGACACTGTAACACCTCACACACTAACACTTCAGACACTGTAACACCTCACACACTGTAACACCTCACACACTGTAACACCTCAGACACTGTAAAATCTCAGACACTGTAATACCTCACACACTGTAACACCTCAGACACTGTAACAACTCAGACACTGTAACACCTCACACTCTGTAACACCTCAGACACTGTAACACCTCAGACACTGTAACACCTCACACACTAACACTTCAGACACTGTAACACCTCACACACTGTAACACCTCACACACTGTAACACCTCAGACACTGTAACACCTCAGACACTGTAACACCTCAGATACTATAACACCTCAGACACTGTAACACCTCAGACACTGTAACATCTCACACACTGTACCAACTCACACACTGTAACACCTCACACACTGTACCACCTCACACACTAACCTCTCACACTGTAACACCACACACACTGTAACACCTCACACACTGTAACACCTCACACACTGTAACACCTCACACACTGTAACACATTAGACACTGTAACACCTCAGACATTGTAACACCTCACACTCTGTAACACCTCACACACTGTAACATCTCACACACTATAACACCTCACACACTGTAACACCTCAGACACTGTAACACCTCAGACACTGTAACACCTCACGCACTGTAACACCTCACACACTGTAACACCTCAGACACTGTAACACCTCAGACACTGTAACACCTCACTCACTATAACACCTCAGACACTGTAACACCTCACACACTATAACACCTCACACACTGTAACACCTCACACACTGTAACACCTCACACACTAACACCTTACACACTAACACTTCAGACACTGTAACACCTCAAACACTGTAACACCTCACACACTGTAACACCTCACACACTAACACCTCACACACTGTAACACCTCAGACACTGTAACACCTCAGACACTGTAACACCTCAGATACTATAACACCTCAGACACTGTAACATCTCAGACACTGTAACATCTCAGACACTGTAACACCTCACACACTCTAACACCTCACACACTGTAACACTTCACACACTGTAACACCTCACACACTGTAACACCTCACAAACTAACACCTCACACTGTAACTACTCACACACTGTAACAGCTCACACACTGTAACACCTCACACACTGTAACACCTCACACACTAACACCTCACACTGTAACACCTCACACACTGTAACATCTCACACACTGTAACACCTCAAACACTGTAACACCTCACACACTGTAACACCTAAGACACTGCAACATCTCACACACTATAACACTCACACACTGTAACATCTCACACACTGTAACACCTCAAACACTGTAACACCTCACACACTGTAACACCTAAGACACTGCAACATCTCACACACTATAACAACTCAGACACTGTAACACCTCACACACTGTAACACCTCAGACACTGTAATACCTCACACACTAACACCTCAGACACTGTAACACCTCACACACTGTAACACCTCACACACTATAACAACTCAGACACTGTAACACCTCACACACTGTAACACCTCACACACTGTAACACCTCACAAACTGTAACACCTCACACACTGTAACACCTCAGACACTGTAACACCTCAGGCACTGTAACACCTCAGATACTATAATACCTCACACACTAACACCTCAGACACTGTAACACCTCACACACTGTAACACCTCACACACTATAACAACTCAGACACTGTAAAATCTCAGACACTGTAACACCTCACACACTGTAACACCTCAGACACTGTAACACCTCACACACTAACACTTCAGACACTGTAACACCTCACACACTGTAACACCTCACACACTGTAACACCTCAGACACTGTAAAATCTCAGACACTGTAACACCTCACACACTGTAACACCTCAGACACTGTAACAACTCAGACACTGTAACACCTCACACTCTGTAACACCTCAGACACTGTAACACCTCAGACACTGTAACACCTCACACACTAACACTTCAGACACTGTAACACCTCACACACTGTAACACCTCACACACTGTAACACCTCAGACACTGTAACACCTCAGACACTGTAACACCTCAGATACTATAACACCTCAGACACTGTAACACCTCAGACACTGTAACATCTCACACACTGTACCAACTCACACACTGTAACACCTCACACACTGTACCACCTCACACACTAACCTCTCACACTGTAACACCACACACACTGTAACACCTCACACACTGTAACACCTCACACACTGTAACACCTCACACACTGTAACACATCAGACACTGTAACACCTCAGACATTGTAACACCTCACACTCTGTAACACCTCACACACTGTAACATCTCACACACTATAACACCTCACACACTGTAACACCTCAGACACTGTAACACCTCAGACACTGTAACACCTCACGCACTGTAACACCTCACACACTGTAACACCTCAGACACTGTAACACCTCAGACACTGTAACACCTCACTCACTATAACACCTCAGACACTGTAACACCTCACACACTATAACACCTCACACACTGTAACACCTCACACACTGTAACACCTCACACACTAACACCTTACACACTAACACTTCAGACACTGTAACACCTCAAACACTGTAACACCTCACACACTGTAACACCTCACACACTAACACCTCACACACTGTAACATCTCAGACACTGTAACACCTCACACACTCTAACACCTCACACACTGTAACACTTCACACACTGTAACACCTCACACACTGTAACACCTCACAAACTAACACCTCACACTGTAACTACTCACACACTGTAACAGCTCACACACTGTAACACCTCACACACTGTAACACCTCACACACTAACACCTCACACTGTAACACCTCACACACTGTAACATCTCACACACTGTAACACCTCAAACACTGTAACACCTCACACACTGTAACAACTCAGACACTGTAACACCTCAGACACTGTAACACCTCACGCACTGTAACACCTCACGCACTGTAACACCTCACACACTGTAACACCTCAGACACTGTAACACCTAAGACACTGCAACATCTCACACACTATAACAACTCAGACACTGTAACACCTCACACACTGTAACACCTCAGACACTGTAATACCTCACACACTAACACCTCAGACACTGTAACACCTCACACACTGTAACACCTCACACACTATAACAACTCAGACACTGTAACACCTCACACACTGTAACACCTCACACACTGTAACACCTCACAAACTGTAACACCTCACACACTGTAACACCTCAGACACTGTAACACCTCAGGCACTGTAACACCTCAGATACTATAATACCTCACACACTAACACCTCAGACACTGTAACACCTCACACACTGTAACACCTCACACACTATAACAACTCAGACACTGTAACACCTCACACACTGTAACACCTCACACACTAACACCTCACACTGTAACACCTCACACACTGTAACACCTCAAACTCTGTAACACCTCAGACACTGTAACACCTCACACTCTGTAACACCTCAGACACTGTAACACCTCAGACACTGTAACACCTCACTCACTATAACACCTCAGACACTGTAACACCTCACACACTGTAACACTTCACACACTGTAACACCTCACACACTGTAACACCTCACAAACTAACACCTCACACTGTAACTACTCACACACTGTAACAGCTCACACACTGTAACACCTCACACACTGTAACACACTAACACCTCACACTGTAACACCTCACACACTGTAACATCTCACACACTGTAACACCTCAAACACTGTAACACCTCACACACTGTAACAACTCAGACACTGTAACACCTCAGACACTGTAACACCTCAGACATTGTAACACCTCACACTCTGTAACACCTCACACACTGTAACACCTCACACACTATAACACCTCACACACTGTAACACCTCAGACACTGTAACACCTCACGCACTGTAACACCTCATGCACTGTAACACCTCAGACACTGTAACATCTCACGCACTGTAACACCTCACGCACTGTAACACCTCACGCACTGTAACACCTCACGCACTGTAACACCTCAGACACTGTAACACCTCAGACACTGCAACATCTCACACACTATAACAACTCAGACACTGTAACACCTCACACACTGTAACACCTCAGACACTATAATACCTCACACACTAACACCTCAGACACTGTAACACCTCACACACTGTAACACCTCACACACTATAACAACTCAGACACTGTAACACCTCACACACTGTAACACCTCACACACTGTAACACCTCACAAACTGTAACACCTCACACACTGTAACACCTCAGACACTGTAACACCTCAGGCACTGTAACACCTCAGATACTATAACACCTCAGACACTGTAACACCTCAGACACTGTAACATCTCACACACTGTAACACCTCACACACTGTAACACCTCACACACTAACACCTCACACTGTAACACCTCACACACTGTAACACCTCACACACTGTACCACCTCACACACTAACACCTCACACTGTAACACCTCACACACTGTAACACCTCACACACTGTAACACCTCACACACTGTAACACATCAGACACTGTAACACCTCAGACACTGTAACACCTCAGACATTGTAACACCTCACACACTGTAACAACTCAGACACTGTAACACCGCAGACACTGTAACACCTCAGACACTGTAACACCTCACACTCTGTAACACCTCACACTCTGTAACACCTCACACACTGTAACACCTCACACACTATAACACCTCAGACACTGTAACACCTCAGACACTGTAACACCTCACGCACTGTAACACCTCACGCACTGTAACACCTCAGACACTGTAACATCTCACGCACTGTAACACCTCACGCACTGTAACACCTCACGCACTGTAACACCTCAGACACTGTAACACCTCAGACACTGCAACATCTCACACACTATAACAACTCAGACACTGTAACACCTCACACACTGTAACACCTCAGACACTATAATACCTCACAAACTAACACCTCAGACACTGTAACACCTCACACACTGTAACACCTCACACACTATAACAACTCAGACACTGTAACATCTCACACACTGTAACACCTCACACACTAACACCTCACACTGTAACACCTCACACAATGTAACACCTCACACACTGTAACACCTCAAACACTGTAACACCTCAGACACTGTAACACCTCACACTCTGTAACACCTCAGACACTGTAACACCTCAGACACTGTAACACCTCACTCACTATAACACCTCAGACACTGTAACACCTCACACACTGTAACACCTCACACACTGTAACACCTCACACACTGTAACATCTCATACACTGTAACACCTCACACACTGTAACACCTCAGACACTGTAACACCTCAGGCACTGTAACACCTCAGATACTATAACACCTCACACACTGTAACACCTCACACACTGTATCACCTCACACACTAACACCTCACACTGTAACACCTCACACACTGTAACACCTCACACACTGTACCACCTCACACACTAACACCTCACACTGTAACACCTCACACACTGTAACACCTCACACACTGTAACACCTCACACACTGTAACACATCAGACACTGTAACACCTCAGACACTGTAACACCTCAGACATTGTAACACCTCACACACTGTAACACCTCACACTGTAACACCTCACCCACTGTAACACCTCACACACTGTAACACCTCACACACTGTAACACTTCACACACTGTAACACATCAGACACTGTAACACCTCAGACACTGTAACACCTCAGACATTGTAACACCTCACACTCTGTAACACCTCACACACTGTAACACCTCACACACTATAACAACTCAGACACTGTAACACCTCACACACTGTAACACCTCAGACACTGTAACACCTCAGACACTGTAACACCTCACACACTGTAACACCTCACGCACTGTAACACCTCAGACACTGTAACACCTCACGCACTGTAACACCTCACACACTAACACCTCAGACACTGTAACACCTCACACACTGTAACACCTCAAACACTGTAACACCTCAGACACTGTAACACCTCAGACACTGTAACACCTCACTCACTATAACACCTCAGACACTGTAACACCTCATACACTATAACACCTCACACACTGTAACACCTCACACACTGTAACACCTCACACACTAACACCTTACACACTAACACTTCAGACACTGTAACACCTCAAACACTGTAACACCTCACACACTGTAACACCTCACACACTAACACCTCACACACTGTAACACCTCAGACACTGTAACACCTCAGACACTGTAACACCTCAGACACTGTAACACCTCAGATACTATAACACCTCAGACACTGTAACACCTTAGACACTGTAACACCTCACACACTCTAACATCTACACTGTAACACTCACACACTGTAACACCTCACACACTGTAACACCTCACACACTAACACCTCACACTGTAACACCTCACACACTGTAACAACTCAGACACTGTAACACCTCAGACACTGTAACACCTCAGACACTGTAACAACTCAGACACTGTAACACCTCAGACACTGTAACACCTCAGACACTGTAACACCTCAGACATTGTAACACCTCACACTCTGTAACACCTCACACACTGTAACACCTCACACACTATAACACCTCACACACTGTAACACCTCAGACACTGTAACACCTCACGCACTGTAACACCTCACGCACTGTAACACCTCAGACACTGTAACATCTCACGCACTGTAACACCTCACGCACTGTAACACCTCACGCACTGTAACACCTCACACTGTAACACCTCAGACACTGTAACACCTCAGACACTGCAACATCTCACACACTATAACAACTCAGACACTGTAACACCTCACACACTGTAACACCTCAGACACTATAATACCTCACACACTAACACCTCAGACACTGTAACACCTCACACACTGTAACACCTCACACACTATAACAACTCAGACACTGTATCACCTCACACACTGTAACACCTCACACACTAACACCTCACACTGTAACACCTCACACACTGTAACACCTCACACACTGTAACACCTCAAACACTGTAACATCTCATACACTGTAACACCTCACACACTGTAACACCTCACACACTATAACACCTCACACACTGTAACACCTCAGACACTGTAACACCTCACACACTATAACACCTCACACACTGTAACACCTCACACACTGTAACACCTCACACACTGTAACACCTCAGGCACTGTAACACCTCAGATACTATAACACCTCAGACACTGTAACACCTCAGACACTGTAACATCTCACACACTGTAACACCTCACACACTGTAACACCTCACACACTGTAACACCTCACACACTGTAACACCTCACACACTGTAACACCTCAGACACTGTAACACCTCACACACTGTAACACCTCACACACTGTAACACCTCACACACTGTAACACCTCAGACACTGTAACACCTCAGGCACTGTAACACATCAGATACTATAACACCTCAGACACTGTAACACCTCAGACACTGTAACATCTCACACACTGTAACACCTCACACACTGTAACACCTCACACACTAACACCTCACACTGTAACACCTCACACACTGTAACACCTCACACACTGTACCACCTCACACACTAACACCTCACACTGTAACACCTCACACACTGTAACACCTCACACACTGTAACACCTCACACACTGTAAGACAACACTGTAACATCTCAGACACTGTAACACCTCAGACATTGTAACACCTCACACTCTGTAACACCTCACAGACTGTAACACCTCACACTATAACACCTCACACACTGTAACACCTCAGACATTGTAACACCTCACACTCTGTAACACCTCACACACTGTAACACCTCAGACACTGTAACACCTCAGACACTGTAACACCTCAGACACATTAACACCTCACACACTGTAACACCTCACACTGTAACACCTCACCCACTGTAACACCTCACCCACTGTAACACCTCACACACTGTAACACTTCACACACTGTAACACATCAGACACTGTAACACCTCAGACACTGTAACACCTCAGACATTGTAACACCTCACACTCTGTAACACCTCACACACTGTAACACCTCACACACTATAACAACTCAGACACTGTAACACCTCACACACTGTAACACCTCAGACACTGTAACACCTCAGACACTGTAACATCTCACACACTGTAACACCTCACGCACTGTAACACCTCAGACACTGTAACACCTCACGACACTGTAACACCTCACACACTAACACCTCAGACACTGTAACACCTCACACACTGTAACACCTCAAACACTGTAACACCTCGGACACTGTAACACCTCACACACTGTAACACCTCAGACACTGTAACACCTCAGACACTGTAACACCTCACTCACTATAACACCTCAGACACTATAACACCTCACACACTGTAACACCTCACACACTGTAACACCTCACACACTAACACCTTACAACTAACACTTCAGACACTGTAACACCTCAAACACTGTAACACCTCACACACTGTAACACCTCACACACTAACACCTCACACACTGTAACACCTCAGACACTGTAACACCTCAGACACTGTAACACCTCAGATACTATAACACCTCAGACACTGTAACACCTCAGACACTGTAACACCTCACACACTCTAACACCTCACACACTGTAACACTTCACACACTGTAACACCTCACACACTGTAACACCTCACACACTAACACCTCACACTGTAACTACTCACACACTGTAACAGCTCACACACTGTAACACCTCACACACTGTAACACCACACACACTAACACCTCACACTGTAACACCTCACACACTGTAACACCTCAGACATTGTAACACCTCACACTCTGTAACACCTCACAGACTGTAACACCTCACACACTATAACACCTCACACACTGTAAGACCTCAGACACTGTAACACCTCAGACACTGTAACACCTCACGCACTGTAACACCTCAGACACTGTGACACCCCAGACACTGTAACACCTCACGCACTGTAACACATCAGACACTGTAACACCTCACGCACTGTAACACCTCATGCACTGTAACACCTCAGACACTGCAACATCTCACACACTATAACAACTCAGACACTGTAACACCTCACACACTGTAACACCTCAGACACTATAACACTCACACACTAACACCTCAGACACTGTAACACCTCACACACTGTAACACCTCACACCTTATAACACCTCAGACACTGTAACACCTCAGACACTGTAACACCTCACGCACTGTAACACCTCACGCACTGTAACACCTCAGACACTGTAACATCTCACGCACTGTAACACCTCAAGCACTGTAACACCTCACGCACTGTAACACCTCAGACACTGTAACACCTCAGACACTGTAACACCTCAGACACTGCAAACACACTATAACAACTCAGACACTGTAACACCTCACACACTGTAACACCTCAGACACTATAATACTCACACACTAACACCTCAGACACTGTAACACCTCACACACTGTAACACCTCACACACTATAACAACTCAGACACTGTAACACCTCACACACTGTAACACCTCACTAACACCTCACACTGTAACACCTCACACACTGTAACACCTCACACACTGTAACACCTCACTCACTATAACACCTCAGACACTGTAACACCTCAGACACTATAACACCTCACACACTGTAACACCTCACACACTGTAACACCGCACTCACTAACACTGTAACACTAACACTTCAGACACTGTAACACCTCAAACACTGTAACACCTCACACACTAACACCTCACACACTGTAACACCTCAGACACTGTAACACCTCAGACACTGTAACACCTCAGATATTATAACACCTCAGACACTGTAACACCTCAGACACTGTAACACCTCACACACTCTAACACCTCACACACTGTAACACTTCACACACTGTAACACCTCACACACTGTAACACCTCACACACTAACACCTCACACTGTAACTACTCACACACTGTAACAGCTCACACACTGTAACACCTCACACACTGTAACACCACACACACTAACACCTCACACTGTAACACCTCACACACTGTAACACCTCAGACATTGTAACACCTCACACTCTGTAACACCTCACACACTGTAACACCACACACTAACACCTCACACTGTAACACCTCAGACACTGTAACACCTCATGCACTGTAACACCTCAGACACTGTGACACCCCAGACACTGTAACACCTCACGCACTGTAACACCTCACGCACTGTAACACCTCATGCACTGTAACACCTCAGACACTGCAACATCTCACACACTATAACACCTCACACACTAACACCTCAGACACTGTAACACCTCACACACTGTAACACCTCACACACTATAACACCTCAGACACTGTAACACCTCAGACACTGTGACACCCCAGACACTGTAACACCTCACGCACTGTAACACCTCACGCACTGTAACACCTCATGCACTGTAACACCTCACACACTGTAACACCTCAGACACTATAACACCTCACACACTAACACCTCAGACACTGTAACACCTCACACACTGTAACACCTCACACACTATAACACCTCAGACACTGTAACACCTCAGACACTGTAACACCTCACGCACTGTAACACCTCACGCACTGTAACACCTCAGACACTGTAACATCTCACGCACTGTAACACCTCACGCACTGTAACACCTCACGCACTGTAACACCTCACGCACTGTAACACCTCAGACACTGTAACACCTCAGACACTGCAACATCTCACACACTATAACAACTCAGACACTGTAACACCTCACACACTGTAACACCTCAGACACTATAATACCTCACACACTAACACCTCAGACACTGTAACACCTCACACACTGTAACACCTCACACACTATAACAACTCAGACACTGTAATATCTCACACACTGTAACATCTCACACACTAACACCTCACACTGTAACACCTCACACACTGTAACACCTCAAGCACTGTAACACCTCAGACACTGTAACACCTCACACTCTGTAACACCTCAGACACTGTAACACCTCAGACACTGTAACACCTCACTCACTATAACACCTCAGACACTGTAACACCTCACACACTATAACACCTCACACACTGTAACACCTCACACACTGTAACATCTCATACACTGTAACACCTCACACACTGTAACACCTCAGACACTGTAACACCTCAGGCACTGTAACACTCAGATACTATAACACCTCACACACTGTAACACCTCACACACTGTATCACCTCACACACTAACACCTCACACTGTAACACCTCACACACTGTAACACCTCACACACTGTACCACCTCACACACTAACACCTCACACTGTAACACCTCACACACTGTAACACCTCACACACTGTAACACCTCACACACTGTAACACATCAGACACTGTAACACCTCAGACACTGTAACACCTCAGACATTGTAACACCTCACACACTGTAACACCTCACACTGTAACACCTCACCCACTGTAACACCTCACACACTGTAACACCTCACACACTGTAACACTTCACACACTGTAACACATCAGACACTGTAACACCTCAGACACTGTAACACCTCAGACATTGTAACACCTCACACTCTGTAACACCTCACACACTGTAACACCTCACACACTATAACAACTCAGACACTGTAACACCTCACACACTGTAACACCTCAGACACTGTAACACCTCAGACACTGTAACACCTCACACACTGTAACACCTCACACACTGTAACACCTCAGACACTGTAACACCTCACGCACTGTAACACCTCACACACTAACACCTCAGACACTGTAACACCTCACACACTGTAACACCTCAAACACTGTAACACCTCAGACACTGTAACACCTCACACTCTGTAACATCTCAGACACTGTAACACCTCAGACACTGTAACACCTCACTCACTATAACACCTCAGACACTGTAACACCTCATACACTATAACACCTCACACACTGTAACACCTCACACACTGTAACACCTCACACACTAACACCTTACACACTAACACTTCAGACACTGTAACACCTCAAACACTGTAACACCTCACACACTGTAACACCTCACACACTAACACCTCACACACTGTAACACCTCAGACACTGTAACACCTCAGACACTGTAACACCTCAGACACTGTAACACCTCAGATACTATAACACCTCAGACACTGTAACACCTTAGACACTGTAACACCTCACACACTCTAACATCTCACACACTGTAACACTTCACACACTGTAACACCTCACACACTGTAACACCTCACACACTAACACCTCACACTGTAACACCTCACACACTGTAACAACTCAGACACTGTAACACCTCAGACACTGTAACACCTCAGACACTGTAACAACTCAGACACTGTAACACCTCAGACACTGTAACACCTCAGACACTGTAACACCTCACACTCTGTAACACCTCACACACTGTAACACCTCACACACTATAACACCTCACACACTGTAACACCTCAGACACTGTAACACCTCACGCACTGTAACACCTCACGCACTGTAACACCTCAGACACTGTAACATCTCACGCACTGTAACACCTCACGCACTGTAACACCTCACGCACTGTAACACCTCACGCACTGTAACACCTCAGACACTGTAACACCTCAGACACTGCAACATCTCACACACTATAACACCTCAGACACTGTAACACCTCACACACTGTAACACACACACTATAACAACTCAGACACTGTATCACCTCACACACTGTAACACCTCACACACTAACACCTCACACTGTAACACCTCACACACTGTAACACCTCACACACTGTAACACCTCAAACACTGTAACACCACAGACACTGTAACACCTCACACTCTGTAACACTCAGACACTGTAACAACTCACTCACTATAACACTCAGACACTGTAACACCTCACACACTATAACACCTCACACACTGTAACACCTCAGACACTGTAACACCTCAGATACTATAACACCTCAGACACTGTAACACCTCAGACACTGTAACATCTCACACACTGTAACACCTCACACACTGTAACACCTCACACACTGTAACACCTCACACACTGTAACACCTCACACACTGTAACACCCCAGACACTGTAACACCTCACACACTGTAACACCTCACACACTGTAACACCTCACACACTGTAACACCTCAGACACTGTAACACCTCAGGCACTGTAACACATCAGATACTATAACACCTCAGACACTGTAACACCTCAGACACTGTAACATCTCACACACTGTAACACCTCACACACTGTAACACCTCACACACTAACACCTCACACTGTAACACCTCACACACTGTAACACCTCACACACTAACACCTCACACTGTAACACCTCACACACTGTAACACCTCACACACTGTAACACCTCACACACTGTAAGACATCAGACACTGTAACATCTCAGACACTGTAACACCTCAGACATTGTAACACCTCACACTCTGTAACACCTCACAGACTGTAACACCTCACACACTATAACACCTCAGACACTGTAACACCTCAGACACTGTAACATCTCACACACTGTAACACCTCACACACTGTAACACCTCACACACTGTAACACCTCACACACTGTAACACCTCACACACTGTAACACCTCAGACACTGTAACACACACTGTAACACCTCACACACTGTAACACCTCACACACTGTAACACCTCAGACACTGTAACACCTCAGGCACTGTAACACATCAGATACTATAACACCTCAGACACTGTAACACCTCAGACACTGTAACATCTCACACACTGTAACACCTCACACACTGTAACACCTCACACACTAACACCTCACACTGTAACACCTCACACACTGTAACACCTCACACACTAACACCTCACACTGTAACACCTCACACACTGTAACACCTCACACACTGTAACACCTCACACACTGTAAGACATCAGACACTGTAACATCTCAGACACTGTAACACCTCAGACATTGTAACACCTCACACTCTGTAACACCTCACAGACTGTAACACCTCACACACTATAACACCTCACACACTGTAACACCTCAGACATTGTAACACCTCACACTCTGTAACACCTCACACACTGTAACACCTCAGACACTGTAACACCTCAGACACTGTAACACCTCAGACACATTAACACCTCACACACTGTAACACCTCACACTGTAACACCTCACCCACTGTAACACCTCACACACTGTAACACTTCACACACTGTAACACATCAGACACTGTAACACCTCAGACACTGTAACACCTCAGACATTGTAACACCTCACACTCTGTAACACCTCACACACTGTAACACCTCACACACTATAACAACTCAGACACTGTAACACCTCACACACTGTAACACCTCAGACACTGTAACACCTCAGACACTGTAACATCTCACACACTGTAACACCTCACGCACTGTAACACCTCAGACACTGTAACACCTCACGCATGTAACACCTCACACACTAACACCTCAGACACTGTAACACCTCACACACTGTAACACCTCAAACACTGTAACACCTCGGACACTGTAACACCTCACACTCTGTAACACCTCAGACACTGTAACACCTCAGACACTGTAACACCTCACACTATAACACCTCAGACACTATAACACCTCACACACTGTAACACCTCACACACTGTAACACCTCACACACTAACACCTTACACACTAACACTTCAGACACTGTAACACCTCAAACACTGTAACACCTCACACACTGTAACACCTCACACACTAACACCTCACACACTGTAACACCTCAGACACTGTAACACCTCAGACACTGTAACACCTCAGATACTATAACACCTCAGACACTGTAACACCTCAGGCACTGTAACACCTCACACACTCTAACACCTCACACACTGTAACACTTCACACACTGTAACACCTCACACACTGTAACACCTCACACACTAACACCTCACACTGTAACTACTCACACACTATAACACCTCACACACTGTAACACCTCACACACTGTAACACCTCACACACTAACACCTTACACACTAACACTTCAGACACTGTAACACCTCAAACACTGTAACACCTCACACACTGTAACACCTCACACACTGTAACACCTCAGACACTGTAACACCTCAGACACTGTAACACCTCAGACACTGTAACACCTCAGATACTATAACACCTCAGACACTGTAACACCTTAGACACTGTAACACCTCACACACTCTAACATCTCACACACTGTAACACTTCACACACTGTAACACCTCACACACTGTAACACCTCACACACTAACACCTCACACTGTAACACCTCACACACTGTAACAACTCAGACACTGTAACACCTCAGACACTGTAACACCTCAGACACTGTAACAACTCAGACACTGTAACACCTCAGACACTGTAACACCTCAGACACTGTAACACCTCAGACATTGTAACACCTCACACTCTGTAACACCTCACACACTGTAACACCTCACACACTATAACACCTCACACACTGTAACACCTCAGACACTGTAACACCTCACGCACTGTAACACCTCACGCACTGTAACACCTCAGACACTGTAACATCTCACGCACTGTAACACCTCACGCACTGTAACACCTCACGCACTGTAACACCTCACGCACTGTAACACCTCAGACACTGTAACACCTCAGACACTGCAACATCTCACACACTATAACACCTCAGACACTGTAACACCTCACACACTGTAACACCTCACACACTATAACAACTCAGACACTGTATCACCTCACACACTGTAACACCTCACACACTGTAACACCTCACACACTGTAACACCTCAAACACTGTAACACCGCAGACACTGTAACACCTCACACTCTGTAACACCTCAGACACTGTAACAACTCACTCACTATAACACCTCAGACACTGTAACACCTCACACACTATAACACCTCACACACTGTAACACCTCACACACTGTAACACCTCACACACTGTAACACCTCAGGCACTGTAACACCTCAGATACTATAACACCTCAGACACTGTAACACCTCAGACACTGTAACATCTCACACACTGTAACACCTCACACACTGTAACACCTCACACACTGTAACACCTCACACACTGTAACACCTCACACACTGTAACACCTCAGACACTGTAACACCTCACACACTGTAACACCTCACACACTGTAACACCTCACACACTGTAACACCTCAGACACTGTAACACCTCAGGCACTGTAACACATCAGATACTATAACACCTCAGACACTGTAACACCTCAGACACTGTAACATCTCACACACTGTAACACCTCACACACTGTAACACCTCACACACTAACACCTCACGCACTGTAACACCTCAGACACTGTAACACCTCACGCACTGTAACACCTCACACACTAACACCTCAGACACTGTAACACCTCACACACTGTAACACCTCAAACACTGTAACACCTCGGACACTGTAACACCTCACACTCTGTAACACCTCAGACACTGTAACACCTCAGACACTGTAACACCTCACTCACTATAACACCTCAGACACTATAACACCTCACACACTGTAACACCTCACACACTGTAACACCTCACACACTAACACCTTACACACTAACACTTCAGACACTGTAACACCTCAGACACTGTAACACCTCACACACTGTAACACCTCACACACTAACACCTCACACACTGTAACACCTCAGACACTGTAACACCTCAGACACTGTAACACCTCAGATACTATAACACCTCAGACACTGTAACACCTCAGGCACTGTAACACCTCACACACTCTAACACCTCACACACTGTAACACTTCACACACTGTAACACCTCACACACTGTAACACCTCACACACTAACACCTCACACTGTAACTACTCACACACTGTAACAGCTCACACACTGTAACACCTCACACACTGTAACACCACACACACTAACACCTCACACTGTAACACCTCACACACTGTAACACCTCAGACATTGTAACACCTCACACTCTGTAACACCTCACAGACTGTAACACCTCACACACTATAACACCTCACACACTGTAAGACCTCAGACACTGTAACACCTCAGACACTGTAACACCTCACGCACTGTAACACCTCAGACACTGTGACACCCCAGACACTGTAACACCTCACGCACTGTAACACATCAGACACTGTAACACCTCACGCACTGTAACACCTCATGCACTGTAACACCTCAGACACTGCAACATCTCACACACTATAACAACTCAGACACTGTAACACCTAAGACACTGTAACACCTCAGACACTGTAACACCTCAGATACTATAACACCTCAGACACTGTAACACCTCAGACACTGTAACATCTCACACACTGTACCAACTCACACACTGTACCAACTCACACACTGTAACACCTCACACACTAACCTCTCACACTGTAACACCACACACACTGTAACACCTCACACACTGTAACACCTCACACACTGTAACACCTCACACACTGTAACACATCAGACACTGTAACACCTCAGACATTGTAACACCTCACACTCTGTAACACCTCACACACTGTAACATCTCACACACTATAACACCTCACACACTGTAACACCTCAGACACTGTAACACCTCAGACACTGTAACACCTCACGCACTGTAACACCTCACACACTGTAACACCTCAGACACTGTAACACCTCAGACACTGTAACACCTCACTCACTATAACACCTCAGACACTGTAACACCTCACACACTATAACACCTCACACACTGTAACACCTCACACACTGTAACACCTCACACACTAACACCTTACACACTAACACTTCAGACACTGTAACACCTCAAACACTGTAACACCTCACACACTGTAACACCTCACACACTAACACCTCACACACTGTAACACCTCAGACACTGTAACACCTCAGACACTGTAACACCTCAGACACTGTAACACCTCAGATACTATAACACCTCAGACACTGTAACATCTCAGACACTGTAACACCTCACACACTCTAACACCTCACACACTGTAACACTTCACACACTGTAACACCTCACACACTGTAACACCTCACAAACTAACACCTCACACTGTAACTACTCACACACTGTAACAGCTCACACACTGTAACACCTCACACACTGTAACACCTCACACACTAACACCTCACACTGTAACACCTCACACACTGTAACATCTCACACACTGTAACACCTCAAACACTGTAACACCTCACACACTGTAACAACTCAGACACTGTAACACCTCAGACACTGTAACACCTCACGCACTGTAACACCTCACGCACTGTAACACCTCACACACTGTAACACCTCAGACACTGTAACACCTAAGACACTGCAACATCTCACACACTATAACAACTCAGACACTGTAACACCTCACACACTGTAACACCTCAGACACTGTAATACCTCACACACTAACACCTCAGACACTGTAACACCTCACACACTGTAACACCTCACACACTATAACAACTCAGACACTGTAACACCTCACACACTGTAACACCTCACACACTGTAACACCTCACAAACTGTAACACCTCACACACTGTAACACCTCAGACACTGTAACACCTCAGGCACTGTAACACCTCAGATACTATAATACCTAACTAACACCTCAGACACTGTAACACCTCACACACTGTAACACCTCACACACTATAACAACTCAGACACTGTAACACCTCACACACTGTAACACCTCACACACTAACACCTCACACTGTAACACCTCACACACTGTAACACCTCAAACTCTGTAACACCTCAGACACTGTAACACCTCACACTCTGTAACACCTCAGACACTGTAACACCTCAGACACTGTAACACCTCACTCACTATAACACCTCAGACACTGTAACACCTCACACACTGTAACACTTCACACACTGTAACACCTCACACACTGTAACACCTCACAAACTAACACCTCACACTGTAACTACTCACACACTGTAACAGCTCACACACTGTAACACCTCACACACTGTAACACCTCACACACTAACACCTCACACTGTAACACCTCACACACTGTAACATCTCACACACTGTAACACCTCAAACACTGTAACACCTCACACACTGTAACAACTCAGACACTGTAACACCTCAGACACTGTAACACCTCAGACATTGTAACACCTCACACTCTGTAACACCTCACACACTGTAACACCTCACACACTATAACACCTCACAAACTGTAACACCTCAGACACTGTAACACCTCACGCACTGTAACACCTCATGCACTGTAACACCTCAGACACTGTAACATCTCACGCACTGTAACACCTCACGCACTGTAACACCTCACGCACTGTAACACCTCACGCACTGTAACACCTCAGACACTGTAACACCTCAGACACTGCAACATCTCACACACTATAACAACTCAGACACTGTAACACCTCACACACTGTAACACCTCAGACACTATAATACCTCACACACTAACACCTCAGACACTGTAACACCTCACACACTGTAACACCTCACACACTATAACAACTCAGACACTGTAACACCTCACACACTGTAACACCTCACACACTGTAACACCTCACAAACTGTAACACCTCACACACTGTAACACCTCAGACACTGTAATACCTCAGGCACTGTAACACCTCAGATACTATAACACCTCAGACACTGTAACACCTCAGACACTGTAACATCTCACACACTGTAACACCTCACACACTGTAACACCTCACACACTAACACCTCACACTGTAACACCTCACACACTGTAACACCTCACACACTGTACCACCTCACACACTAACACCTCACACACTGTAACACCTCACACACTGTAACACATCAGACACTGTAACACCTCAGACACTGTAACACCTCAGACATTGTAACACCTCACACACTGTAACAACTCAGACACTGTAACACCGCAGACACTGTAACACCTCAGACACTGTAACACCTCACACTCTGTAACACCTCACACTCTGTAACACCTCACACACTGTAACACCTCACACACTATAACACCTCAGACACTGTAACACCTCAGACACTGTAACACCTCACGCACTGTAACACCTCACGCACTGTAACACCTCAGACACTGTAACATCTCACGCACTGTAACACCTCACGCACTGTAACACCTCACGCACTGTAACACCTCAGACACTGTAACACCTCAGACACTGCAACATCTCACACACTATAACAACTCAGACACTGTAACACCTCACACACTGTAACACCTCAGACACTATAATACCTCACAAACTAACACCTCAGACACTGTAACACCTCACACACTGTAACACCTCACACACTATAACAACTCAGACACTGTAACATCTCACACACTGTAACACCTCACACACTAACACCTCACACTGTAACACCTCACACAATGTAACACCTCACACACTGTAACACCTCAAACACTGTAACACCTCAGACACTGTAACACCTCACACTCTGTAACACCTCAGACACTGTAACACCTCAGACACTGTAACACCTCACTCACTATAACACCTCAGACACTGTAACACCTCACACACTATAACACCTCACACACTGTAACACCTCACACACTGTAACATCTCATACACTGTAACACCTCACACACTGTAACACCTCAGACACTGTAACACCTCAGGCACTGTAACACCTCAGATACTATAACACCTCACACACTGTAACACCTCACACACTGTATCACCTCACACACTAACACCTCACACTGTAACACCTCACACACTGTAACACCTCACACACTGTACCACCTCACACACTAACACCTCACACTGTAACACCTCACACACTGTAACACCTCACACACTGTAACACCTCACACACTGTAACACATCAGACACTGTAACACCTCAGACACTGTAACACCTCAGACATTGTAACACCTCACACACTGTAACACCTCACACTGTAACACCTCACCCACTGTAACACCTCACACACTGTAACACCTCACACACTGTAACACTTCACACACTGTAACACATCAGACACTGTAACACCTCAGACACTGTAACACCTCAGACATTGTAACACCTCACACTCTGTAACACCTCACACACTGTAACACCTCACACACTATAACAACTCAGACACTGTAACACCTCACACACTGTAACACCTCAGACACTGTAACACCTCAGACACTGTAACACCTCACACACTGTAACACCTCACGCACTGTAACACCTCAGACACTGTAACACCTCACGCACTGTAACACCTCACACACTAACACCTCAGACACTGTAACACCTCACACACTGTAACACCTCAAACACTGTAACACCTCAGACACTGTAACACCTCACACTCTGTAACATCTCAGACACTGTAACACCTCAGACACTGTAACACCTCACTCACTATAACACCTCAGACACTGTAACACCTCATACACTATAACACCTCACACACTGTAACACCTCACACACTGTAACACCTCACACACTAACACCTTACACACTAACACTTCAGACACTGTAACACCTCAAACACTGTAACACCTCACACACTGTAACACCTCACACACTAACACCTCACACACTGTAACACCTCAGACACTGTAACACCTCAGACACTGTAACACCTCAGACACTGTAACACCTCAGATACTATAACACCTCAGACACTGTAACACCTTAGACACTGTAACACCTCACACACTCTAACATCTCACACACTGTAACACTTCACACACTGTAACACCTCACACACTGTAACACCTCACACACTAACACCTCACACTGTAACACCTCACACACTGTAACAACTCAGACACTGTAACACCTCAGACACTGTAACACCTCAGACACTGTAACAACTCAGACACTGTAACACCTCAGACACTGTAACACCTCAGACACTGTAACACCTCAGACATTGTAACACCTCACACTCTGTAACACCTCACACACTGTAACACCTCACACACTATAACACCTCACACACTGTAACACCTCAGACACTGTAACACCTCACGCACTGTAACACCTCACGCACTGTAACACCTCAGACACTGTAACATCTCACGCACTGTAACACCTCACGCACTGTAACACCTCACGCACTGTAACACCTCACGCACTGTAACACCTCAGACACTGTAACACCTCAGACACTGCAACATCTCACACACTATAACAACTCAGACACTGTAACACCTCACACACTGTAACACCTCAGACACTATAATACCTCACACACTAACACCTCAGACACTGTAACACCTCACACACTGTAACACCTCACACACTATAACAACTCAGACACTGTATCACCTCACACACTGTAACACCTCACACACTAACACCTCACACTGTAACACCTCACACACTGTAACACCTCACACACTGTAACACCTCAAACACTGTAACACCGCAGACACTGTAACACCTCACACTCTGTAACACCTCAGACACTGTAACAACTCACTCACTATAACACCTCAGACACTGTAACACCTCACACACTATAACACCTCACACACTGTAACACCTCACACACTGTAACACCTCACACACTGTAACACCTCAGGCACTGTAACACCTCAGATACTATAACACCTCAGACACTGTAACACCTCAGACACTGTAACATCTCACACACTGTAACACCTCACACACTGTAACACCTCACACACTGTAACACCTCACACACTGTAACACCTCACACACTGTAACACCTCAGACACTGTAACACCTCACACACTGTAACACCTCACACACTGTAACACCTCACACACTGTAACACCTCAGACACTGTAACACCTCAGGCACTGTAACACATCAGATACTATAACACCTCAGACACTGTAACACCTCAGACACTGTAACATCTCACACACTGTAACACCTCACACACTGTAACACCTCACACACTAACACCTCACACTGTAACACCTCACACACTGTAACACCTCACACACTGTACCACCTCACACACTAACACCTCACACTGTAACACCTCACACACTGTAACACCTCACACACTGTAACACCTCACACACTGTAAGACATCAGACACTGTAACATCTCAGACACTGTAACACCTCAGACATTGTAACACCTCACACTCTGTAACACCTCACAGACTGTAACACCTCACACACTATAACACCTCACACACTGTAACACCTCAGACATTGTAACACCTCACACTCTGTAACACCTCACACACTGTAACACCTCAGACACTGTAACACCTCAGACACTGTAACACCTCAGACACATTAACACCTCACACACTGTAACACCTCACACTGTAACACCTCACCCACTGTAACACCTCACCCACTGTAACACCTCACACACTGTAACACTTCACACACTGTAACACATCAGACACTGTAACACCTCAGACACTGTAACACCTCAGACATTGTAACACCTCACACTCTGTAACACCTCACACACTGTAACACCTCACACACTATAACAACTCAGACACTGTAACACCTCACACACTGTAACACCTCAGACACTGTAACACCTCAGACACTGTAACATCTCACACACTGTAACACCTCACGCACTGTAACACCTCAGACACTGTAACACCTCACGCACTGTAACACCTCACACACTAACACCTCAGACACTGTAACACCTCACACACTGTAACACCTCAAACACTGTAACACCTCGGACACTGTAACACCTCACACTCTGTAACACCTCAGACACTGTAACACCTCAGACACTGTAACACCTCACTCACTATAACACCTCAGACACTATAACACCTCACACACTGTAACACCTCACACACTGTAACACCTCACACACTAACACCTTACACACTAACACTTCAGACACTGTAACACCTCAAACACTGTAACACCTCACACACTGTAACACCTCACACACTAACACCTCACACACTGTAACACCTCAGACACTGTAACACCTCAGACACTGTAACACCTCAGATACTATAACACCTCAGACACTGTAACACCTCAGACACTGTAACACCTCACACACTCTAAC
The DNA here is from genome assembly GCF_021184085.1 of Oncorhynchus gorbuscha. Classification (NCBI taxonomy): domain Eukaryota; kingdom Metazoa; phylum Chordata; class Actinopteri; order Salmoniformes; family Salmonidae; genus Oncorhynchus; species Oncorhynchus gorbuscha. Next base: position 24,893,059 of record NC_060195.1, read on the forward strand.
ACCTCACACACTGTAACACTTCACACACTGTAACACCTCACACACTGTAACACCTCACACACTAACACCTCACACTGTAACTACTCACACACTGTAACAGCTCACACACTGTAACACCTCACACACTGTAACACCACACACACTAACACCTCACACTGTAACACCTCACACACTGTAACACCTCAGACATTGTAACACCTCACACTCTGTAACACCTCACAGACTGTAACACCTCACACACTATAACACCTCACACACTGTAAGACCTCAGACACTGTAACACCTCAGACACTGTAACACCTCACGCACTGTAACACCTCAGACACTGTGACACCCCAGACACTGTAACACCTCACGCACTGTAACACATCAGACACTGTAACACCTCACGCACTGTAACACCTCATGCACTGTAACACCTCAGACACTGCAACATCTCACACACTATAACAACTCAGACACTGTAACACCTCACACACTGTAACACCTCAGACACTATAACACCTCACACACTAACACCTCACACCTTATAACACCTCAGACACTGTAACACCTCAGACACTGTAACACCTCACGCACTGTAACACCTCAGACACTATAACACCTCACACACTGTAACACCTCACACCTTATAACACCTCAGACACTGTAACACCTCAGACACTGTAACACCTCACGCACTGTAACACCTCACGCACTGTAACACCTCAGACACTGTAACATCTCACGCACTGTAACACCTCAAGCACTGTAACACCTCACGCACTGTAACACCTCACGCACTGTAACACCTCAGACACTGTAACACCTCAGACACTGCAACATCTCACACACTATAACAACTCAGACACTGTAACACCTCACACACTGTAACACCTCAGACACTATAATACCTCACACACTAACACCTCAGACACTGTAACACCTCACACACTGTAACACCTCACACACTATAACAACTCAGACACTGTAACACCTCACACACTGTAACACTCACACATTAACACCTCACACTGTAACACCTCACACACTGTAACACCTCACACACTGTAACACCTCACTCACTATAACACCTCAGACACTGTAACACCTCAGACACTATAACACCTCACACACTGTAACACCTCACACACTGTAACACCTCACACACTAACACCTTACACACTAACACTTCAGACACTGTAACACCTCAAACACTGTAACACCTCACACACTAACACCTCACACACTGTAACACCTCAGACACTGTAACACCTCAGACACTGTAACACCTCAGATATTATAACACCTCAGACACTGTAACACCTCAGACACTGTAACACCTCACACACTCTAACACCTCACACACTGTAACACTTCACACACTGTAACACCTCACACACTGTAACACCTCACACACTAACACCTCACACTGTAACACCTCACACACTGTAACACCACACACACTAACACCTCACACTGTAACACCTCACACACTGTAACACCTCAGACATTGTAACACCTCACACTCTGTAACACCTCACACACTGTAACACCACACACACTAACACCTCACACTGTAACACCTCAGACACTGTAACACCTCATGCACTGTAACACCTCAGACACTGTGACACCCCAGACACTGTAACACCTCACGCACTGTAACACCTCACGCACTGTAACACCTCAAACACTGTAACACCTCGGACACTGTAACACCTCACACACTGTAACACCTCACACACTAACACCTCACACTGTAACTACTCACACACTGTAACAGCTCACACACTGTAACACCTCACACACTGTAACACCACACACACTAACACCTCACACTGTAACACCTCACACACTGTAACACCTCAGACATTGTAACACCTCACACTCTGTAACACCTCACAGACTGTAACACCTCACACACTATAACACCTCACACACTGTAAGACCTCAGACACTGTAACACCTCAGACACTGTAACACCTCACGCACTGTAACACCTCAGACACTGTGACACCCCAGACACTGTAACACCTCACGCACTGTAACACATCAGACACTGTAACACCTCACGCACTGTAACACCTCATGCACTGTAACACCTCAGACACTGCAACATCTCACACACTATAACAACTCAGACACTGTAACACCTCACACACTGTAACACCTCAGACACTATAACACCTCACACACTAACACCTCAGACACTGTAACACCTCACACACTGTAACACCTCACACCTTATAACACCTCAGACACTGTAACACCTCAGACACTGTAACACCTCACGCACTGTAACACCTCACGCACTGTAACACCTCAGACACTGTAACATCTCACGCACTGTAACACCTCAAGCACTGTAACACCTCACGCACTGTAACACCTCACGCACTGTAACACCTCAGACACTGTAACACCTCAGACACTGCAACATCTCACACACTATAACAACTCAGACACTGTAACACCTCACACACTGTAACACCTCAGACACTATAATACCTCACACACTAACACCTCAGACACTGTAACACCTCACACACTGTAACACCTCACACACTATAACAACTCAGACACTGTAACACCTCACACACTGTAACACCTCACACACTAACACCTCACACTGTAACACCTCACACACTGTAACACCTCACACACTGTAACACCTCACTCACTATAACACCTCAGACACTGTAACACCTCAGACACTATAACACCTCACACACTGTAACACCTCACACACTGTAACACCGCACACACTAACACCTTACACACTAACACTTCAGACACTGTAACACCTCAAACACTGTAACACCTCACACACTAACACCTCACACACTGTAACACCTCAGACACTGTAACACCTCAGACACTGTAACACCTCAGATATTATAACACCTCAGACACTGTAACACCTCAGACACTGTAACACCTCACACACTCTAACACCTCACACACTGTAACACTTCACACACTGTAACACCTCACACACTGTAACACCTCACACACTAACACCTCACACTGTAACTACTCACACACTGTAACAGCTCACACACTGTAACACCTCACACACTGTAACACCACACACACTAACACCTCACACTGTAACACCTCACACACTGTAACACCTCAGACATTGTAACACCTCACACTCTGTAACACCTCACACACTGTAACACCACACACACTAACACCTCACACTGTAACACCTCAGACACTGTAACACCTCATGCACTGTAACACCTCAGACACTGTGACACCCCAGACACTGTAACACCTCACGCACTGTAACACCTCACGCACTGTAACACCTCATGCACTGTAACACCTCAGACACTGCAACATCTCACACACTATAACAACTCAGACACTGTAACACCTCACACACTGTAACACCTCAGACACTATAACACCTCACACACTAACACCTCAGACACTGTAACACCTCACACACTGTAACACCTCACACACTATAACACCTCAGACACTGTAACACCTCAGACACTGTAACACCTCACACTGTAACACCTCACGCACTGTAACACCTCAGACACTGTAACATCTCACGCACTGTAACACCTCACGCACTGTAACACCTCACGCACTGTAACACCTCACGCACTGTAACACCTCAGACACTGTAACACCTCAGACACTGCAACATCTCACACACTATAACAACTCAGACACTGTAACACCTCACACACTGTAACACCTCAGACACTATAATACCTCACACACTAACACCTCAGACACTGTAACACCTCACACACTGTAACACCTCACACACTATAACAACTCAGACACTGTAACACCTCACACACTGTATCACCTCACACACTAACACCTCACACTGTAACACCTCACACACTGTAACACCTCACACACTGTACCACCTCACACACTAACACCTCACACTGTAACACCTCACACACTGTAACACCTCACACACTGTAACACCTCACACACTGTAACACATCAGACACTGTAACACCTCAGACACTGTAACACCTCAGACATTGTAACACCTCACACACTGTAACACCTCACACTGTAACACCTCACCCACTGTAACACCTCACACACTGTAACACCTCACACACTGTAACACTTCACACACTGTAACACATCAGACACTGTAACACCTCAGACACTGTAACACCTCAGACATTGTAACACCTCACACTCTGTAACACCTCACACACTGTAACACCTCACACACTATAACAACTCAGACACTGTAACACCTCACACACTGTAACACCTCAGACACTGTAACACCTCAGACACTGTAACACCTCACACACTGTAACACCTCACACACTGTAACACCTCAGACACTGTAACACCTCACGCACTGTAACACCTCACACACTAACACCTCAGACACTGTAACACCTCACACACTGTAACACCTCAAACACTGTAACACCTCAGACACTGTAACACCTCACACTCTGTAACATCTCAGACACTGTAACACCTCAGACACTGTAACACCTCACTCACTATAACACCTCAGACACTGTAACACCTCATACACTATAACACCTCACACACTGTAACACCTCACACACTGTAACACCTCACACACTAACACCTTACACACTAACACTTCAGACACTGTAACACCTCAAACACTGTAACACCTCACACACTGTAACACCTCACACACTAACACCTCACACACTGTAACACCTCAGACACTGTAACACCTCAGACACTGTAACACCTCAGACACTGTAACACCTCAGATACTATAACACCTCAGACACTGTAACACCTTAGACACTGTAACACCTCACACACTCTAACATCTCACACACTGTAACACTTCACACACTGTAACACCTCACACACTGTAACACCTCACACACTAACACCTCACACTGTAACACCTCACACACTGTAACAACTCAGACACTGTAACACCTCAGACACTGTAACACCTCAGACACTGTAACAACTCAGACACTGTAACACCTCAGACACTGTAACACCTCAGACACTGTAACACCTCAGACATTGTAACACCTCACACTCTGTAACACCTCACACACTGTAACACCTCACACACTATAACACCTCACACACTGTAACACCTCAGACACTGTAACACCTCACGCACTGTAACACCTCACGCACTGTAACACCTCAGACACTGTAACATCTCACGCACTGTAACACCTCACGCACTGTAACACCTCACGCACTGTAACACCTCACGCACTGTAACACCTCAGACACTGTAACACCTCAGACACTGCAACATCTCACACACTATAACACCTCAGACACTGTAACACCTCACACACTGTAACACCTCACACACTATAACAACTCAGACACTGTATCACCTCACACACTGTAACACCTCACACACTAACACCTCACACTGTAACACCTCACACACTGTAACACCTCACACACTGTAACACCTCAAACACTGTAACACCGCAGACACTGTAACACCTCACACTCTGTAACACCTCAGACACTGTAACAACTCACTCACTATAACACCTCAGACACTGTAACACCTCACACACTATAACACCTCACACACTGTAACACCTCACACACTGTAACACCTCACACACTGTAACACCTCAGGCACTGTAACACCTCAGATACTATAACACCTCAGACACTGTAACACCTCAGACACTGTAACATCTCACACACTGTAACACCTCACACACTGTAACACCTCACACACTGTAACACTCACACACTGTAACACCTCACACACTGTAACACCTCAGACACTGTAACACCTCACACACTGTAACACCTCACACACTGTAACACCTCACACACTGTAACACCTCAGACACTGTAACACCTCAGGCACTGTAACACATCAGATACTATAACACCTCAGACACTGTAACACCTCAGACACTGTAACATCTCACACACTGTAACACCTCACACACTGTAACACCTCACACACTAACACCTCACACTGTAACACCTCACACACTGTAACACCTCACACACTGTACCACCTCACACACTAACACCTCACACTGTAACACCTCACACACTGTAACACCTCACACACTGTAACACCTCACACACTGTAAGACATCAGACACTGTAACATCTCAGACACTGTAACACCTCAGACATTGTAACACCTCACACTCTGTAACACCTCACAGACTGTAACACCTCACACACTATAACACCTCACACACTGTAACACCTCAGACATTGTAACACCTCACACTCTGTAACACCTCACACACTGTAACACCTCAGACACTGTAACACCTCAGACACTGTAACACCTCATGCACTGTAACACCTCAGACACTGTGACACCCCAGACACTGTAACACCTCACGCACTGTAACACCTCACGCACTGTAACACCTCATGCACTGTAACACCTCAGACACTGCAACATCTCACACACTATAACAACTCAGACACTGTAACACCTCACACACTGTAACACCTCAGACACTATAACACCTCACACACTAACACCTCAGACACTGTAACACCTCACACACTGTAACACCTCACACACTATAACACCTCAGACACTGTAACACCTCAGGCACTGTAACACCTCACACTCTAACACCTCACACACTGTAACACTTCACACACTGTAACACCTCACACACTCTAACACCTCACAAACTAACAGCTCAGACACTGTAACACCTCACACACTGTAACACCTCAAACACTGTAACACCTCGGACACTGTAACACCTCACACTCTGTAACACCTCAGACACTGTAACACCTCAGACACTGTAACACCTCACTCACTATAACACCTCAGACACTATAACACCTCACACACTGTAACACCTCACACACTGTAACACCTCACACACTAACACCTTACACACTAACACTTCAGACACTGTAACACCTCAAACACTGTAACACCTCACACACTGTAACACCTCACACACTAACACCTCACACACTGTAACACCTCAGACACTGTAACACCTCAGACACTGTAACACCTCAGATACTATAACACCTCAGACACTGTAACACCTCAGGCACTGTAACACCTCACACACTCTAACACCTCACACACTGTAACACTTCACACACTGTAACACCTCACACACTGTAACACCTCACACACTAACACCTCACACTGTAACTACTCACACACTGTAACAGCTCACACACTGTAACACCTCACACACTGTAACACCACACACACTAACACCTCACACTGTAACACCTCACACACTGTAACACCTCAGACATTGTAACACCTCACACTCTGTAACACCTCACAGACTGTAACACCTCACACACTATAACACCTCACACACTGTAAGACCTCAGACACTGTAACACCTCAGACACTGTAACACCTCACGCACTGTAACACCTCAGACACTGTGACACCCCAGACACTGTAACACCTCACGCACTGTAACACATCAGACACTGTAACACCTCACGCACTGTAACACCTCATGCACTGTAACACCTCAGACACTGCAACATCTCACACACTATAACAACTCAGACACTGTAACACCTCACACACTGTAACACCTCAGACACTATAACACCTCACACACTAACACCTCAGACACTGTAACACCTCACACACTGTAACACCTCACACCTTATAACACCTCAGACACTGTAACACCTCAGACACTGTAACACCTCACGCACTGTAACACCTCACGCACTGTAACACCTCAGACACTGTAACATCTCACGCACTGTAACACCTCAAGCACTGTAACACCTCACGCACTGTAACACCTCACGCACTGTAACACCTCAGACACTGTAACACCTCAGACACTGCAACATCTCACACACTATAACAACTCAGACACTGTAACACCTCACACACTGTAACACCTCAGACACTATAATACCTCACACACTAACACCTCAGACACTGTAACACCTCACACACTGTAACACCTCACACACTATAACAACTCAGACACTGTAACACCTCACACACTGTAACACCTCACACACTAACACCTCACACTGTAACACCTCACACACTGTAACACCTCACACACTGTAACACCTCACTCACTATAACACCTCAGACACTGTAACACCTCAGACACTATAACACCTCACACACTGTAACACCTCACACACTGTAACACCGCACACACTAACACCTTACACACTAACACTTCAGACACTGTAACACCTCAAACACTGTAACACCTCACACACTAACACCTCACACACTGTAACACCTCAGACACTGTAACACCTCAGACACTGTAACACCTCAGATATTATAACACCTCAGACACTGTAACACCTCAGACACTGTAACACCTCACACACTCTAACACCTCACACACTGTAACACTTCACACACTGTAACACCTCACACACTGTAACACCTCACACACTAACACCTCACACTGTAACTACTCACACACTGTAACAGCTCACACACTGTAACACCTCACACACTGTAACACCACACACACTAACACCTCACACTGTAACACCTCACACACTGTAACACCTCAGACATTGTAAAACCTCACACTCTGTAACACCTCACACACTGTAACACCACACACACTAACACCTCACACTGTAACACCTCAGACACTGTAACACCTCATGCACTGTAACACCTCAGACACTGTGACACCCCAGACACTGTAACACCTCACGCACTGTAACACCTCACGCACTGTAACACCTCATGCACTGTAACACCTCAGACACTGCAACATCTCACACACTATAACAACTCAGACACTGTAACACCTCACACACTGTAACACCTCAGACACTATAACACCTCACACACTAACACCTCAGACACTGTAACACCTCACACACTGTAACACCTCACACACTATAACACCTCAGACACTGTAACACCTCAGACACTGTAACACCTCACGCACTGTAACACCTCACGCACTGTAACACCTCAGACACTGTAACATCTCACGCACTGTAACACCTCACGCACTGTAACACCTCACACTGTAACACCTCACGCACTGTAACACCTCAGACACTGTAACACCTCAGACACTGCAACATCTCACACACTATAACACCTCAGACACTGTAACACCTCACACACTATAACACCTCACACACTGTAACACCTCACACACTGTAACAACTCAGACACTGTAACACCTCAGACACTGTAACACCTCAGGCACTGTAACACCTCAGACACTGTAACACCTCAGACACTGTAACATCTCACACACTGTAACACCTCACACACTGTAACACCTCACGCACTGTAACACCTCACGCACTGTAACACCTCAGACACTGTAACACCTCAGACACTGCAACATCTCACACACTATAACACCTCAGACACTGTAACACCTCACACACTGTAACACCTCACACACTATAACAACTCAGACACTGTATCACCTCACACACTGTAACACCTCACACACTAACACCTCACACTGTAACACCTCACACACTGTAACACCTCACACACTGTAACACCTCAAACACTGTAACACCGCAGACACTGTAACACCTCACACTCTGTAACACCTCAGACACTGTAACAACTCACTCACTATAACACCTCAGACACTGTAACACCTCACACACTATAACACCTCACACACTGTAACACCTCACACACTGTAACACCTCACACACTGTAACACCTCAGGCACTGTAACACCTCAGATACTATAACACCTCAGACACTGTAACACCTCAGACACTGTAACATCTCACACACTGTAACACCTCACACACTGTAACACCTCACACACTGTAACACCTCACACACTGTAACACCTCACACACTGTAACACCTCAGACACTGTAACACCTCACACACTGTAACACCTCACACACTGTAACACCTCACACACTAACACCTCACACTGTAACACCTCACACACTGTAACACCTCACACACTGTACCACCTCACACACTAACACCTCACACTGTAACACCTCACACACTGTAACACCTCACACACTGTAACACCTCACACACTGTAAGACATCAGACACTGTAACATCTCAGACACTGTAACACCTCAGACATTGTAACACCTCACACTCTGTAACACCTCACAGACTGTAACACCTCACACACTATAACACCTCACACACTGTAACACCTCAGACATTGTAACACCTCACACTCTGTAACACCTCACACACTGTAACACCTCAGACACTGTAACACCTCAGACACTGTAACACCTCATGCACTGTAACACCTCAGACACTGTGACACCCCAGACACTGTAACACCTCACGCACTGTAACACCTCACGCACTGTAACACCTCATGCACTGTAACACCTCAGACACTGCAACATCTCACACACTATAACAACTCAGACACTGTAACACCTCACACACTGTAACACCTCAGACACTATAACACCTCACACACTAACACCTCAGACACTGTAACACCTCACACACTGTAACACCTCACACACTATAACACCTCAGACACTGTAACACCTCAGGCACTGTAACACCTCACACACTCTAACACCTCACACACTGTAACACTTCACACACTGTAACACCTCACACACTGTAACACCTCACACACTAACACCTCAGACACTGTAACACCTCACACACTGTAACACCTCACACACTGTAACACCTCGGACACTGTAACACCTCACACTCTGTAACACCTCAGACACTGTAACACCTCAGACACTGTAACACCTCACTCACTATAACACCTCAGACACTATAACACCTCACACACTGTAACACCTCACACACTGTAACACCTCACACACTAACACCTTACACACTAACACTTCAGACACTGTAACACCTCAAACACTGTAACACCTCACACACTGTAACACCTCACACACTAACACCTCACACACTGTAACACCTCAGACACTGTAACACCTCAGACACTGTAACACCTCAGATACTATAACACCTCAGACACTGTAACACCTCAGGCACTGTAACACCTCACACACTCTAACACCTCACACACTGTAACACTTCACACACTGTAACACCTCACACACTGTAACACCTCACACACTAACACCTCACACTGTAACTACTCACACACTGTAACAGCTCACACACTGTAACACCTCACACACTGTAACACCACACACACTAACACCTCACACTGTAACACCTCACACACTGTAACACCTCAGACATTGTAACACCTCACACTCTGTAACACCTCACAGACTGTAACACCTCACACACTATAACACCTCACACACTGTAAGACCTCAGACACTGTAACACCTCAGACACTGTAACACCTCACGCACTGTAACACCTCAGACACTGTGACACCCCAGACACTGTAACACCTCACGCACTGTAACACATCAGACACTGTAACACCTCACGCACTGTAACACCTCATGCACTGTAACACCTCAGACACTGCAACATCTCACACACTATAACAACTCAGACACTGTAACACCTCACACACTGTAACACCTCAGACACTATAACACCTCACACACTAACACCTCAGACACTGTAACACCTCACACACTGTAACACCTCACACCTTATAACACCTCAGACACTGTAACACCTCAGACACTGTAACACCTCACGCACTGTAACACCTCACGCACTGTAACACCTCAGACACTGTAACATCTCACGCACTGTAACACCTCAAGCACTGTAACACCTCACGCACTGTAACACCTCACGCACTGTAACACCTCAGACACTGTAACACCTCAGACACTGCAACATCTCACACACTATAACAACTCAGACACTGTAACACCTCACACACTGTAACACCTCAGACACTATAATACCTCACACACTAACACCTCAGACACTGTAACACCTCACACACTGTAACACCTCACACACTATAACAACTCAGACACTGTAACACCTCACACACTGTAACACCTCACACACTAACACCTCACACTGTAACACCTCACACACTGTAACACCTCACACACTGTAACACCTCACTCACTATAACACCTCAGACACTGTAACACCTCAGACACTATAACACCTCACACACTGTAACACCTCACACACTGTAACACCGCACACACTAACACCTTACACACTAACACTTCAGACACTGTAACACCTCAAACACTGTAACACCTCACACACTAACACCTCACACACTGTAACACCTCAGACACTGTAACACCTCAGACACTGTAACACCTCAGATATTATAACACCTCAGACACTGTAACACCTCAGACACTGTAACACCTCACACACTCTAACACCTCACACACTGTAACACTTCACACACTGTAACACCTCACACACTGTAACACCTCACACACTAACACCTCACACTGTAACTACTCACACACTGTAACAGCTCACACACTGTAACACCTCACACACTGTAACACCACACACACTAACACCTCACACTGTAACACCTCAGACACTGTAACACCTCAGACACTGTAACACCTCACGCACTGTAACACCTCACGCACTGTAACACCTCAGACACTGTAACATCTCACGCACTGTAACACCTCAAGCACTGTAACACCTCACGCACTGTAACACCTCACGCACTGTAACACCTCAGACACTGTAACACCTCAGACACTGCAACATCTCACACACTATAACAACTCAGACACTGTAACACCTCACACACTGTAACACCTCAGACACTATAATACCTCACACACTAACACCTCAGACACTGTAACACCTCACACACTGTAACACCTCACACACTATAACAACTCAGACACTGTAACACCTCACACACTGTAACACCTCACACACTAACACCTCACACTGTAACACCTCACACACTGTAACACCTCACACACTGTAACACCTCACTCACTATAACACCTCAGACACTGTAACACCTCAGACACTATAACACCTCACACACTGTAACACCTCACACACTGTAACACCGCACACACTAACACCTTACACACTAACACTTCAGACACTGTAACACCTCAAACACTGTAACACCTCACACACTAACACCTCACACACTGTAACACCTCAGACACTGTAACACCTCAGACACTGTAACACCTCAGATATTATAACACCTCAGACACTGTAACACCTCAGACACTGTAACACCTCACACACTCTAACACCTCACACACTGTAACACTTCACACACTGTAACACCTCACACACTGTAACACCTCACACACTAACACCTCACACTGTAACTACTCACACACTGTAACAGCTCACACACTGTAACACCTCACACACTGTAACACCACACACACTAACACCTCACACTGTAACACCTCACACACTGTAACACCTCAGACATTGTAAAACCTCACACTCTGTAACACCTCACACACTGTAACACCACACACACTAACACCTCACACTGTAACACCTCAGACACTGTAACACCTCATGCACTGTAACACCTCAGACACTGTGACACCCCAGACACTGTAACACCTCACGCACTGTAACACCTCACGCACTGTAACACCTCATGCACTGTAACACCTCAGACACTGCAACATCTCACACACTATAACAACTCAGACACTGTAACACCTCACACACTGTAACACCTCAGACACTATAACACCTCACACACTAACACCTCAGACACTGTAACACCTCACACACTGTAACACCTCACACACTATAACACCTCAGACACTGTAACACCTCAGACACTGTAACACCTCACGCACTGTAACACCTCACGCACTGTAACACCTCAGACACTGTAACATCTCACGCACTGTAACACCTCACGCACTGTAACACCTCACGCACTGTAACACCTCACGCACTGTAACACCTCAGACACTGTAACACCTCAGACACTGCAACATCTCACACACTATAACACCTCAGACACTGTAACACCTCACACACTATAACACCTCACACACTGTAACACCTCACACACTGTAACAACTCAGACACTGTAACACCTCAGACACTGTAACACCTCAGGCACTGTAACACCTCAGACACTGTAACACCTCAGACACTGTAACATCTCACACACTGTAACACCTCACACACTGTAACACCTCACACACTGTAACACCTCACACACTAACACCTTACACACTAACACTTCAGACACTGTAACACCTCAAACACTGTAACACCTCACACACTGTAACACCTCACACACTAACACCTCACACACTGTAACACCTCAGACACTGTAACACCTCAGACACTGTAACACCTCAGATACTATAACACCTCAGACACTGTAACACCTCAGGCACTGTAACACCTCACACACTCTAACACCTCACACACTGTAACACTTCACACACTGTAACACCTCACACACTGTAACACCTCACACACTAACACCTCACACTGTAACTACTCACACACTGTAACAGCTCACACACTGTAACACCTCACACACTGTAACACCACACACACTAACACCTCACACTGTAACACCTCACACACTGTAACACCTCAGACATTGTAACACCTCACACTCTGTAACACCTCACAGACTGTAACACCTCACACACTATAACACCTCACACACTGTAAGACCTCAGACACTGTAACACCTCAGACACTGTAACACCTCACGCACTGTAACACCTCAGACACTGTGACACCCCAGACACTGTAACACCTCACGCACTGTAACACATCAGACACTGTAACACCTCACGCACTGTAACACCTCATGCACTGTAACACCTCAGACACTGCAACATCTCACACACTATAACAACTCAGACACTGTAACACCTCACACACTGTAACACCTCAGACACTATAACACCTCACACACTAACACCTCAGACACTGTAACACCTCACACACTGTAACACCTCACACCTTATAACACCTCAGACACTGTAACACCTCAGACACTGTAACACCTCACGCACTGTAACACCTCACGCACTGTAACACCTCAGACACTGTAACATCTCACGCACTGTAACACCTCAAGCACTGTAACACCTCACGCACTGTAACACCTCACGCACTGTAACACCTCAGACACTGTAACACCTCAGACACTGCAACATCTCACACACTATAACAACTCAGACACTGTAACACCTCACACACTGTAACACCTCAGACACTATAATACCTCACACACTAACACCTCAGACACTGTAACACCTCACACACTGTAACACCTCACACACTATAACAACTCAGACACTGTAACACCTCACACACTGTAACACCTCACACACTAACACCTCACACTGTAACACCTCACACACTGTAACACCTCACACACTGTAACACCTCACTCACTATAACACCTCAGACACTGTAACACCTCAGACACTATAACACCTCACACACTGTAACACCTCACACACTGTAACACCGCACACACTAACACCTTACACACTAACACTTCAGACACTGTAACACCTCAAACACTGTAACACCTCACACACTAACACCTCACACACTGTAACACCTCAGACACTGTAACACCTCAGACACTGTAACACCTCAGATATTATAACACCTCAGACACTGTAACACCTCAGACACTGTAACACCTCACACACTCTAACACCTCACACACTGTAACACTTCACACACTGTAACACCTCACACACTGTAACACCTCACACACTAACACCTCACACTGTAACTACTCACACACTGTAACAGCTCACACACTGTAACACCTCACACACTGTAACACCACACACACTAACACCTCACACTGTAACACCTCACACACTGTAACACCTCAGACATTGTAAAACCTCACACTCTGTAACACCTCACACACTGTAACACCTCACACTGTAACACCTCAGACACTGTAACACCTCATGCACTGTAACACCTCAGACACTGTGACACCCCAGACACTGTAACACCTCACGCACTGTAACACCTCACGCACTGTAACACCTCATGCACTGTAACACCTCAGACACTGCAACATCTCACACACTATAACAACTCAGACACTGTAACACCTCACACACTGTAACACCTCAGACACTATAACACCTCACACACTAACACCTCAGACACTGTAACACCTCACACACTGTAACACCTCACACACTATAACACCTCAGACACTGTAACACCTCAGACACTGTAACACCTCACGCACTGTAACACCTCACGCACTGTAACACCTCAGACACTGTAACATCTCACGCACTGTAACACCTCACGCACTGTAACACCTCACGCACTGTAACACCTCACGCACTGTAACACCTCAGACACTGTAACACCTCAGACACTGCAACATCTCACACACTATAACACCTCAGACACTGTAACACCTCACACACTATAACACCTCACACACTGTAACACCTCACACACTGTAACAACTCAGACACTGTAACACCTCAGACACTGTAACACCTCAGGCACTGTAACACCTCAGACACTGTAACACCTCAGACACTGTAACATCTCACACACTGTAACACCTCACACACTGTAACACCTCACACACTAACACCTCACACTGTAACACCTCACACACTGTAACACCTCACACACTGTAACACCTCACACACTGTAACACCTCACACACTGTAACACCTCACACACTGTAACACATCAGACACTGTAACACCTCAGACACTGTAACACCTCAGACATTGTAACACCTCACGCACTGTAACACCTCAGACACTGTAACACCCCAGACACTGTAACAACTCAGACACTGTAACACCTCACACACTATAACACCTCACACACTGTAACACCTCACACACTGTAACACCTCAGATACTATAACACCTCAGGCACTGTAACACCTCACACACTGTAACACCTCACACACTGTAACACCTCACACACTAACACCTCACACTGTAACACCTCACACACTGTAACACCTCACACACTGTACCACCTCACACACTAACACCTCACACTGTAACACCTCACACACTGTAACACCTCACACACTGTAACACCTCACGCACTGTAACACATCAGACACTGTAACACCTCACACACTGTAACACCTCAGACACTATAACACCTCACACACTAACACCTCAGACACTGTAACACCTCACACACTGTAACACCTCACACACTATAACAACTCAGACACTGTAACACCTCACACACTGTAACACATCACACACTAACACCTCAGACACTGTAACACCTCACACTCTGTAACACCTCAGACACTGAAACACCTCAGACACTGTAACACCTCACTCACTATAACACCTCAGACACTGTAACACCTCACACACTATAACACCTCACACACTGTAACACCTCACACACTGTAACACCTCACACACTGTAACACCTCACACACTGTAACACCTCAGACACTGTAACACCTCAGGCACTGTAACACCTCAGATACTATAACACCTCAGACATTGTAACACCTCAGACACTGTAACATCTCACACACTGTAACACCTCACACACTGTAACACCTCACACACTAACACCTCACAATGTAACACCTCACACACTGTAACACCTCACACACTGTACCACCTCACACACTAACACCTCACACTGTAACACCTCACACACTGTAACACATCAGACACTGTAACACCTCAGACACTGTAACACCTCAGACACTGTAACACCTCACTCACTATAACACCTCAGACACTGTAACACCTGACACATTATAACACCTCACACACTAACACCTTACACACTAACACTTCAGACACTGTAACACCACAAAAACTGTAACACCTCACACACTGTAACAACTCACACACTAATACCTCACACACTGTAACACCTCAGACACTGTAACACCTCACGCACTGTAACACCCCAGACACTGTAACACCTCAGATACTATAACACCTCAGACACCGTAACACCTCAGACACTGTAACATCTCACACACTGTAACACCTCACACACTGTAACACCTCACCCACTAACACCTCACACTGTAACACCTCACACACTGTAACACCTCACACACTGTAACACCTCACACACTGTAACACCTCACACACTAACACCTCACACTGTAACACCTCACACACTGTAACACCTCACACACTGTAACACCTCACACACTATAACATCTCACACACTAACACCTCAGACACTGTAACACCTCACACACTCTAACACCTCACACACTGTAACACTTCACACACTGTAACACCTCACACACTGTAACATCTCACACACTAACACCTCACACTGTAACTACTCACACACTGTAACACCTCAGACACTGTAACACCTCACGCACTGTAACACCTCACGCACTGGAACACCTCAGACACTGTAACATCTCACACACTGTAACACCTCACGCACTGTAACACCTCACACACTGTAACACCTCACGCACTGTAACACCTCAGACACTGTAACACCTCAGACACTGCAACATCTCACACACTATAACAACTCAGACACTGTAACACCTCACACACTGTAACACCTCAGACACTATAATACCTCACACACTAACACCTCAGACACTGTAACACCTCACACACTGTAACACCTCACACACTATAACAACTCAGACACTGTAACACCTCACACACTGTAACACCTCACACACTAACACCTCACACTGTAACACCTCACACACTGTAACACCTCACACACTGTAACACCTCACACACTATAACACCTCACACACTATAACACCTCAGACACTGTAACACCTCAGACACTGTAACACCTCAGACACTGTAACACCTCACGCACTGTAACACCTCACACACTGTACCACCTCACACACTAACACCTCAAACACTGTAACACCTCAGACACTGTAACACCTCACACTCTGTAACACCTCAGACACTGTAACACCTCAGACACTGTAACACCTCACTCACTATAACACCTCAGACACTGTAACACCTCACACACTATAACACCTCACACACTGTAACACCTCACACACTGTAACAGCTCACACACTGTAACACCTCACACACTGTAACACCTCAGACACTGTAACACCTCAGGCACTGTAACACCTCAGATACTATAACACCTCAGACATTGTAACACCTCAGACACTGTAACATCTCACACACTGTAACACCTCACACACTGTAACACCTCACACACTAACACCTCACACTGTAACACCTCACACACTGTAACACCTCACACACTGTACCACCTCACACACTAACACCTCACACTGTAACACCTCACACACTGTAACACCTCACACACTGTAACACCTCACACACTGTAACACATCAGACACTGTAACACCTCAGACACTGTAACACCTCAGACATTGTAACACCTCACACTCTGTAACACCTCACAGACTGTAACACCTCACACACTATAACACCTCACACACTGTAACACCTCAGACACTGTAACACCTCAGACACTGTAACACCTCACGCACTGTAACACCTCAGACACTGTAACACCCCAGACACTGTAACACCTCACGCACTGTAACACCTCAGACACTGTAACACCTCACGCACTGTAACACCTCATGCACTGTAACACCTCAGACACTGCAACATCTCACACACTATAACAACTCAGACACTGTAACACCTCACACACTGTAACACCCCAGACACTATAACACCTCCCACACTAACACCTCAGACACTGTAACACCTCACACACTGTAACACCTCACACACTATAACAACTCAGACACTGTAACACCTCACACACTGTAACACATCACACACTAACGCCTCAGACACTGTAACACCTCACACTCTGTAACACCTCAGACACTGTAACACCTCAGACACTGTAACACCTCACTCACTATAACACCTCAGACACTGTAACATCTCACACACTATAACACCTCACACACTGTAACACCTCACACACTGTAACACCTCACACACCAACACCTTACACACTAACACTTCAGACACTGTAACACCTCAAACACTGTAACACCTCACACACTGTAACACCTCACACACTAACACCTCACACACTGTAACACCTCAGACACTGTAACACCTCACACACTGTAACACTTCACACACTGTAACACCTCACACACTGTAACACCTCACACACTATAACACCTCACACACTAACACCTCAGACACTGTAACACCTCACACACTGTAACACTTCACACACTGTAACACCTCACACACTGTAACACCTCACAAACTAACACTTCACACTGTAACTACTCACACACTGTAACACCTCACACACTGTAACACCTCACACACTGTAACACCTCACACACTAACACCTCACACTGTAAAACCTCACACACTGTAACACCTCACACACTGTAACACCTCAAACACTGTAACACCTCACACACTGTAACACCTCAGACACTGTAACACCTCAGACACTGTAACACCTCACACACTAACACCTCAGACACTGTAACACCTCAGACACTATAACACCTCACACACTAACACCTCAGACACTGTAACACCTCACACACTGTAACACCTCACACACTATAACACCTCACACACTGTAACACCTCAGACACTGTAACACCTCACGCACTGTAACACCTCAGACACTGTAACACCTCAGACACTGTAACACCTCACGCACTGTAACACCTCACGCACTGTAACACCTCAGACACTGTAACACCTCAGACACTGTAACACCTCAGACACTGTAACACCTCAGGCACTGTAACACCTCAGACACTTTAACACCTCATGCACTGTAACACCTCACGCACTGTAAGACCTCACGCACTGTAACACCTCACGCACTGTAACACCTCAGATACTATAACACCTCAGACACTGTAACACCTCAGACATTGTAACACCTCAGACACTGCAACATCTCACACACTATAACAACTCAGACACTGTAACACCTCACACACTGTAACACCTCAGACACTATAACACCTCACACACTAACACCTCAGACACTGTAACACCTCACACACTATAACAACTCAGACACTGTAACACCTCACACACTAACACCTCACACACTGTAACACTTCAAACACTGTAACACCTCAAACACTGTAACACCTCAGACACTGTAACACCTAACACTCTGTAACACCTCAGACACTGTAACACCTCAGACACTGTAACACCTCACAGACTATAACACCTCACACACTGTATCACCTCACACACTGTAACACCTCACACACTGTAACATCTCACACACTAACACCTCACACACTAACACCTCACACACTGTAACACCTCAGACACTGTAACACCTCAGACACTGTAACACCTCAGACACTGTAACACCTCAGACACTGTAACACCTCAGATACTATAACACCTCAGACACTGTAACACCTCAGACACTATAACACCTCACACACTAACACCTCAGACACTGTAACACCTCACACACTGTAACACCTCACACACTATAACACCTCAGACACTGTAACACCTCACGCACTGTAACACCTCACGCACTGTAACACCTCACGCACTGTAACACCTCAGACACTGTAACACCTCAGGCACTGTAACACCTCAGACACTGTAACACCTCATGCACTGTAACACCTCACGCACTGTAAGACCTCACGCACTGTAACACCTCACGCACTGTAACACCTCAGATACTATAACACCTCAGACACTGTAACACCTCAGACATTGTAACACCTCAGACACTGCAACATCTCACACACTATAACAACTCAGACACTGTAACACCTCACACACTGTAACACCTCAGACACTATAACACCTCACACACTAACACCTCAGACACTGTAACACCTCACACACTATAACAACTCAGACACTGTAACACCTCACACACTAACACCTCACACACTGTAACACTTCAAACACTGTAACACCTCAAACACTGTAACACCTCAGACACTGTAACACCTCACACTCTGTAACACCTCAGACACTGTAACACCTCAGACACTGTAACACCTCACAGACTATAACACCTCACACACTGTAACATCTCACACACTGTAACACCTCACACACTGTAACATCTCACACACTAACACCTCACACACTAACACCTCACACACTGTAACACCTCAGACACTGTAACACCTCAGACACTGTAACACCTCAGACACTGTAACACCTCAGACACTGTAACACCTCAGATACTATAACACCTCAGACACTGTAACACCTCAGACACTATAACACCTCACACACTAACACCTCAGACACTGTAACACCTCACACACTGTAACACCTCACACACTATAACACCTCACACACTGTAACACCTCAGACACTGTAACACCTCACACACTGTAACACCTCACACACTATAACACCTCACACACTGTAACACCTCAGACACTGTAACACCTCACGCACTGTAACACCTCAGACACTGTAACACCTCAGACACTGTAACACCTCACGCACTGTAACACCTCACGCACTGTAACACCTCACGCACTGTAACACCTCAGACACTGTAACACCTCAGACACTGTAACACCTCAGACACTGTAACACCTCAGACACTGTAACACCTCACGCACTGTAACACCTCACGCACTGTAACACCTCACGCACTGTAACACCTCAGACACTGTAACACCTCAGACACTGTAACACCTCACGCACTGTAAGACCTCACGCACTGTAACACCTCACGCACTGTAACACCTCAGATACTATAACACCTCAGACACTGTAACACCTCGGACACTGTAACACCTCAGACACTGTAACACCTCAGACACTGCAACATCTCACACACTATAACAACTCAGACACTGTAACACCTCACACACTGTAACACCTCAGACACTATAACACCTCACACACTAACACCTCAGACACTGTAACACCTCACACACTATAACAACTCAGACACTATAACAACTCAGACACTGTAACACCTCACACACTGTAACACCTCACACACTAACACCTCACACACTGTAACACCTCAAACACTGTAACACCTCAAACACTGTAACACCTCAGACACTGTAACACCTCAGACACTGTAACACCTCACGCACTGTAACACCTCACGCACTGTAACAACTCAGACACTGTAACATCTCAGACACTGTAACACCTCAGACACTGTAACACCTCACGCACTGTAACACCTCACGCACTGTAACAACTCAGACACTGTAACATTTCAGACACTGTTACATCTCAGACACTGTAACATCTCAGACACTGTAACACCTCAGACACTGTAACATCTCAGACACTGTAACATCTCAGACATAATAACTGAAACACACTACATATGAATAAGCAATAATACTAATAATATTCATTAAACAGCACAGCAAAATAATAGTTGTAGTCATCAAGGCCATCTGGGGTTGGCTGTCGCATCATACTAGGTTCATATTAGCAGTACATTAACAGCATATTGGCTGAATTATGTTTCCTAAACCCAACTTCTTTCTTGTAAGTAAAGAAACATGGTTTTTCAGGCCAATACAATAGATTGATTACATCACATAACACTTACTCTGAGCCCAAGACAACTGAATAAAGCAGGAGGAGGTGGTGGGTTGAATGAACAGTTCCAAGTGACGCATGATGCCAGCAGCATTTGCATTTGTCCTTGTGGGAAGTAGGAAGTAGGCAGTGACACACATTCCATTCAGATCCAGATAGAGGGCATCCACCTGGCTCATCAATGAGCCAGGCAGAGTGGAGGAGAGAGCCCTGCCGTTAGCTCTACAAAGGCTCAAGTAGTAGAAAGCATCCTGCATCTGCAGAAGCATGGCTATAGGCCTAGAACACACGCAGCCTTGGTCTCATCACCCACCAGTCACTTAGCATTAAATAACTACATCCACCTCTACACTGCACCATAGGTGAAACCTTTGAAGATCCCTTTTTAGTTCCAGGTAGAACCCTTTGGGTTTCATGTAGAACCCTTTCCACAGAGGGGAACCAAAAAAGATGATCTTATGGGGACAGCCAAAGAACCCTTTTGGAACCCTTTTTTCTAAGAGTGTAAAGAAGGCTAACACCAGCGTATCAAAGAGGAACTCTGATAAAGCCTGGTTAATGACTGCTTGCCTTATCATTATCCATTTCCTGGTAGGGTGGAATAGTAGGAGGGTAATGTGAGGTCATTAACATTACGTTGGGCTTGTAGTAGCTAACAGTAACATTACGTTGGGCTAGTTGTAGTCCTACCTGTGCTTTCCTCACACTCTCCTTCACCCCCACCATCTTCTGTTCCACGCTGACTCCTGTGTCTCCTGACAGCAGTTTGAAACGCCTGTCCAGCATCTGCAGTGCCTATGAGGAAGGTAGACAGAGGTTACACAAGGTCAAACTCCCGAACCAGAGGTAAACAGAGCTTTCGCCCACTACTCACCCTATCTCCGTGTGAGATGATCTTGTAGTCTTTGGCAGCCTTAGCAGACCACTTGCGGGCCTCCTTGTCCAAACAGCTCTCCCCCTCAGCACTGGAGATATGTTGCTTCAGAATGCACACCTTTTGAATGAACAGGAGGTGAAGCTGGGATTATCTCACACACAAAAGACTATATGGATATTTCAACATTTTCACCTCAATCAGGGTTTTATTCAAACAGCTTTGTGGATATTAATTGTGATATAATGGTGTTTACATGGTAATCAAGAACAGTGGTACTACAGTGAGCCACACCTTGTCTTTAGGGGCAACCTGGAAGTGAAAGCCGGCTGTTCTGGTGAAGACCGGGAAATCCTGGAGGAAGATCTGGATGTTCCGTTCTCTAGACACCTATCAGAGAACCAAACAAACTGTCACGTCCTGACCTCAGTTCCTTTTTTATGTCTCTATTTTAGTTTGGTCAGGGCGTGAGTTGGGGTGGGCATTCTATGTTTTGTATTTCTGGTTTTGGCCTGGTATGGTTCCCAATCAGAGGCAGCTGTCAATTGTTGTCTCTGATTGAGAACCATACTTAGGAAGCCTGTTTTCTCACTATGGGTTGTGGGTAGTTATTTTCTGTTTAGTGTGTTTTGCACCTGAAAGAGCTGTTTCGGTTGTTTCTTTTATTCCTTGTTGTAATTTAGTGTTCAGTTTATTAAAATAATGATGAACACTTACCACGCTGCATCTTGGTCCTCACCTTCTTCCACCAACGGTCATTACACAAACACTCATTACCTCCACATTGGTACATTATTTCTTACATAGTTCACTACTTTGGGCTAAAGCCCAAAGGTCAAAAGTAATGCAATATATTGTTATTTGGGACACAGACACTAGTTCACTTGTCTCCCATAGAACAGAACATCAGTCAGTGGTCTGTCTGGCCTCCATCAGCAATGCCCAGGTGAGGAATGTCACAGCTCTGGGTATTACAGTGGGGCTACTGTCTGTGGAAGGTTTTTACTGTGAAAAGGGCTTCAGTGGATCCCACGCACGGCCTCACCTTGGTGTAGTTCTCGCAGATCTTGCTAAAGTTACTATGCGTTGACCGGCAGGTGTCGATCTCTGTGCAGCACAAGAGAGTGAAGTGTTCTCGGATTTGCTCATACAGGTCACTGTCCAGTCTCTGTTGAGTAAACAACAGAGGTGAGAGCTGGGGTTATAGCCAAAGCCCTGATGCAAAACAAAATCAGAGGTGATTTGAGAAGGAAATGCCCTTTCCTTATTTTCCAATGTTTCAGTCATTCCAATGTTTCAGTCTGAGGGATTTGAATCAACTGATTCATAATGAATTACATTGGTTACTGCAATAACAAGAGTTGAGTCACTGAGTGATATTTCCCTTGATTGAGACATAAACACTTTCAAGAAGATTGTTGTGTTATGAATGTTCTGAGGGGGAAATTCCCCTGAAATGAATGGTTTCTACTGAGCTGAACTTATGACTCACCTGATTACTTTGCAAAGGTAAAAAGACAAAAAGGAACATTTGAGGATTTCCTATTTGGATGAATTTCGGTGTAGTTTGTGCTCTCCACTCTACAGCTAAGACAACCACAATGGGACAGGAAATTATGTCAACTAGCAGTGACTCATCACAAACACAAAGGAAGTCTTTTTTCACTGACAGGAGGTACGTCTGAGGGGACGATGCAGTGTGTTCAGTCTTATGACAGACTCATGATTAGAATCCAGAGAGACAGTATGCCGTTAGGAGATGCCAGGTGGTCTTACCCTCATGATGGCAGGCAGCTCTGCAGTGTAGTAGTATTGGTGATGAGAGTTGACGGCAGACAGTGTTAGAAGGTACTCATTACGCACCTCTGTCAGTCTCTGGTCACACTCCCTCAGCCTGGTATTCAGCTGGACAACGGTTACAGGGAGGAGTGAGTTGAGGATAAAATATGTTTCATTATTACAATCAATTCTACTATCAAAATGTGTTTGATAGGTAATCAATAGGCAAAGTGCAAGGTGAATAAGAAGAGTAGAATATTCAACAGCGCAAATGCATTATTCCTACATGTTTTATTGAAGACATTTCTTCATAGTAAAGCATATAACGGATAAAACACGATTTGCCCTTTCAGAAATATGTATACTCTCTGTGTACTAACTAGCCAGGTAACACTTATGTGGCGGTGGTGGGGTACTTCAGCCTATACAGACCTTCATGTGTGTCAGCCTACAGTAGCCTACCTTTGAACTCATTTTCTGCAAGCCTGTCCTAAAATGGAAAATTCCGTGGTCACTCTTCTTGAATCTGAAAAAGGTCACATGGGCACATGATAGAAATAATCAAACCAAGACTCTTAATGACATTGTTATAAATAATAATCGATAAACATAAAATATGCATCAACCACGTATCTGAACTAAAATGCAATGACTACAGGTTTACAGAACATTTAACATGCCACTACCTGCTCCCTCTCAGATGATGAATAATTTAACTATGTTACAAGTAGCCTTAAAGGCCCACTTTCAGTCAAAAACTTGATATTCCTGTGTGTTCTATATATTTACATACTATGAGGTTGGAACAATACTATGAAATTGTGAAAATTATGATAATGCCCTTTTAGAGTAAGAGCTGTTTGAAAAGACCACCTGAAATTTCAACCTGTTTTGGTGGGGTGGAGTTTTGGTTTCCCATCGTGACATCACCAGGTGGTACAGTGCCTTGCAAAAGTATTCATCCCCCTTGGCATTTTTCCTATTTTGCTGCATTACAACCTGTAATTTAATTGGATTTAAATTGAACTCGTACAGAATTTCCATGTGGATGGGGATATTGGGAAAAAAAAATTTAGACTTTCAGGTACTCAACAAGAAGGTCTGATTTCAGTATTACTAAAACAGGAAGTAAGTAAGTAAGTATAAAGATCCAGTCCATATAAAAAAACTGGAGGCCTCTTACACTTCAATGTGGTGATGTGAAAATCCTGGCAAAATGCATAGCACAAAGAATAAAAAATGTTTGACCAGATATTGTTCATCCCGATACTATTTTTTTACATGAACAATATATTGGAGATCATATACGACAATTACTTGAAACAACTGAATATTATATTATGAAACATCAAAGATACCAGGTCTGGTCTACATAGCAGATTTTGAAAAGGCGTTTGATAAAGTATGGCTACTTTAATTTCGGTGAATCTCTTACACAATAGGTTAAAGTTATGTACAGCAACCCCAGATGCAAAATAGTAAATAATTGTTTCTTCTCAGAAAGTATTGAGCTTTTAAGAGGAGTAAAACAAGGCTGTCGGTTGTCTCCATATCTATTTATAATGGCCATTGAATGCTAGCTATTAAAATTAGATCCAACAAAAACATCAAGGGGTTAGAAATCCAGGGGTTAAAAACAAAAAAGTGTCAATTTATGCTGATGACTCAAGTTTTTTCTAAAGTCTGCAATCGGGATCCCTGCACATTGAAGATCTTGATCACTTTTTTAGCCTCTCTGGACTAAAACCTAATTATGACAAGTGTATAAAATGGGCGGATGGTGAAGTAGACATACTTTTCACATCTCAAAAAATATAAATGAACTTACCACAATCAATTTCAACAGAAAGTTCGCAAAAATAGATAAGATTCTGCAGCCATGGAAAAATAGAAAAATATACCGGTTTCATTTGAGGACCAACATGTTGACAGCTGACCCATGCAGGTTGCAAAATAAATGGGAAGAGATTTTGGATTTACCGATTCCATGGCACATGGTTTATGAACTGGTACAAAAAAACAACACTTGATTCAACACTTAAGAGTTTTTCAATTTAAATTATTATACAAAATTCTTGCCGTCAACAGAAAGTATTAACTTTTTCCACATTTTGTTATGTTACAGCCTTCTTCTAAAATGGATTAAATGTAAATGCTTGGTCATTATGGGGTATTGTGTGCATATTGATGAGGGGGGAAAAACTATTTAATCAATTTTAGAATAAGGCTGTAACCTAAGAAAATGCGGAAAAAGTCAAGGGTTCTGATTACTTTTCGGGGGCACTGAATATGGGGCATACAACAGTCTCAGCTTTGTAGATATTGCTGCGATGAGACAGAATCACTAGATCATTTATTCTGGTATTGCCCCTATGTAGCTTGTTGCTAGTCACAGGTTCAGGAATAGTTAAAAAATCACAACCTTCACTTAAAATTAACCTTACAAATAGTGGTGTTGGGCGATTTGGTCAGTCAATAAATAATATGATAATACTTGTGGGAATGGCTTTCATCTTTAGCTCACAATCTGTGGATACTATATGATTAGAAAGGTTGAAAATGTATATACAACATCACAGAAGCTATTTTTGTTAATTATTCGCCATTTTAATAAAAAATGATCACATCAAATCAAATCAAATCAAAATCTAATCAAATTTTATTTGTCACATCTTCATTGTTACCCAGAAATAATTTGATATTGAGATAAAAACGTCTGCATTGGACCTTTAAGGCTGTCACATGGGAACAAAGCAGGGCTAAAGTAAGAGTATTACTGGACTTTTGTCTAACACAGGGATGGGCAACTTTGTTTGGGGTGGGAGCCACAAAAAAATGGAAGGGGCCACAGTGGCTGGTGAGTCTGCATACCCACATCCATAGCCCTTTACCAATCTAAAAGAAAGTTGCTGACATGGGCTAATTTAGTGACTGCTGATGCACAACCACATTTCAAAATTGCACCTTGAATATTATATTATTCTAACTCTCAACAGTAAGTTGAGACCCCGACTGTGTCCCCCCCCCAATTTTTTTTTTTTTTACTTACTTCATCTTTCTAATTATCTACAAAAAGGGGGACCACATGCCGCATGCCTCCAGTTGCCCATTCCTGGTATAACATACAGTAGTATATGGATGGATATTGCACACTGATCGGAAAAACAGACAAACTCCATTCCAAATCAACCTATTTCCTACATAGTGCGCTACTTTTGACCAGGCTCACACTCACAGACTTACTTGGCCTGTGCGTCAGCAGCTTTCTCCCTGGCCACGTTAGCCATGTGACTCAGCTGGTAGTATCTCTTCTTGACCTTGTGGAGCTCTCGTAGTGCATCCACTACCTCACCCTGTACTCTCTGCAGCTGCTCTAGACCCTGTAGGGCAACACAACGCATCATATTATTACAATGTAATAGAATAATATGCATGGGCGGAACAGCATATAGGGGTGACTGAAGGAGGAACTCACTGCATTTAAACTACGTCAAACTGTCTCTAGATTGACAGATTTAACAAATCCAATAGATTCAATGCTGGTTACGTTGTGCAACAGGCAGGTTTTAAATGATAAATACTGTCCGTAGTTTAACAGTGCGTGTAGCATGTGGAGGTCAAGGCTGTGCAAGTGTAAGGGTTTTTCCAGGGTTTTCCACTGCTTGAATAGTAACCTTTAGATCACAATATTTTCAACGCTAACAAGTGACTCACGTTCCTGCTTTGTTTGATTCTCTGTCATTAACAACAACTACCACAAAGTAGCATAAAAGTCGAGAGGAAGTCGTCAGTAAGTACTGGTGCCTTTCCTAATAAGGTATAGAGAAAATGAAAGGCTTTGGCTGTTTGTGTTAGATTGTCTTAGAATGTATTTCCCTCCTAAAAAAAGTGAAAGTATGACGTGAGAAAACCTCTGGTGATGAGTTGTGTGGTTTTGTGAATGGAGACATTGTGGGCTTCATGAAAACTCCACTCAAAAACTACCTAATATGTATTTTTTCATGATGATGTGGCAAGTGACGCTTCCTGAAAGGCCAGTCATCTAGAAAACTTGACTGCTGACATGCAAATCATTTTTAGTACTGTATCAAGAGAGGACTAATGGAGAACAAAAATATTGTTTTTGGAGTGGATTTCTTTCTTTAAAACAACATGCTCCGGTTACATAATTTAATCATTTTCATAAGGAGGAAGCTATCATAAGCTACTCTCTCTTTTAACCTATATATGTGTCGGGGGGCTAGGGTCAGTCTATTATATCTGGAGGATTTCTCCTGTCTTATGCCGCTGTCTTGTGTGAACTTAAGTATGCTCTCTCTAATTCTCTCTTTCCTTTTTTCTCACTCTCGGAGGACCTGAGCCCTAGGACCATGCCTCAGGACTACCTGGCATGATGACTTCTTGTTGTTCCCAGTCCACCTGGTCATGCTGCTGCTCCAGTTTCAACTGTTCTTCCGCCGGCTATGACCTGTTCACTGGGATTACTATTATTTGACCATGCTGGTCATTTATGAACATTTGAACATCTTGGCCATGTTCTGTTATAATCTCCACCCGGCACAGCCAGAAGAGGACTGGCCACCCCACATATGCTCTCTCTAATTCTCTCTTTCTTTCTCTCTCTCGGTGGACCTGAGCCCTAGGACCATGCCCCAGGACTACCTGACATGATGACTCCTTGCTGTCCCCAGTCCACCTGGCCGTGCTGCTGCTCCAGTTTCAACTGTTCTGCCTTATTATTATACGACCATGCTGGTCATTTATGAACATTTGAACATCTTGGCCATGTTCTGTTATAATCTCCATCCGGCACAGCCAGAAGAGAACTGGCCACCCCATATAGCCTGATTCCTCTCTAGGTTTCTTCCTAGGTTTTGGCCTTTCTAGGGACTTTTTCCTAGCCACCGTGCTTCTACACCTGCATTGCTTGCTGTTTGGGGTTTTCGGCTGGGTTTCTGTACAGCACTTTGATATATCAGCTGATGTAAGAAGGGCTATATAAATACATTTGATTTAGATTTATTTTAAATAAAGGCACCCACCCCCCAAAAAAAAAAATCTGAGTAGATTCATTCTAGTAGGCTTGATGTAAGTGTGTTCAAGCTGTAGATAAATCAAACAAGCTTTCACAGACTCCAAAACCTTTTCTACACAATGTTCTCAGCTTATTGAAGCCTGATGAAGAAAATGTACAGTTGTGAATAGATTATTTGTCTAAAAACATGCTTTTTCTTCTATCTGGTTACTCAGACTAGGCTGCACTGCAATGTGGATCATACATTATTTCAGTGCATCCTCCAATAAGCCACTGCACAGCTCAGCTCACCCTCTTGGCCTTCAGCTCCTTGGCTGCCCTCAGGCTCTTCAGAGCGTCGGCAGTGAGTGAGCGATATCCGTCGGCCGCCGTGAGACGACACACTCCACTCTGTGCCGTGGCCTCAATCAGAGACCTCCACACAGCAAACACACTCCTGGCAGTATACACACAGACAGAAAGAGAGCGGTGTTATTACACCAGCACTATGGCATCCCCCTGATGTTAGACTGTGTTATTAGGGACGGGAGCATCTTCAATCATGAATAATTACAGTATTTGACAGATATTTCCTTCATATATGTCTATGAAACTCTGAACGTAACTTGTTTTACAAAAATGGGGGTTGGAATGGCTGAGAGTAAAAAGGTCATTAACATGTAGCGGGATCAAACTATCAAGCTTATGATAGGTTACCCAGAGTTCAAAGAGTCTCCCTTGCCTCTTTGCCAGTCTTTCCTCTGGAACTGTATGGCCAGTCTCTGGAGGGCCTGAGAGAGAAGGATATGTTTTATTAAAGATGTTAGGAAACACAATCAGGGATATTTCATTACATTCACCTTATAAACCTTGTTGTAACCCTTAAATATGAATTTGGTCGGAGTGCAAGTGCAGGACCCAGCCTAAAGTGAACACGTCTTGTTTTTCTGTACAGGATAACATGTAGATTTGGAGCGAAAAGCAGAGTTTTTTATCAATACTAAAAGCTCTGCACTCGAGGCTCCTGGTGGAACATCAACACCCCAGTGAAAACATCGCTATCCAGTGTTCACTTCCTGTTTCAGATTAACTCACTGCCGACTTCAGAGAAGTGATCCAAGAGCTTGGCTCAGAAACACACTAGCTCCTTCACACCAAGACATCAAATAGCAGAGCCGCTATGCGCCACCAGTAGTACTAAAGCCACAGACCACTTTTATTCTGAACTTTTCAGATGTGGAGGGATCGGTTCACAGGCCCTTATTTCACCATCACCACCCTGCTACATTCCCCATGGTGCAAGGGTCTGAGGTGAAAACACTGGTCTGAGTGTGTAGGTTAGCATTATTACAACTGTTAGACCTACTCCATAGGTCCATGTTAATGCATTGTTAACAACAAACAGAATCAAGGGACAGCACCACAGGATACTCATTTCACTACGGAAACTAACTAGAAACCACAATGGCCAGAGGCAAGTTCAAAGTCCACGGCAACAAGTGGATAGGAGACTCAATACGAATGCTCTTATGTCAGACACTACAGGAAGTTACTACAGTAGATATAACCCAGGTAGGCATGTTAGAAAAGGAAAAGGGTCCGTTTAGTGTATCTAAAGCAGACATTTCCACAGCCATTTAATTAAGTTATCAGCTTATCAAACACCCTATTATGTAAATCTTCTCAGAATGACGTATACCATGGATAACTCCATCGGGAAACATCCAATGGGATATCAGCACTACAGTACAATATGGGACATAATTATCACTGTTGTTTCTGGTTCCTGTGACAGATGCATACTTTGTGTTGTATTCCCCTGCCTTGCTTATGGACAACACCAAGGTCCCTGAAATACTCACTAATATCTGAATCAATATCTGAATGCATTCCATTTCAAAACATTCAATATGAGTGCTTTGACTAATGCTTTTAATGTGTGGAGGAGGGTGGTAAGAGTGTTGCTTAAAATAGTTGTTGCGAGGATGCCACTAAAAACAGGTTAGTGTCCAAATACTCCAACCCCATTTCAGCTCAATGATACGCCACTCGACAAGATGTCCCAAGGTCGTATCACATGGTTTTACTGCCCCCCATCACTGGAAAGGTGAACATAAGACACGGACATACACCCAACTGGGCACAGATGTCAATTCAATGTCAATTCCACGTTTCGCTGAAACAATGTTGACTCAACCAGTGTGTGCCCAGTGGGACCTGACCACGGCTTGTCAATCAGCATCAACATTATGGGAGGCCTCTCACCTGACTGTACTCTTGTTCTATGGCAGCACGCTGTTTACTGAAGGACCTGGACAGAGAAAAATAAACATCACATCTAGGATATGTCAGTGAACTGCATTTAGGCAGTAATTATATCATCTATCCATCTTTATATATATGTATATATCTCCGAGAGATCATTGTCAGAGAGCATTAGTCAGCATATACCTCTGTAAACACCCAGGAGGCCTGACCACATGCTAGACATCTGAAGATGTGTTCATAAATCCTTCTGTTTCACTCAGCATCGTTAGTGTCTATTGGTTCTTGTTGTGATTACACTGGAGTCATACACACAATATTAACAAATATGTACAGTATGTATTATACAAACCCAGGCTTCTGTAGGATGGGGGGGGGACAAGCAGGAGCAGGGTAGGGTAAATGGAGTAGGGGGTGGGACAGTGGGCCTTGGTGGGGTAGGGTGATGCAGGGTAAGTCAGGGTATAGCAGAAACAGGTAGGGAGGATGGGGCAGGGTGGGACAGGATGGTCACACCTGATGTCCTCCAGCAGTTCTACCTCCTGCTGCTGTTTGCTCTGCAGCCGCCCCACTTGCTCCGCAAAGGCCATCTTCACCTGCTGGGTCTCCTTCACCTGTCAATCAAAACAGTGACACATACCTGTATCAGGACCGGCCAGCACCGGGACTAAATCAAATCTAAGTGTATTCGTCACGTGCACAGTGGATGTACACAGTACAGTCTATCCAGTCAATAAAAATAAGTGATTATAATTTACAGTGAGGTCCAAAAGTATTGGGACAGATAAAATGTTTTTGTTGTTTTGTCTCTGTACTCCAGGACTTGGATTTGAAATTATACAATGACTATGACGTAAAAGTGCAGACTGTCAGCTTTAATTTCAGGGTATTCTTATCCATATCAGGTGAACCGTTTAGAAATTACAGCACTTATTCTATGTAGTATTAGACGGGGCAAGGACTCTTCAATGTGTCTAAATTGTTCCGTAGGGATGTTGGCCCATGTTGATTCCAATGCTTCCCACAGTCGTGTCAAGTTGGCTGAATGTCCCTTGGGTGGTGGACCATTTTTGATACACACGGGAAACTGTTGAGCATTAAAAACCTAGCGCCGTTGCAGTTCTTGACAGAAACCGGTGCACCTGGCACCTACTACCCTACCCCGTTCAAAGGGACTTCCATTGTTTTGTCTTGCCCATTGACCCTCTGAATGACACACACACAATCCATGTCTCAATTGTCTCAATGCTTTAAAATATTTATTTAACCAGTCTCCCCTGCATCTACACTGATTGAAGTGGATTTAACAAGTGATAATCCTGGTCAGTCTATGCCATGGAAAGTGTTCTTAATGTTTTGTATAATCAGTGTACAGTTGAAGTCGGAAGTTTACATACACTTAGTATACTTTTGTATACGCAGTGTACAGTTGAAGTTGGAACTTTACATACACTTAGTCATTAAAACTTGTTTTTCAACCACTCTACAAATTTCTTGTTAACAAACTATAGTTTTGGCAAGTCCATTTTGTGCATGACACAAGTCATTTTTCCAACAATTGTTTACCAACAGATGATTTCACTTATAATTCACTGTATCATAATTCCAGTGGGTCAGGAGTTTACATACACTAAATTGACTGTGCCTTTAAACAGCTTGAACAATTCCAGAAAATGATGTCATGGCTTTAGAAGCTTCTGATAGGCTAATTGACATAATTTGAGTCAATTGGAGGTGTACCTGTGGATGTATTTCAAGGCCCACCTTCAAACTCAGTGCCTCTTTGCTTGACATCATGGGAAAATTGTAGACCTCCATTATTATATTATATATTATTATATTATATTATTATTATTATATTATTATTATATTATTATATATTATTAAGTCTGGTTCATCTTTGGGAAAAATGTCCAAACGCCTGAAGGTACCACGTTCAGCTGAACAAACAATAGTATGCAAGATAAAACACCATGGGACCACGTAGCTGTCATACCGCTCAGGAAAGAGACGCGTTCTGTCTCCTAGAGATGAACGTACTTTGGTGCGAAAAGTGCAAATCAATCCCGGAACAATAGCAAAGGACCTTGTGAAGATACTGGAGGAAACAGGTACGCAAGTATCTATTTCCACAGTAAAACATGTCCTATATCAACATAACCTGAAAGGCTGCTCAGCAAGGAAGAAGCCACTGCTCCAAAACCGCTGTAAAAAAGCCAGACTATGGTTTGCAACTGCACATGGGGACAAAGATTGTACTTTTTGGAGAAATGTCCTCTGGTCTGATGAAACAAAAATATAACTGTTTGGCCATAATGACCATCGTTATGTTCGGAGGAAAAAGGGGGAGGCTTGCAAGCCGAAGAACACCATACCAACCATAAAGCACGAGGGTGGCAGCATCATGTTGTGGGGGTGCTTTGCTGCAGGAGGGACTGGTGCACTTCACAAAATAGCTGGCATCATGAGGAAGGGAAAATTATGTGGATATATTAAAGCAACATCAGTCAGGAAGTTAAAGCTTGATCGCAAATGGGTCTTCCAAATGGACAATGACCCCAAGCATACTTCCAAAGTTGTGGCAAAATGGCTTAAGGACAGCAAAGTCAAGGTATTGGAGTGGCCATCACAAAGCCATGACCTCAACCCTATAGAAAATGTGTGGGCAGAACTGAAAAAGTGTGTGGGAGCAAGGAGGCCTACAAACCTGACTCAGGTACACCAGCTCTGTCAGGAGGAATGGGACAAAATTCTAAAAACGTATTGTGGGAAGCTTGTGGAAGGCTTCCCAAAACATTTGACCCAAGTTAAACAATTTAAAGGCAATGCTACTAAATACTAATTGAGTGTATGTAAACTTCTGACCCACTGGGAATGTGATGAAAGAAATAAAAGCTGAAATAAATCATTCACTCTACTATTATTTTGACATTTCATATTCTTAAAATAAAGTGGTGATCCTAACTGACCTAAAACAGGGCATTTTTACTAGGATTAAATGTCAGGAATTGTTAAAAACTGAGTTTAAATGTACTTGGCTAAGGTGTATGTAAACTTCCGACTTCAACTGAATATGTGTTTCAAAGTAGTCAAAAGTTGTATATCTGGTTCCATATTCATAGCATGAAATGACTACAACAAGCTTGTGACTCTACCAATGATGGATGCATTTGCAGTTTGTTTTGGTTGTGTTTCAGATTATTTTGTGCCCAACTTTTGTAGTCACTTTTATTGTAAATAAGAATATGTTTCTAAACACTTCTACATTAATGTGGATGCTACCATGGTTAATGGATAATCATGACTGAAATGTGAATGATGAGTGAGAAAGTTACAGATGCACAAAGACCATACCCCCAAGACATGCTAACCTCTCACCATTACCAATAACAGGGGAGGTTATAAAAATGTTTTGGGGGGTATGATATTTATGGGGGTGAGTGCTGGATTTTTGTCCCAGTCGCGCCTCTGGGTACATCAGCTGAAGACTTCAGTCTGAATGTCAGAGTCAGCAACATCAGCGAACTAGTAGCCACTTAGCTCCGACACGGAGCCTGTACATGCACTATGTTCATTAATTCATTAACTTTCTATCGCTCTCTCTATCTATCGCTCTGTCTCTCTCTCTCACTTTCTCTCTGTGTTATTGTGAATTGTGGACATCAGAATATAAGCAATTGCAGAATGAATGGTGCAAAATGTGCGTTGAGCATCATAAGGATGCTGACATCATTACTTGGAACCTACGAAAATGCCACAAGTGAAAACGACCAAATTCAAATTAAGACTACTTCACAGGAGTATGACTTTTCTAAACATGTTCTACTAAACAGTTCACTTCTTGTGAAATAATTCGCAATAACAACTTGCATTTTCAGAAACTTTACAATTATGTCAAATGTACTGTGCCAAATTAAAATAGAATAGAGATGTCAGAGGTACTTTCAACGTATTTCAACCTCTCTATGTTATTGCCACTTGCCACAGTTAATTTCGTTTGACATAATTGTGAAGTTAAAAACATGTCAATTGCTATTGAAAATTCTTGTAAAATTCTTACCTTTCTGGGAGGAGGTTGCATTTTCGGATTATTTAGCGTCTCCTTTTTATTGAAGCGCAATAGCCTACTTCCCGAAAGCTTTTGACACACAAAAGCATCTCTAGGTAGGTGGAGCATTACTTTGGACTAGCTGTTTTACATGCTCCAAACCCCCCTAATGGAATAGTGCCACCTAGCGGGCACGTATAATGCTGTCCTCTAAGAGTTTCACTTGATCGCCAGGAGCCACATATACTGTTAAGTTTTTTTTGTTGGAGAGCCTAGAAGAGCCCAGGAAGGTGGCATGAGAAGCTACCTAGGTATGAAGCCACATCAAACAACTCAAGTAGTCCAATGTCCAAAAACATCGAATGATTTCTTTATTGTTTATTACATTATTTGTATAATGTTGGTTTAGGATGAGATAGAAATTGTCTTTGTTTCTAACCACTATAATTGAAAGATCAACACCAGAAAGTAAAGGTCAACCAACGATATGGCTCTAATATTCTTCAGACAGATTTATCTGTGATGCACTTTGCCATATATAGACCTACATTCAGACCTAGGCTATGGTATCTAATTTACTGGTCATTTCACAATCAGGTCAATACAGGAACAGCAAACGCAGTAGCAGATACGTCTTCCAGGTGTTAATCCAATTATTAGCAATACAATTTCAAATGTATAAATAGTTAATAAAGAAATGATAAAGAAAATAATATAGAATCAAATGTTGTTATAGTTGATCAGTTGGGTGTAGAGCGGAGGTGTTGATAAATTCGAACACTTGTTTCAGCTGCTGCAGGAACATCTTCGGAGACACCACTGGTTCACAGTGCAGGGCCAGTTGAAAGCCCTTCAATGACAGAGAATAGCACATACACCTGGTAAGATCTTTGTAATTGTGAACAATGTAACAGTAATTTCATGGCTTTTTAGTTATCTCTGCCATGTCCAGAATGTCATTATAGTCTAAGAACAAATCTTTTTTGAAACCCTTTTTTCATGATATCCATTTGGTAGTTAGAGTCTTGTTCCATTGCTGCAACTCCCGTACGGATACGGGAGAGAGCCATGCGTCCTCCGAATCACGACCCTCTACACTGCTTCTTGACACAGTGCTCGCTTAACCCGGAAGCCAGCCACACCAATGTGTCAGAGGAAACACTGTACAACTGGTGACCATGTCAGCATGCATGCACCCGGCCCGCCACAGGAGTTGCTAGAGCACATTGGAACAGGGACATCCCGGCCGGCCAAACCCTCCCCTAACCGCTAGGCCAATTGTGTGTCGTCTCATGGGTCTCCCAGTCATCTGTAGTGACGTCTCAAGCACTGCAGTGCTTTAAACCGGTGCGCCACTCGGGGGGCCCATCTAAGAACAATTCAGTGCATTTTGAACAATTCTGTGCATGTTGAGGGGAGATAACTTACCTTGGACCAATGAATCCCTAATCTTTTCTTCAGTAGGCCTGCGATACGATGCACACTCTGCAGTGACTCCAGTCCCTGTTTGAAGTAGTCTGCTGTGCATGTTCCCTATTCAAAGTAACAGAAGAAAAGGGTTACAAAGGTACACATTGCATGACATCCCACTGGGCACAGACGTCAATTCAATGTCTATTCCACTTTGGTTCAACGTAATTTCATTGAAATTGTGTGGAAGCCATGGATTCAACCAGTGTGTGCCCAGTGGGATGGCTCTACTTACTGTAACTCCAATTAACATTTTATGTTTCTCTTACCACTGATGTGATGGGGATTTGGAGACACTGGCATTTTAGATCCTACAGAGATAAGTAAATGTTAGAAAACACAGTTGACAGAATTGTTTAATATAACAATTGTACTGCAATACATGCATCTAGGTTAACATTCCTTTGGCAGAGACCAATCCATCACATTAGGAATTCATATACTGTGATATGTAGTGGCAGGTAGCCTAGTGATTAGAGCGTTGGACCAGTAATCAAAAGGTTGCTGGATCAAGCTGACAAGGTTGTTCCCCGGTAGACTGTCATTGTAAATAAGAATTTGTTCTTAACTGACTTGCCTAGTTAAATAAAGCCATTTTTTAACAAAAAATATAAATGAGACAACACAACCAGGTTTTGCTAATTGAAATGAGAAACCAAAGGAAGTTAGTGCAGCCTGTGGTAGGAGGCTATGTTGTATCTGTGTGTATTCTGATTGAGATAAGCAATGTCACAAGACAGATTAGAGATGCTCTAGCAGCTTTGCTTTTCAAAAAAAGTGTTTCATGAAGTGCACAGCGTACATAAGAATCCGACAGGCATGTCTAGCAGTGAGATGTGTTTAACCTAGAGTACATTGAAGTGAAGAATAGATTGAGACAATTATCCAAGATTGTTATGGACTCACCATTCCAGATGTGCTGCAGCCTTCAGGACAGTTCTGTGGTTCAGGACACAAAGGTAACATTGGTTACATTACTTTCATCTCTAATAGTTGTCTGGACTTTTCAATTGTTGAAAATGTTTTTTTGTGCAATAATAACTGTCTTACCTTAAGTGCTCCATCAATATAAGATTTGATATCTTTAACATGCTCCAGAGATATTCCTAGGCGTTGTACTGGAGATGAGGCGGCCAGGCTAATCATCATTGAGAGCAGCAGAAGTATTGTACGTTTGTGTATTGCCATTTTTCTATTGATGAACCCAAGTAGACGACTGGTACCTAATGACTTGGTTCTGGACCTGTGTGGCAGCATTTAAGACCCATTGTTGAAATTTCCAAGCTTTTGGGGAATCCCTGTTGGCAGTTTTCTCACTATAATTATTTGTCATACTATATTCTCCCACACAGGCAACTTTAGTTTGATGCCATGGCATGAGTCTATGTGCCACTGTTAACCACATATCACTGAAATCATTTGTGTCATTTCCTTGGGTGATCTTCCATCTTTCTGGCAGGAACTTAGTCATTATTTACTACTTAGTTTTATTATCTAAACTATTCATTCATTTACATAAAGAGCCTTTGACAATCTTACAGACTAAGACAATCAGCACCCCATACATATTGACATATCATTTTAAATGGGCAATCAGCACACCATACATATTGACATATCATTTTAAATGGGCAATCAGCACCCCATACATATTGACATATCATTTTAAATGGGCAATCAGCACCCCATACATATTGACATATCATTTTAAATGGGCAATCAGCACCCCATACATATTGACATATCATTTTAAATGGGCAATCAGCACCCCATACATATTGACATATCATTTTAAATGGGCAATCAGCACTCCATACATATTGACATATCATTTTAAATGGGCAATCAGCGATTGGAACATCCATTTTTTTACTTAAAACTTAATTACACTACACGATCAATTTGATGTTATTTTAATGGACACACTTTATTTAGGCAAAAGTGCAAAACGCGCAAAACAGTCACAAGAATGATGTTGAACAATAAACATCTTTGTGAAAAATAACACCGAAAAAAACAAGCCAGTCTGGCACGTCAATAACACACACATAACACAAATAATCTCACACAAAGAAATGGGGAACAGAGGAATAAATACATGTAGATTGATTGGGGAATGAAAACCAGGTGTGCAGGGAACAAGACAAAACAAATGGATACATGAACAATGGAGCGGCGATAGCTAGAAAGCCGGTGACGTCGACCGCCGAACGCCGCCGGAACAAGGAGAGGAGCTGACTTCAGCAGAAGTCGTGACAGTACCCCCCGACGCACGGCTCCAGCGGTGCGTCGACACCGGCCTTGCAGACGATATCGACGCAACATCAGCCACCGGACTGTACCCCTCCCACTCCACGAGGTACTGAAGGCCCCTTGCCCGATGCCTCGAATCCAGGATGGAATGGACGGAGTATGCCAGGGCCCCCTCGATGTCCAGAGGGGAAGGAGGAACTTCCCGCACCTCAGACGCCTGGAGCGGAACAGCCAAGCTGTAACCTATAACATACCTTGTTCACTCTCCTCAGGACTTTGAATGGCCCCACAAACCACGGGCCCAGCTTCCGGCAGGGCAGGCTTCGGGACGAGAGCCAGACCCTGTCCCCCGGTGCGAACACCGGGGCCTCATTGCAGTGATGGTCAGCGCTGGTCTTTTGGCGCAGCGCGGCCTGCTGGAGGTGACCATGGGCGGCTTCCCAGGTCTCCTCCGCGCACCTGAACCAGTCATCCACCGCAGGAGCCTCGGTCTGACTCTGATGCCACGGTGCCAGAACCGGCTGGACCAACCCAGCACCGACCGGCAGTGTGCCCTCTGCGGCCACAGATGGTGCAAGTTAAGGCCCCTCCTCCAGCCTCCCTATGCACAGCCCCTCCCAACTCCATGGGCACCGGAGTGGGAGTGCTGGGAGATGGAACTGACACAGCCCCCTCAGGATGTCCATGGATGACCAGCAGGTTATCCAACCGGATGGACAGATCCACCAGTTGGTCAAAGGTGATGGTGGCATCCCTGCAGGCCAGCTCCCGTCGGACGTCCTCACGCAGGCTGCATCAATAGTGGTCAATGAGGGCCCTGTCGTTCCATCCTGCTTCAGCGACCAAGGTCCGGAACTCCAGCGCTCCTCGTCTCCTGCCTTAAAGGGAAATGTCGTTCCCCCGCCGCTCTACCTTCGGGCGGATGGTCAAAGACGGCTCGAAGTGGTCCAACGCCGCGTCGTCCTCTCCCCACACGGCGTTAGCCTACTCCAGAGCTCCATGAGACGAGGGCGAATACTCTCTCCCTTCCTGAGGAGCTGGGTGAACGGTGACCAGGTATAGGTCCAGTTATAAAAGGAACCCCTGGCACTGTGCAGCCGTCCCATCATACTCCCTGGGAAGGGAGAGACGCATCCCACTGGATCTGGATCCAGATGGGACGGCTAGAGGTAACCCCGGTTGCGCTGGTCGAGGTGCTGGAGAAACTTCCTGCCTCTCCCAGCGTCCATGGTCGGACAACGTGATCCATTATGGCACCGAGATGATGTAGCATTGCCGTGTGTTCCTGGAAGTGCTCCTCGACTCCTCTGACCGGGGTACCTGCTCCTGCTGACTCCATGGTAGGTGTACGATTCTGTCAGGTGTGTGCATACTGGTAGCGAAGTCAGGTGCAGAAGAGCAGAGATTTGTGAACAGGCGCACACTTTATTTAGGCAAAGTGCAAAATGCGCAAAATAGTCACAAGAATGATGTTCAACAATAAACATCTTCATGAAAAATAACACAGAAAAAAACAAGCCAGTCTGGCGCGTCAACAACACACACGTAACACAAACAATCTCACACAAAGACATGATGGGAAACAGAGGAATAAATACATGTAGATTGATTAGGGAATGAAAACCAGGTGTGCAGGGAACATGACCGTCGAACGCCGCCCGAACAAGGAGAGGAGCCTGGAGTCGTGGCAAATATAACTTACACATGCCTCATGACCTTAGTTCAACTGTAGCACCTCATCAGAACCCAAAAATAAAAGCAAAGTTTTATTCCATTGTATAAAAAAGTAAAACTCTCAACAGACACAATATAGCCTCAAAACATGGTAAAAAACTATATTTGTGATATCATTGTTGGTCAATCCTTGAATCCTTAGCTCTTTGAGAGTGGTTTGAGAGTGGTTACATTTCTGCAATCCCATCCCTCAGCTATTTACTGAAACAGTGGTGGGGTGAACACAGATATGAACTGCAGATTGCCCCTTGAACAAGAAATGCCAACCTTTGGTTATAAACAGATGCTATCTTTTACTATACAGCGATGCATGCTGATAGATGGTAAAATAGTTATCAATCAAACATTATTAACCACATCAAACACAACACTTGGCTTTCCCTGTGATGAGCCATTTACAGAAAATTCTGATGACCACACCAGCGACGTGCTTTTCAAAAAAGGTCACACTACACCAGCAACGTGCTTTTCAAAAAAGGTCACTCTACACACCAACCTGAATTGCTGACATGCTAGGAAAAAGTGAAGATAAGAACTTGGATTGAAGAGGTTATTTTCTTTGAAAGCAATACCAACTGCTATGTCATTGTGCACAGACCAAATTTATTAAGGAACTGTCGTTGAAATAACACTAAAAGGAGTCAAAAAATAACAATGAATTAAAAAACATCATAC
The DNA here is from genome assembly GCF_021184085.1 of Oncorhynchus gorbuscha. Taxonomy (NCBI): domain Eukaryota; kingdom Metazoa; phylum Chordata; class Actinopteri; order Salmoniformes; family Salmonidae; genus Oncorhynchus; species Oncorhynchus gorbuscha. Next base: position 24,936,549 of record NC_060195.1, read on the forward strand.
CTGTTACAGTTATATCACAAATTGATATATTACACTGCATACAAGATGTTAATGGAATGGAATTGAACATACAGTAACATCAGTTAGTTTTCTTCCTCAGCTCAGTCTAGTTTAACAAAACACTGACCTTTTATTAAACAATAGTGAGCTATATTCTTTAGATCAGATAGTGAGCTATATTCTTTAGATTAGACTATGGTGAGCTATATTCTTTAGATTAGACTATTGTGAGCTATATTCTTTAGATTAGATAGTGAGCTATATTCTTTAGATTAGACTATGGTGAGCTATATTCTTTAGATTAGACTATGGTGAGCTATATTCTTTAGATCAGATAGTGAGCTATATTCTTTAGATAAGATTATGGTGAGCTATATTATTTAGATTAGATAGTGAGCTATATTCTTTAGATTAGACTATGGTGAGCTATATTCTTTAGATTAGACTATGGTGAGCTATATTCTTTAGATTAGACTATGGTGAGCTATATTCTTTAATTAAGACAATGGTGAGATATATTCTTTAGATAAGACTATGGTGAGCTATATTCTTTAGATTAGACAATGGTGAGCTATATTCTTTAGATTAGACTATGGTGAGCTATATTCTTTAGATTAGATAGTGAGCTATATTCTTTAGATTAGATAGTGAGCTATATTCTTTAGATAAGACTATGGTGAGCTATATTCTTTAGATTAGACTATGGTGAGCTATATTCTTTAGATTAGACTATGGTGAGCTATATTCTTTAGATAAGACTATGGTGAGCTATATTCTTTAGATAAGACTATGGTGAGCTATATTCTTTAGATTAGACTATGGTGAGCTATATTCTTTAGATTAGATAGTGAGCTATATTCTTTAGATAAGACTATGGTGAGCTATATTCTTTAGATTAGACTATGGTGAGCTATATTCTTTAGATTAGATAGTGAGCTATATTCTTTAGATAAGACTATGGTGAGCTATATTCTTTAGATTAGACTATGGTGAGCTATATTCTTTAGATTAGACTATGGGTAGAGCAAAGAGTTAATTTCCTTAAATTCTACACATTTAGCCAAGAACAGAGACAAGATTTTGGCATTTTATAACTAACTGCATGCAATTCTACAAAATTTGCCATGAGATGAAGATAAAAAATTGCAGTTTTATAGCTAATTCCCTGCAGTTCTACACATTTTGCCAAAGGGTGGAAAGAAAATGTTGCTGTTTTTAATATGAGACATGAGCAAGCGTGACTAACAAAATCAATGGGGGCCAGCCGGGCGATAATTGAACCATGATTAATACAAGTTCAGATAGCTGGCCGCTAGACTAATTTACCAATCTAAAAAATGTTCGCTGAAATGGGTTAATTGAGTGACTATCAGTGACTGACATAAACAAGAAAAAAAACTGCTGATGCACAACCAAAATGTTGAAATTTAACTTAATTGATCAGCGGGCCTACGAAAGGTGTGTCTGCGGGCCGCCAGTTGCCCATACCTTCTATAGTGTAACATTTTATTTTACAAGATAGATCAAGTTGCCTGAATTCTAGGTCTAGTCCTGGACAATGTACCTCCACGAGGCACATAACACATAGCAGGGAATTGGTACTGGCTGAAGATCCAACATTGTTGACCATTATGACACAATATAGCTACTCTTCTACATCCTGTGTTGTGCTCTGTTGATGATGAAGGGGATCCAGAGTTGATATAGCTACTCCTCTACATCCTGTGTTGTGCTGTGTTGTTGATGAAGGGGATCCAGAGTTGATATAGCTACTCCTCTACATCCTGTGTTGTGCTCTGTTGATGATGAAGGGGATCCAGAGTTGATATAGCTACTCCTCTACATCCTGTGTTGTGCTCTGTTGATGATGAAGGGGATCCAGAGTTGATATAGCTACTCCTCTACATCCTGTGTTGTGCTCTGTTGATGATGAGGGGATCCAGAGTTTTCCTTTTAACTGCGTGGTGCATGATGTCTGAGGGTTGAATGTTGATGTGCTGTAGATTCTTGACCCAATAAAGGGGATTTAAAACTGGTCTATTCATTCAAGGAACTCACTCTTCAGGCTCCCTTCACTGTCTGAGAAGTTCAGCAGCTCCTCCAGCTCATCCCCTGTGTCATCTTCCTCCTCCTCTGCCTCCCGGAACATCTGGGGCTTCCCCTCACCTTTCCCTCCCAACTCCAGGTAGCCCTTGGCTGTGGGGTTAGGCCCTCCGCTCCGTATACCAGCCTCTGCCTTAGCCTTGGTGCCTTGCATCGTAGACGTGTGCTCCTCCCAGACTGGTGTCCCCCCTGGACTGCCACCTCCTGGCCGGGTGCCTGCCTCTCCGCTGGGGGCTTCTGCACTGGGGGCCAGTGACACCGCAGACTTGCTGGTACACAGCCCCATGAAGGTCTGCTTTTCTTGTGCAAGCTTACCCTCACTATTTCTCTCACACACTCCCTAGACTAGTGATGCACTGTGCGTTCTTGATGAGACTGGCTAAAACTGGGCATTACTACTGGTGTCTGTGTTGCTTCCAAGAGAGGCAGAGGAGCACCCTATTCAGTATTTTCCATAACAGCCGTTTTGAACAGAAGCTTTTGTTCTTCGGGTTCAGCTGGGTTTCAGAGAGCCCTTGACTTAAGACTAGTATCAAGACAGCTTGCCAGGGAAGTCTGTTGGTCGCAGTTCACCTCAGCTCTCAGAGCACACACCTAATCTAAATCATACCATCTCTATACTTACCATGCAGTGTTATTTAGACTATTTGTAAATGCTCTTTTTGGACACAATTTCTCTAAAAAGCTTCCAAATGTTTGCTGTTAACATTTAATCCGTTTTAAATCAATAAATACATTGATAAAATTGAATAATAATTATTGATGTAGAATTGAATTAATTACAATTATATGGATTAGGAGTCAGGTATAGTTCACAGCTATTAATGTCTCATGGACAAACACATGTAACAATTACATGAGATTATAATTCTGGGTTTCCAAGATTACACCACTACAAATGAGCTTTTTCTCTACTCATAATTATGTTTAAAAGGTGAATAATATACCTTTACCGTGTCATTTATTTTTCTCTGAAAGGAGAGAAGAGGTGCTTATCTAACAGTGGCATGACCACAGGTGAGCCTCGTTTACCAAATCACTTTGTTGAATTACCACCCTGTTTCAATCCCTCATTATATGGGGGGAATCATTTCTCAAATATTATCTAGTGGGAAAGCCAAATCATCTTACTGTGATGTTAAAAGTTCTGGATCATTTACTATACAGGATAGTTATGTACAGTTGAGGTCGGGAAGTCAGGTTGGAGTCATTAAAAGTAGTTTTTCAACCACTCCACAAATTTCTTGTTAACAAACTATAGTTTTGGCAAGTCGGTTAGGACATCTACTTCATGCATGACACAAGTAATTTTTCCAACAATTGTTTACAGACACATTATTTCACTTATAATTCACTGTATCATAATTCCAGTGTGTCCGAAGTTTATGTAAACTAAGTTGACTGTGCCTTTAAACAGCTTGGAAAATTCCAGAAAATTACGTCATGGCTTTAGAAGCTTCTGATAGGCTAATTGACATCATTTGAGTCAATTGGAGGTGTACCTGTGGATGTATTTCAAGGCCCACCTTCAAACTCAGTGCCTCTTTGCTTGACATCGTGGGAAAAATCAAAAGAAATCAGCCAAGTTCTCAGAGAAAAATTGTAGACCTCCACAAGTCTGGTCCAATGCCTGAAGGTACCATGTTCCTCTGTACAAACAATAGTACGCAAGTATAATCACCATGGGACCACGCAGCCGTCATACCGCTCAGGAAGAAGACGCGTTCTGTCTCCTAGAGATGAATGTACTTTGGTGCAAAAAGTGCAAATCAATCCCAGAACAACAGCAAAGGACCTTGTGAAGATGCTGGAGGAAACCGGTACAAAATTATCTATATCCACAGGAAAACGAGTCCTATATTGGCGTAACCTGAAAGGCCGCTCAGCAAGGAAGAAGCCACTGCTACAAAACCGCCATAAAAAACTGCACATGGGGACAAAGATCATACTTTTTGGAGAAATGTCCTCTGGTCTGATGAAGCAAAAATAGAACTGTTTGGCCATAATGACCATCGTTATGTTTGGAGGGAAAAGGTGGAGGCTTGCAAGCCGAAGAACACCATCCCAACCGTGAAGCACGGGGGGTGGCAGCATTATGTTGTGGGGGTGCTTTGCTGCAGGAGGGACTGGTGCACTTCACAAAATAGGTGACATCATGAGGAAGGGAAATTATTTGGATATATTGAAGCAGCATCTCAAGACATCAGTCAGGAAGTTAAAGCTTGGTCGCAAATGCGTCTTCCAAATGGACAATGACCCCAAGCATACTTCCAAAGTTGTGGCAAAATGGCTTAAGGACAACAAAGTCCAGGTATTGGAGTGGCCATCACAAAGCCCTGTCCTCAATCCCATAGAAATTTTGTTGGCAGAACTGAAAAAGTGTGTGCGAATAAGGAGAACCACATACCTGACTCAGTTACACCAGCTCTGTCAGGAGGAATGGGCCAACATTCACCCAACTTATTGTGGGAAGCTTGTGGAAGGCTACCCAAAACGTTTGAACCAAGTTAAACAATTTAAAGGCAATGCTACTAAATACTAATTGAGTGTATGTAAACTTCTGACCCACTGGGAATGTGATGAAAGAAATAAAAGCTGAAATAAATAATTTGCTCTACTATTATTCTGACATTTCACATTCTTAAAATAAAGTGGTGATCCTAACTGATCTAAGACAGGGAATTTTTACTTGGATTAAATGTCAGGAATTGTGAAAAACTGAGTTTAAATGTATTTGGCTAAGGTGTATGTAAACTTCTGACTTCAACTGTAGTTAGCCTACATAACGCCATCTCTTCAGGAAGCGTGTCCACACAAGACACATTGGTCACTTCCCTAGCTCCCTAGAATAGGGTGGTAATGTACCTCTAAACTAAACCACCGATACTGGGCGAGATATTTTTTTATCCACTTTGGGGCTAAGGTTAAGAATGGGGGTAGGCGATGGAAGTGTGATCCGAGATCTGTGGTTCGGGACAACTTCATTTGGTCTCACAGGTCTCATCGCATGCTGTTTGTGATTACAAAGTTTTGTCTGAGTTATAGCAGTCAGTGTGCAGGTTCCACCCTTTTCTCTGATGTTCTACAGGGGCAACCAACATGCCTGTGAGACTATGGAACACTTAGATACTGCTGAAAGGTGCAGTGTTTTTTTCCCTCATAGTATAAATGCTTAAAATCCTCAAATCTTTTAAAGGCAATGGTCAAGTAATACAGTAGATGTTTTCCTCTGCCCTAAGGACCCAATGCATTTAATCAGGAACAAGATTGAGAGAGAAGTTATCTCCCCTTGGATGCAGTAAATGGATGTGTGAGAAAGCAATTGTAGCCTATTTGACATGGAAGTGCAGACAACTTATATCCAGTCTCTTTGCTGTCACTGTCTCCTGTGAAGAGGCCAATCTCACATTTTATTGTTGTAGTTGGTGAGTGGGGCCAAAAGTAGACTGGTGCTGAAAGAGGACCACACAACTGGGGTGGCATTAAGTTTTGAAGAGGATCAACTGAAATGGAAGATTCCTGGTGTCTGTGAAGCCCACCGTTTGGTGTGACGCAGACCCGGTGAAGAGTGTGGTGAAACAGAGAAGACCCTGTCTGTCCTGTTGAGTTTTAATGCAGTCTTTTTACCCGACAAAGTCAAGTTATGATATGCCAATTATCATGTGAGAGCTTTTGTCCCAAACCCATTGAGGTGTTTCAGATGCCAATCTTATGGCCATGTTAAAACAGTGTGTAGGAGGGAGATTCCTAGATGTGAGAAGTGTGCAGGAGGGCATGGAACTGTAGGGGTAGCCATGTTTTTATTTTACTAGGCAATAAGAACAAATTCTTATTTTCAATGACAGCCTAGGAACAGTGGGTTAACTGCCTTGTTCAGGGGCAGAACAACAGATTTGTACCTTGTCATCTCAGGGATTTAATCTTGCAACCTTTTGGTTACTAGTCCAACACTCTAACCACTAGGCTACACTGCCACCCCAATGATACTGGGGATCAGAAGTGTCCAGTGACAGAAAGGGTCAGGGTCAGAGTAGTACAGAAGGTGTCATGTGCTGAGGCAGTGAAGAGAGTTGTAGAGGAGGAGGGATCCTAAGAGTGCTACAGTGCTTTTGTAAGGTTGGCTTCTCAGCGTTCATAGCCATGGTTATCAACTGTACTGCAGAAATAGAACGTAAATCACAGAAAATAGATGTGATGGCAGCTGCAGAGAAGAACTTAGGTGAGGCTTTACTGCAGAAGAGTTAGAAGGTGTGTTAAACTCTAGTGTCCCATCTTCCCAGGCTGCCAGTCTGGTATAGGACCAGACAGGGCCAAGTAGTGGAATGGGGTAGTGTGGTTTTAATAGGTAAAGGGTTGGTGTGGCAATTTTTTCTTCCATTTTCCCTGTCCTTTTGCCCCTTTTCATATCACAAAGTGCAAGAACTTCAAACTTACATAAATGTTTAAATAATGTTTACATAATGCTTTACTCATTTCATGTGTATATACTGTTTTCTATGTCACTCCGACATTGCTCGACCTAATATATATATATATTTTTTAATTACATAATTTTACTTTCAGATTAGTGTGTATTGTTGTGAACTATTAGATACTACTTCACTGTTGGAGCAAGGATCACAAGCATTTCGCTACACCCACAATAACGTCTGCTAAATTTGTGAACGTGACCAATAAAATTTGATTTGGCCAATGCAGTAGGTGGCGGTGTATGCACCTGTCAAATGGGTGCGATTCGCCAATACAAACAAGAAGAAGAACACCGCATGACGTGTGCATCACCTTGTGGTGTAAAAGTTGAACTACTGAAAAATGTCCAATGACGCTTTCTTGTAAGGGTTTAACATCTCTGGTGTCCGTTGGGTTTTTTGTTGCCAGTTGTGCCCACATCAGAGAGGTGGTAAATAATAGCCAGCTCTTCATTAATGCATGTTGATGAGCTGTGTTGTAAAGGGTGACACACATGAGAGTGTAAGGTAAAGTCCAATAGAGTAAAACAGATTAATAATATACAGAAATACAAAATGTCGGCCGATCCCTTGATATGGTCATGCACTTTCATTAACGTTAAAAATGTAGTTACTTTATCCAAATGTGGTGATGTTTCATCAGACCAGACACCGGTATTACTGATGTAATTCTCGTGAAAATGTTCACCCCTTTTTCAAAATGACCTTCATAAACCCCATGGTGTGTGATGGCCGCCTCTGATCATGATTATGTTTTAGCAGAATGTATCATATAAAATAATCATACTTCACACTAAACATACATTCCTGGTGTTCTGTGAGTATCTCGTCTGTGATAATTAAATATAATACATGTGGGAAGTATTTTTATTTCAAAATAAATAATTTGACTCAGGCAATCTTTGGGCTACTAAAAAGGGTCAGTTTCACAATGCATAGAGCGACCCATGTGTTGGATAATTCGAAATCGTAGTTTCAAGTCAACTGCGTTGCTGAATGAAGAGCAGTCGTGTTACCATACCGGGTCTGACAGGAGAAAGACAGTCCTCGTTTTACCTTGGGAATTGTATATTTCGTGATAAATAAGATATACAGAGAGCGGGGTTAATTTAAATTCAATATAAAGTCAACAACTTGGGTTTTCATTGGGGCTCCATTTTAAAGTCAGAATTGTCAAAATGTTGAGTGTTGCAAGAACAGCTTCAAGGTCTCTCCCCTCTCCAAACTGCTCAAGAAGTGTGTCCTCCTTGATAAAGAAGGTAAATCAGCCACAATTGACAAATGTTAGTTTAAATGTTTCCAATAGGTGTAATTGGACATGAAGGATAACTAATTCGAGGAGTAATGGCTAGTTCTAGCTAACGTTAGCTAACGTTAAATGTCGCAGCTAAAGTAGCTAGTTAAAATCGTTTGCTACTAGCTGAGTACCATCTAATGGTTAAAGCTGCCATCCCGAAAAAATACTAGTTAAATTAAACCTTAAGGATCGGCCCCTTTTTTTTATTTTTTATTTTTGCCAAAAATGACACCCATACCCAAATCTAACTGCCTGTAGCAAGGACATGCATATTCTTGGTACCATTTGAATGGAAACACTGACGCTTGTGGAAATGTGAAAGGAATGTAGGATAATTTAACACATCTGGTCAAAGATAATACAAAGAACAGACCAAATGTTTTTCTTGTACCATCATCTTTGAAATGCAAAAGAAAGGCCATAATGTATTATTCAGGCCCAGGTGCAATTTAGAACGTTTAAGACTGATCCAATAAATTATTGCATTTTTGTTCATGTTGAATCAAGACTGCCCAAATGTGCCTAATTTATTTATCAATAACTTTTCATTTTCAAAACTGCACTTTCCTCGAAAAATGGCATGGCATTCTTTCACTGTAATAGCTACTGTAAATTGGACAGTTCAGTTGGATATTTCTGCCAATATCAGATATGTCTAAAGTCCTGGGAAATGTTCTTGTTACTTACAACTACATGCTAATCGCATTAGCCTCCGTTATCTCAACCGTCCCGCAGGGGACCCACCAATGCTGAATAAGTTTTAACAATAGTCATGTCGGAAAACTAACTGTTCAAGAAGAGCTAACCAGTTAATGTTAGCTTGTCAAGGCGTGACTAGTTGTACTGTTAGTTAACTAGCTAACTTACAGTAGCCAGCTTGCTAACGTTTCGCCAAGCCGGGGTTAGCCAGGATGTTTTCTTTAACTATATCATGTGTTGTTCTTCTGAATAGACATACCAAGTAATGTACATTAGCGACCATAGTGGGAGCTTACTAAGGGACAAGTAATGGCTAGCTAGTTAACGTTACCCGCTTGAAGTGATTGAATTGGAAGTGGTTTCAAACCCTTAAGCGGCTTGTTATTTTGTGTAAGATAAGTTAATGAAATGTGCAGGTCTTGTTATAAAGGGGGGCGTCATTAATCGTGAAAATAACACCTGTGACGATCACTGTGGTGTCCCAGGGCATGATGTTCAAATGTCATAACCAAACATCATTTTAGACAAGCTATGTAGCTATTTCATTCTTAACTGCCTTCATGTTGCTGGACCCCAGGAAGACACGGCAGCGGCTAATGGGGTTCCTTAATAAATACAAGTACATTCATAGACAATGTTTTATACCACATTAGGATTATTGTGCATCCATGCCCTGTGTTAATTTAAAAATATACCTGTTTGTTTTCATTTATTGGTTGAAAAGGGTTAAGGACAGATTTCACTAATAAGTAGTCATGATGTGGTAGCTAACCAATATTTTCCCCATAGGCTTGCTGGAATGGATTTCAGCAAGATGCTCTCAGGTCTGTGGCCAGATGTGACTATTCGTGAGTATTCTTTCCTGAAGTTTCTTTCTTGAAGTTTCCCAAGTAAACTAATATGTAAACTAATGAATATCAATATAGCATCCAAGAACATCTCTGACCATTTGTGCTTACCTTGATTTACTTTGTTTTCCAGATCAGAGGCAATCAAAGGATCAGTGATTGGGATTGATCTGGGTACAACAAACTCCTGTGTGGCGGTTATGGAGGGAAAACAAGCAAAGGTCAGTTTATGTTTTGAGATGGCAGTGTTGTCACCCTCTGGCATGTTATCACATTTATTTATAAAGCTAATACAGAAGAGTGCTAATACAGAAACCCAACCTAAAACCCTAAAGAGCAAGCAATGCAGATGTAGAAGCACAGGTTATCATTTCATCAGGGATTTAATTACGAATGTTTGACCTGTGTGATGAAGAGCATGTCTTTGAAATCATCTTTTGATAGTTGTTTTTTTAGACTGTTACTGACTTGTTTGTTGTGACAGGTACTGGAGAATGCAGAGGGAGCAAGGACAACACCTTCAGTGGTCGCCTTCACAGCTGATGGCGAGAGACTTGTTGGCATGCCAGCCAAAAGACAGGCAGTCACAAACCCTAACAACACCCTCTATGCCACCAAGCGTCTCATTGGTCGTCGTTACGATGATGCAGAGGTTCAGAAGGACATGTGAGTGTTTTACTATATATCTCTTATATACCTTACTAGCCATCGTAAGGCATCATTAGTTGGAAATGATTTTGAGGTGTAGATAAATTCATGACAGGTTTTTCTTTGTGGCTTCACAGGAAGAACGTGCCCTACAAGATTGTCCGTGCTTCTAATGGTGATGCCTGGGTCGAGGCCCATGGAAAGCTCTACTCCCCCAGCCAGGCTGGTGCCTTCGTGCTGATGAAGATGAAGGAGACAGCAGGTAATCTACCTATCAATTAGTGTTCATTGCCCCCGTAGGGGGAACTAGCATGCCAATTCTCTGTTACCAACTACCCCTGTCTGTGTGCTAAAAAAAAGCATGCACTCATTGTAACATTGTCCTGGTTTTAGAGAACTACATGGGTCACAATGTGAAGAATGCAGTGGTCACCGTGCCAGCCTACTTCAATGACTCTCAGAGACAGGTATCAGCCTTACTTTATTTCTTCAACTTTGTCTGCTGAATCATTCATTACTGGCAAACACTGGTGACCGACAGTCACTTTGTCACTAGCTATGCGGCAGGGTAGCCTAGTGGTTAGTGTTGGACTAGTAACCGAAAGGTTGCAAGTTCAAATCCCCGAGCTGACAAGGTACAAATCTGTCGTTCTGCCCCTGAACAGGCAGTTAACCCACTGTTACTAGGCCGTCATTGAAAATAAGAATTTGTTCTTAACTGACTTGCCTAGTAAAATAAAGATTTTTATTTTTTTAAATGCCTTTGCCATTGACTCACAGAATGGTGCTCTATCAAGCCTCAACTTTGATCAGTGTATTTGTGTCTGGCTGCATTTACACAGGCAGCCCAATTCAGATTTTTTTATTTACAAATTGGGCTTCTTTTTTTTAAGAGGTCAACCGATTAATTGGAATGGCCGATTTTAAAGTTTTCTTAAAAATAGGTCATCTGCATTTTTGGATGCAGATTATATTGCAATCCACGAGGAGACTGGACCGGATTTGACCATATTAATGACCTACGGCTTGTATTTGTTTGTTTATTATAATTAAGTCTGATTTGATAGAGCGGTCTGACTGAGCAGTTGTAGGCAGCAGCAGGCTCGTAAGCATTCATTCAAACCGCACTTTCCTCCGTTTGCCAGGAGCTTTTCGTAATGCTTCAAGCACAGCGCTGTTTATGACTTCAAGCTCCCGAGATTAGGCTGGCAATACTATAGTGCCTATAAGAACATCCAATAGTCAAAGCTATACGAAATACAAATGGTATAGAGAGAAATAGTCTTAGAATTCCTACAACCTACAACCTAAAACTTCTTAACTGGGAATATTGAAGACTCAAGTTAAAAGGAACCACCAGCTTTCTCATATTCTGAGAAAGGAACTTAAACATTAGTTTTTCACATATTGCACTTTTACTTCTTCAACACTGTTTTTGCATTATTTAAACCAAATTGAACATGTTTCATTCTTTTTTTGAGACTAAATTGATTTTATTGATGTATTATATTAAGTTAAAATAAGTGTTCATTCAGTATTGTTGTAATTGTCATTATTACAAATATATATAAAAACTGTCCGATTAATCTGTATCGGCTTTTTTCGGTCCTCCAATAATCGGTGTCTGTGTTGAAAAATCATAATCAGTCAGCCTCTACTTTTGACCAATCGGATCAGCTCTGAAAAAGATCTTTAACTCCCAGATTAGAAACATTTATTGTGATATTGTGTAGAAAGACATGACTTTACAATTTCAATTACTAAAATGTCTTATTTTTTCATTTAGCCTATTTTGACAGGAAAGACCTATTGAGACCTAGGTCTCTTTTCCAAATGTGCCATGTATAATACAATATAAAATACATATTAAACACTATATACAGACCCAGTCAAAAGTTGACACACCTACTCATTCAAGGTTTTTACATTTTCTACATGGTAGAATAATAGTGAAGATGTCAAAACTATGAAATAACACATGAAATTGTGTAGTAACCAAAAAAGTGTTAAACAAATCCAAATATATTTGAGATTCTTCAAAGTTGCCACCCTTTGCCTTGATGACAGCTTTGCTTTGCTTACAATGTCTCAAGCAGCTTCATGAGGAATACTTTTCAACAGTCTTGAATGAGTTCCCACATATGCTGAGCACTTCTTGGCTGCTTTTCCTTCACTCTGCAGTCCAACTCATCCCAAACCATCTCAACTGGGTTGAGGTTGGGTGATTGTGGAGGCCAGGTCAACTGATGCAGCACTCCATCACTCTCCTTGGTCAAATAGCCCTTACACAGCCTTAAGTGTGTTGGGTCATTGTCCTGTTGAAAAACAAATGATAGTCCCACTAAGCACAAACCAGATGGCATTGTGTATTGCTGCAGAATGCTGTGGTAGCCATGCTGGTTAAGTGTGCCTTGAATTCTAAATAAATCACCAGGAAAGCACCATCACACCACCTCCTCCATGCTTCATGCTGGGAGCCACACATGCAGAGATCATCCGTTCACCTACTCTGCGTCGCAGAAAGACACGGTGGTTGGAACCAAAGATCTCACATTTGGACTCATCAGACCAAATGACCATCATATTTGGACCAGAATGCAACCACATCTGTATGTAATGACAATATGCTCATGTCTCCGCCCTAACAATGGGAGCCGTTGTCCCAAAGGCAGGAAGATAGGCGACAAGCTTAGGTCCAAAATAAGCCCATAGAAACGCAGTTGGCTTATTTTGGCAAGAGTGAAACTTCTCGCTTCGCCTCTAACTCTCTGCTGTGCTTCCCTGCCATCGTTCGCTTTGTGACTGACAGGCGCATGCCCTATCAATTGATCGCTAGAAGATGCATATGTTCATTCTAGTGGGAGGGGCCCGACGGACTAACGAATTGAAACTTTAAATTAAAAGTAGCCTAAATAATATGAAGTGGAAAATGTAGCAGGCTTAAAATGAGTCTAACCGGCTGAATAGCCGACACCCGGCACTAATGAAAAACGCTGTGTAATGAGTAGGTCATTTTGTTTACAGGCCACAAAGGATGCTGGTCAGATTGCTGGGCTGAATGTGCTGCGAGTCATCAATGAGCCCACTGCTGCTGCTCTGGCCTACGGTCTGGACAAGACTCAGGACAGAATGTAAGTATAACAACCCTACAAACTGCTGGAAAACCTCTACGACACCTAAGCAATGACCGTGACCTTATTTTTATCCATGCTTTTAGCTCATGTTTCACACCTGTCTCTGACTTGCAGCATTGCCGTCTATGACCTGGGAGGTGGCACCTTTGACATCTCTGTCCTTGAGATCCAGAAGGGCGTGTTTGAGGTGAAGTCCACAAACGGAGACACCTTTTTGGGTGGAGAGGACTTTGACCAGCACCTACTGACCCACATTGTGAAGGAGTTCAAGAGGGAGGTGAGGAGGAAGTATCCTGGATAAAGAACTATGTGATACCTTTATCTGACCAAGCACATCTGCCACATTCAAGCCAGCCATTTTTATCAAACCTTTGGTTTCTCCTTCCAGTCTGGAGTTGACCTGACCAAAGACAGCATGGCTCTGCAGAGAGTAAGGGAGGCAGCCGAGAAAGCCAAATGTGAACTGTCATCATCCCTGCAGGTGAGTTTCATCCCACAGCAGACATTTATTTCATTGCCAAGCTAATGATAAGAATAAACAAGATCTTGGTCAATAGAAACAACTTGCTTGTATTTTATACAGTCCCTTGACCCTCATGGTTTTTGTTGTAAGTTCTGTAACCCCTTGCTGTACCCTCACACGGGGGCAGCTCTAGTAGAACAAACATCACTGCTCTGAGCTAGGCTGTCCATCCAAATGTAAGATAGTTCAAGTATGGATGATGCAATATGTAAAACCGGTATATGTTACCTCCCTCTCAATCTTGATGTAAAACATTTTACGGAGACTTTTTCTCCCACAGACCGACATCAATCTGCCCTACCTGACCATGGATGCCTCTGGCCCCAAGCACTTGAACATGAAGTTGACCCGCTCCCAGTTTGAGGGCATTGTGTCTGACCTGATCCGCAGGACAGTGGCCCCCTGCCAGAAGGCCATGCAGGACGCTGAGGTCTCCAAGGGGGACATCGGAGAGGTGCTTCTGGTCGGTGGCATGTCCCGTATGCCCAAGGTGAGCAGATTTCCCAGTTTCTATCCCACCTCATCATGCTTTGCCCCTCTCTGACCCTCCATTCTACGGTCTCCTCTCAGGTCCAGCAGACAGTCCAAGACCTGTTTGGCCGTGCTCCCAGCAAGTCAGTCAACCCAGATGAGGCTGTGGCCATTGGAGCTGCCATCCAGGGAGGTGTTCTGGCTGGAGATGTTACTGATGTGCTCCTTCTGGATGTCACACCACTGTCTCTCGGTATCGAGACCCTCGGAGGGGTGTTCACCAAACTCATCAACAGGAACACAACCATTCCCACCAAGAAGGGACAGGTGCGGGACAAAAATCCAAATTTGTTCTGGCTGGTGAAACCTAAATTAATTGTATATACTTCATTGTCTTACCTCATCAGTGGTACTGATGCATTCCTCCTCCTCGTTCAGGTGTTCTCAACAGCAGCTGATGGTCAGTCCCAGGTGGAGATCAAGGTGTGCCAAGGGGAGAGGGAGATGGCAGCAGACAACAAGATCCTGGGACAGTTCACTCTGGTAAGTGTCCTTCCTAGCTGGTTCATACTAACTCAATTTAAATGGGATATCTTTAGATTCTCTGGTGTATCTGATGTAAACAATGTCTTACTGATGTATTGTTCATGCAGGTTGGAATCCCCCCTGCCCCACGTGGAGTACCCCAGATCGAGGTCTGCTTCGACATTGACGCCAATGGAATCGTCCACGTCTCTGCCAAAGACAAGGGCACAGGCCGCGAACAGCAGAGTAAGATCCTCAAACAACCCGCGCTTGAAATGCATGCTTTCTGTGTAGGGTGCCGTCTTTCGGATGGGACGTTAAACGGGTGTCCTGACTCTCTGAGGTCATTAAAGATCCCATGGCACTTATCGTAAGAGTAGGGGTGTTAACCCCGGTGTCCTGGCTAAACTCCCAATCTGGCCCTCAAACCATCACGGTCACCAAATAATCCCCAGTTTACAATTGGCTCATTCATCCCCTTCCTCTCCCCTGTAACTATTCCCCAGGTCGTGGCTGCAAATGAGAACGTGTTCTCTGTCAACTTACCTGGTAAAATAACTGATAAATGAAAGTAGGATTTCAGTAATGTATTTTTACTTTACACTGCTTCTCCTTCACTTCTCCAGTTGTTATCCAGTCCTCTGGTGGCCTTAGCAAGGACGACATTGAAAACATGGTTAAGAACGCAGAGAAGTATGCAGAGGAGGACCGGAGGCGAAAGGTAGGTTTGACATTGTCTTATCAGCTGTCCGTTTGAACTTTTATCAGTTACATCCCCAGCTGGAGTTGGGCTGTGTTTTGAATAAGGTGTGACTGAATGCCGACAGTAATCCTTTGTGTCCTGTTTGTTTTTGCCTAGGACCGTGTTGAGGCTGTTAACCAGGCCGAGGGCATCGTCCATGACACTGAATCCAAGATGGAGGAGTTCAAGGATCAGCTCCCTACTGATGAGGTATGTGGGACATTTTATTATAATAATACATAGGATTTTTAAAGCTTTTTACAAAAACCCAAGGACACTGAACAGCAAAATGTACATAACTATGCCTCTGAAACATCCCAAACAATCCCAAATATCAGGAAATTCCAGTAGTCCTAGTATTTGAGTTTGTTCCCCATCTTTCAGTGCAACAAACTGAAGGAAGAGATTGCCAAAGTGAGAGACTTGCTGTCACGGAAGGATGAAGAGACTGGCGAAAACATCAAACAGGCTGCCACCACCCTTCAGCAGGCATCACTCAAACTCTTCGAAATGGCTTATAAGAAGGTAATTATTTCAGCACCCCAACATTGTCCAGTAGTTTTTTATTTTCACTTGCATTTGTAAAGGATTCTGGCCAGCCTGGAAGAAGCCTGGATTGGTTGCTTAGCTTGTCAATTAAGAGCCCAAAATTCTATCACAATGGGTCAATTGATATATTGCTGTTATATTTATTAACCAGCTTTTCTCCATTTGGTCTCAGATGGCATCAGAGAGGGAAGGTAGCAACGGCGGCTCTGGATCGTCATCGTCAGAAGGTGGAACTGGAGAGAAGAAGGAAGGCCAGCAGTGAAACCTTTGCACTTGTGGTTGTCTGGAGACATGGACTGATGGGCTTGGGATTGTAGACCTGTTGTCCTGAGTGGCAGCTATTGTATTCTAGTCATTCTCACATGCTGTGTTTTTGCAGTAAAAAGTATACTGTATATGTCATTGAGTACATTTGCATGCACAGTAATAATTTGATATTAAACAGATTATGGCAGTAGGCAGATTACGCAATAGTCATGTAAACACCTTACTCTGCTTATCATAATCGGCGTACGGTCAAAATCAAAGTAAGCATACGCTGATTAAAACACCAGGACATGTGAACATTTTGTAATCGGCGAAGTGAGAGTTCAGAAACAACTGAATGTATGCGTCTTGGGAATCATATATGTGGTGGTAGAATGCTTTGATTGCCGATTTTCTGCATTTTTCAGAGTGCCATCGGGTAGCCTGATTTCATTTGTCCATGTAAACGTGATTATTAGGGAAATCGTTCTTCTTGCAAAGCTTGTAAATGTTTAAATTGAACTATTTATATTAATCTGACTATCCAGAATAATCTCATTAGTGTGTGCATGTAACTATACTCAGTGTATGTTCCTCCACCCCTTTGTAATTTAATTGTGATAGACTATATATCCTGTCCATTTTTAAGAAAAATTATTTACATCTTGTGAAGTAGTGAACTGTTTATAGCAATTGTGTTAAGTCTGACTGTGATGCCATTTTGGGTTTCATTTTTCAATGTAGCTCTGCTGGTCTAGACAACAGTGGAAATGCAATAGAAGAAGCTTGGCTTTTCTCTAGCTCCATCCTGTTTATCTGCTCTATGAAAACAGCATATGTACAGTGATATGAGTAGCGTGTGTGTGTGTGTGGTTAAAGATGTATAATACGACAATACAGCTGCAGGGTTTTATTTCTATTCTTTTGAATCTTTATTTGTTATTCCATTCAGTACAGAAGAGCACTCATTCTTCTTGACTTTGTCATGGGTATAAGCTGAGAGAATGATTAGAAGCTACCATGCATACAAATAGATTTCGTTTTGCCATAACTATTGTATGACGTTTGAGCTGCTGCCTATCTGACAGATATAATTGGCAGCAGTAGTCTGTGAAAATGAGAAAATAACCAGTCTGGTATGAGGTGGATTTATTGTCAAATTTTAGATTGATTTGATATTTGGGTTCTCAATTACGGTTGCTAACTTTCCTAATAAAATTCTACATTTCAACAGTGGTTTTGGATATGAGAAATTGGCAATACATTCATTGTACTTTTGCTGCGACTGAGGCAGATGATGTGGAGTCAAGCCAAATGTATTTGTCACGGCCATTAACCAGGTTTCCACCGAAATCGGTGAACTTTACCAATGTCGACAAAATACACTCAATAATGTGGCAACTTTTTGTGGAGGTAAAATTCCTTATGCGAGAATTGTCGGTGGAAACGCTTTAACGCGCAAATATTTATGAATATTGACATAACAATCATATCCAGGTTATATCACAACCAGTCGTGAATATTTGTTAGCCCATAAGGCGGCGCACAATTGGTCGGGGTTTGGCCGGTGTAAATAAGAATTTGCTCTTAACTGACTTGCCTAGTTAAATAAAGGTTACGTTTAAAAATAAATAATGTCGTAGTAAACTGCGTCACGCGATGACGTGTGGTCCTCCCACTACGACTCGCCGGGAATGCGGGCAGTTTATTGCCGCGTTCAATACAACTGGGAACTCGTAAATATCTGATTTCAGTGTGTTCAAAACATCTGGGAACTCGGGAAAAAAATTGAATGGTCATCCAACTTGGGCATTACCGCGTTCAAAACAACTGGGAACTTGGAAAAATAGATGCCAGTGATCTTCAGGTCGGATAGTCGGCGCTCTAGGAGGCCCGAGATCCCGAGTTGGATGACTGTTACAATCGATTTCTCCCATTCGGACCCCCCCTTCAATTGATACATTGAAGTCAGATATTCCTAAATTCCCAGTAGTTTTGAACGCGGCATAAGGTCACAGCGCCAACGTTTCTTTCTTGGAGGTATAGACCTATCCCACAATTCACAGCGGAACTGTAGTCTATGGTGCCAACAGGACTATAAATTTGCAAGGGACTGGATTTCAGTCTTTTTTTTCTCTGACATGACAATGAAGGTGAGTCGTGTTTATTTGTCGTCTGGTAAGCTTTTTTTAAAAAAAAATGAAAATCCAGATATTAATGACAACGTTTTAGTTAACGTTAGCTAAATAACACAATTGTGTGGAACTTGCAGGAGCAAGGTAGGAATGTTAATTAAACAATCTGCTGGCTAAACGCTAAGTTAGCTAACTAACTTAAATATACGATTAACATTACCTTGTTCAGGTAGTTACTAGTTTCAATGGCTGCCATTTTACTATTGACTGTTTGAGAGTCAATTTGGTAAGGCTAACTAACGTTACCTAAATAATTGGCAAGTTTCACATGCAAGGCGGAGATGGCACGTGGTGCCACGCAAAATGTCGGCCAAGTTGGCTAAAACAGTCATTCGCTACCATTTATTTCATAGTGCTTTGTCAGAAGTGATACTTTTTACCTAGACATGTTAGGAGATATGGAAGGGCTGCAAGTGGGAATAACTTGATCCCCCTTCAAGGGAACTGTTTCCCACATCCTAACATTCTAGACTTAGCAAATCACGATTGGCTAATTCGTGACCCAGTAGTAGTCAGCTGTACAGGCCAGCCCCATGCCTGAGTTAGTGTTACACTGCTGGGAGAGAAAGGCTCAGCTAATGTAGCTTGGTCCAGCAGACACTGTTTTAGTGGCTGTTGGTGCTGAGCTTGTAGCGGAGCTGTGCCCCTCTTGAGTGGGCTGTACCCACACTGGGGCAACCCTAGTAGAAGGGCTAACAAATATTTTTATTTAATACAGCCACATCTAGTTACTAGTGAAATTTATATTCTACTCTTATTATTTCAGGAAATCCTGCTGAATGAATTCCAACTATTGAAGGTGAGAATAAGAATATTGTAAATGGGAATGTTCTGTGCAGTGATTTAACACATTCTTGTGTATGGTGATGAACCTTTTGACACAGCACAATTCTCTATGCTTGTCTACATATTACTTGCTTATGTTTATGGGTTGTAGTGCAGTGTCTAAGCATTCTTTCTTTGCATTTCAGGAAAACTTTAATCTCTCAATTAAAGTCTCTTCCAACTCTATAAAATGTTTTGAAGGTGAGGACGTCTCAGTAGTTGTAGCGAAACTCCATGAACAAGTTCTTTAATGTGCAGTGATGTGAGCATTATAGCTTTAACCCAGCTTTCTTACTGGCGGTGACGACTTTCTAATTCTGAGCATGTTTTTAATGGCTGTTATGGCCGCTACATTGTGTTTGTGCTGTAAGGACTTTGATCATTCCTAACTAAATTATTTTGTTTCAGGGGAGCCTAACTGAAATATTACTTTACAACTCCATTGAAGGTGAGGGTTGATCGGAATTCTAGCCAACAGACATGTACTGTGCAGTGATGATGATATTTATCACCTACTTATTGTCTAGTGAAGAACCTTCGGAACCCTGAGCACATTTCGTTCCTGAATACCTCATGTCTACATTCTGTGTATATATTAATGTTTTCCTTCATCTTCCAGACGAAACATTGGATTGCTTTGACGGGATTTGATGGCTTTATTTGGTAATGTACCTGTACCATGTGGATTATCTTTTGGACCCAAGCTGTACTCATAATCATGGCAGAGGCTACTTCCTCGTTGGTGATCTCTTTTCCTTGGGAGAATAACCCAGGACTTTGGCACAGTTTGAAGTAGTCTCCATCTACTACAATCTGACTAGAAGACCTGAGACACTTTTTCTTGTCAAATGTTGAAACTAAACTAATGTGTTGCTGTGTAATGAGATTGGTTTGTGTACCTCAACAGGATTGTTCCTGTCTGGACTTGGAATGGGGGTATATAGACTTACGCATCCTGCAGGTGACTCCCTAAACTCCAGGCCAGACCAAGAGCAAGGTAATGACCTTTGAGCATTTTGATTTCTAAACCCAAATGGTACTGTCATAACCTAATGTGTGCTGATGAGAGCTTTATAGCTTTAACCCAGCTTTCTTACTGTTGGTGAAGACTAGTTAAATCTGAGCACAATTTTGTAATCGCTGTTACTGTGTACAGTATTTATTATAACTAATTCAATATCTTTGCATTTCAGGACTACTTGCCAACTACGAATGCTTCAACTATTCAAGGTGACGGTGGGCAATATTTTACTAAGACATGTACTGTGCAGTGATGACTTGTAATCACCTACTTGATGTCTAGTGAAGAACCTTCGGAACCCTGAGCACAACTTCCTGAATGACTCTTACTGTCTGTTCTTGTATATGTTGCTCATAGGCTTTCTCCTTTCCTCGTCAGGAATAATGTAGATGAGACTGGAGGTGCTTAGGCTGTTTTGGTGGCTTATTTGGAGTCGATGCAAGGTAATGCACTCTAAACATCTGAAGTGATTCTCCAACCCAAACGGTACTTCCATATACATGCTGTGTAGTGATGCAAGCATTAAAGCTTTAACCCAGCTTTCTTACTGCTGGTGACGACTTTTCAATTCTGAGCACGTTTGTAATGGCTGTTATGGCCGCTACATTGTGTTTGTGCTGTAAGGATCATTCCTAACACAATTGTTTTGGTTTTTCAGGGAAACCTGACTACAAAATATTACTTTACAACGCCATTGAAGGTGAGGCTGGATCAATTATACTAAAAGGCGTGCTGTGATGATATTTATCACCTAGTGAAGAACCTTTGGAACCCTGAACACAACTCTTCCTGAGTGACTGACTCTTTTCCTCAGGAACAATGGAGATGCTTGGGCTGGATTGATGAAGTCGCTGCAAGGTAATTACTTTTAAATAGGGGATTTCTGAACCCAAATGGTACAGTGCACTGATGAGATCTTCGTAACATTAACCCAGCCTTACTGTTGAAGACTTGTCAATGCTGAGCACAGTTTGCAGTGACTGTTACTGTGCATAGTATTTTATAAGGACTTTATTTTACTTATCAAGTAGATTTACACTTTAGTGGGATGCCACAGCTCCATTCAAGCTATGAATGGGTTAGAATGATTGTAGCTTAACATCACGCATGTACTGCATTGATAACTTTACTGACTTGTGAAGAACCCGGCGCACAGTTCTTTCCTGACTGTCTGTCGACTTTCATCTGTATTGTTCATATCCGTTTCCTTAATCTTCCAGACAAAGCATTGAGTTACTTCGACAGGATTCGATGGCTTGATTTAAAGCTAATGTACCTATAACATGTGGATTGTCTTTTGGACCCAAGCTGTACTCATAATCATGGCAGAGGCTACCTCCTCGTTGGTGATCTCTTTTCCTTGGGAGAATAACCCAGGACTTTGGCACAGTTTGAAGTAGTCTCCATCTACAACAATCTGACTAGAAGACCTGAGACACTTTTACTTGTAATATGTTGAAACTATTCTGTCGCTATGATAAGAGCTTTATAGCTTTAACCCAGCTTTCTTACTGTTGGTGAAGACTAGTTAACGCTGAGCACATTTTCTAATGGCTGTTACTGTGTGAAGTATTTATTATAACTAATTAGATTTCTTTGCATTTCAGGACAACTTGCCAGCTATGATTTCAAGGTGAGGATGGGTGAGGTTCTGTAGCTGAAAGACATGTACTGTGCAGTGATGATGACATTTATCACCTACTTATTGTCTAGTGAAGAACCTTCGGAACCCTGAGCACTTCTTTCCTGAATACCTCGCGTCTACATTCTGTTTACATATAGTTAATATTTTCCTTCATCTTCAACAGACAAAGGGGCGGCAGGTAGCCTAGTGGTTAAAGTGTTGGACTTGTAACCGTAAGGTTGCCAGATCGAATCCCTGAGCTGACAAGGTAAATATGTCGTTCTGCCCCTGAACAAGGCAGTTAACCCCATGTTCCTAGGATGTCATTCAAAATAAGAATTTATTTACTGACTTGCCTAGTTAAAGGTAAAATAAAACGGCATTGATTTTGTTGGACAGGATTGACATCTTGATTAAAGATAATGCACCTAGAATATCTGGAGTGATTTTAGTTTTGGACCCAAGCTTGTACTTATAATCATGACACAGGCTACATCTCTTTTCCTTGATAATAACACTGGACTTTGGCACAGTTTGACATCTCCATCTACAATCTAACTGGAAGACCCGGGACATTTGTGATGTTGTATGTATTCTAATGTGTCTTATTTGTGTGTACCTCCACAGGTTTGTTCCTGTCTGGATTTGAATGGGGTATAGACTGCTGCATCCTGCAGGTGATTGACAATGCCAGACCACTTGGCTTGACCACCACTGGCAGGGTTCAGTGACGTGTGGATCAATGGGCAATCCCTGTGGTTACATCTTTGGGGTTGGCATATTTAGGGTGATGAAATGTTTTATAAATCATTCAACCCAATCATGCTATTTCTTGAGCAAATCAGACAGGCTGAGATTATTTGGTATATTGGTCGGGTGCAGTTGAATATAAATCCCCAGTCAGAGGGTTTATTAATAATTGCGGGTGAACAAAAGCTGACCTGCACTAGTTCATATGACCCCAACTGTTCTATCCCGGGGAGTGGAGCATTGCATAATCCTGACATGTCAGTGTTTCTTAACAAATGTACCACAATGAAATGATTGTATTACCTCAATTGTAGGCCCAACTGCATGAAAATGATTTTCAAATAGTGTAAAATAAAGTGACCCTTATCAGTCATGTCATAAATCCATAACTGATTGTTTAACTGTTTAATAAAGACAATGGCACAACAGACTTGACTCATTGTGGTTACCCCAAATTAATCCATGTACAATAAATTCGTTGGTGGCTCTGCAGACTAGTGTAAGTGTTTAACGGTCATATTTTGGCAGAATGTTTGGCCTTTGCGTGCCGATAATACTTTGCTGGATGTCTAATTGGACGGTTGATTTGAAAATGGCAATGAATGTTTTACAATCTACGGTTTCGAGGGAAGATGCCACATTGTGCAAAGTAATTAAATGCACCAACCCGATGGGGGCGCCGGTGAGGAGCAGCGCTCGAGCCGGTCCAGGATTGGCCAATGGTATGCCACAGCTGTTCCTGGAAAAACTCGTGTATGTTCCTCATGGCGAAAGGGATTCAGAAAGGCACACCAGGAATGAAGAGAGCAGTGCGCCTCAAAACGGAACTTTTGCTTTTTGAGAGGAGTGGCGTTTTGTACCCTTTTTTTTCAGTTACTAGGGCAGGTAGTCATTGATATATGAATTATTTTCAAACGTGGAGGATAACCATACCGATGTAACTACAATATATTGGATTATTACTTCTGACTTGACAGTGAACGAATTGTTTACATCAGTTCAGTGGAAAGCATCTGGCTGGCCGAGGAGACCCAACATGTGAGTTTGCCCACTGTGCTCTCTTCACTGAAATTGTCTGTACATTCAATTATGTCAATGTGGAGATGACATTTCAACGTAATTGGGTTAACCCAATCAGGGTCCTAGTCATTGAATTCTATATTTTGCCCATTTTCTTTCAGAACCGAACTAAACCGCAGTTGCTGAAAATGTTCTCTAAGGATGGATGCCTGGCTGTGTGTACAGTGATATTTATTCTGTCATCAAGTGAGGCTAGAGGTAAGGGATCAACTTCGTGTTACCTTTGTGCAGTGTATTCAATGTCACAAATAACCTAAACGAAATATGGAAAGAATTATCAGCTTTCGTCTGTCCTCATTGATGTACAAATACATATGAAAATATATAACCATTTGAAAAGCTGAATAATATGTGGATGTGACACTGCACATTTTTTGACATATGTAATCTTTTACACTTTATATACGGCGAACGGTGCAGTTTAAGATGACGGATTCTTTTTTTTCTTTAATGAGCATGGCCTAATTTCTATTGCAGCATAATGGATGACTGTCATTCATATTCCATTCACCCAGTTCAATGTAACATCGATAGGTTTAGGCTACGTGATACTCAAATTTTTCCTATACCCATCACGAGGTTGTTGCAACCTAGCCTATGAATGAAAGTTTACAATGTAGCTGCACACAGTTTGAGAGAAAATGTTGACAGACCACCTTGCACACTCTTGCCTGCATCGAGCTGATCTAGGGTGTAGTCATTAGTCCAACAGTTTGCTTCCGTTTAAGAAACGTTTTTCAACAGATTCGGCAGTATAGCCGTTACACCGGTGAGCCCCAGTGGAAATAAATTAATAAAACCAAACATTTACCTTGATTTAGAAGAGTTCCAGTCTTGTGCTGGATAGTCATAACCATATAGCTAACATAGCATCCCTCTGTTTGAGCCGGTTGTTTCAAGTAGGCTAAACTAGCTAGCTAAATTAAACTGAAAGTTAAAAAAAAGAAATCTCTCGTTTCTTCTTCACTTTTGAAGAAAATATTTGGTAAAAACTGTTTTTCTCTCTATTTGAGTCAACCACTCACCACATTTTATGCATGGCAATGCTAGCTAGCTGTAGTTTATGCTTTCAGTACTAGATTCATTCTCAGATCCTTTGATTGGATGGACAACATGTCAGTTCATGCTGCAAGAGCTCTGATAGGTTGGAGCACGCCCTCTGGAAATTGTCATAATTACTGTGTAAGTATGGAAGGGGGTGAGAACCAAGAGCTTCCTAGTTTTTGTATTGAAGTCAATGTACCAAGTGGGGGATGGAAACTAGCTGTCCTCCAGCTAGATTATGCTGTTGAGGCCCCTGTATACATTAATTGCAGAACTGTGTTTTAAGAAATGATTTGGTGATGTGAATATATTTAGTAAAGTTCTTTCTAAAAAGTACAACTTTTTTAATGTTTTACAATTTTTATGAAATTCACTGAGGAGGATGGTCCTCCCCTTCCTCCTCTGAGGAGCCTCTGCAGAATTAGCACCATAGATCATACTGTGTTTCCAAGCAGACACTAGTTGATTATTGTTTATATATACAGTACCAGTCAAAAATTTGGACACACCTACTCATTCAAGGGTTTTTCTTTATTTTTTACTCTTTTCTACATTGTAGTGAAGACATCAGAACTATGAAATAACACGTATGGAATCATGTAGTGACCAAAAAAGTGTTAAACAAATCAAAATATATTTCAGATTCTTCAAAGTAGCCACCCTTTGCCTTGATGACAGCTTTGCACACTCTTGGCATTCTCTCAACCAGCTTCATGAGGAATGATTTTCCAACAGTCTTGAAGGAGTTCCCACATATGCTGAGTACTTGTTGGCTACTTTTCCTTCACTCTGCAGTCCAACTCATCCCAAACCATCTCAACTGGGTTGAAGTTGGGTGAATGTGGAGGCCAGGTCATCTGAGGCAGCACTCCATTGCTCTCCTTGGTCAAATAGCTCTTACACAGCCTGCAGGTGTGTTTTGGGTCATTGTCCTGTTGACAAACAAATGATAGTCCCACTAAGCGCAAACCATATGGGATGGCGTGTCGATGCAGAATGTTGTGGAAGCCATGCTCGTTAAGTGTGCCTTGAATTCTAAATAAATCACCAAAGGACAGATTTCCACCGGTCTAATGTCCATTGCTATTGTTTCTTGGCCCAAGCAAGTCTGTTCTTCTTATTGGTGTCCTTTAGTAGTGTTTTTTTTGCAGCAATTCGACCATGAAGGCCTGATTCACGCAGTCTCCTCTGAACAGTTGATGTTGAGATGTGTCTGTTACTTGAACTCTGTGAAGCATTTATTTGGGCTGCAATCTAAGGTGCAGTTAACTCTAATCAACTTATCCTCTGCAGCAGATGTACACTACTGTTCAAAAGTCACTTAGAAATGCCCTTGTTTTTGAAATAAATTTGTTTAAAAAATGGTCCATTAAAATAACATCAAATTGATCAGAAATACAGTGTTAATGTTGTAAATGACTATTGTAGCTGGAAACGGCAGATTTTTTATGTAATATCTACATAGATGTACAGAGGCCCATTATCAGCAACCATCACTTCTGTGTTTCAATGGCATGTTGTTTTAGCTAATCCAAGTTTATAATTTTAAAAGGCTATTGATCATTAGAAAACCCTTTTGCAATTATGTTAGCACAGCATATATATATATATATATATATATAACACAACATATAAAGTATTGGTCTCATGTTTCATTAGCTAACATAAAATATCCCAGAAATGTTCCATACTCACAAAATGTTTATTTCTCTCATGTTTTTTCATTAGCTGTTAGTGAGCATTTCTTCTTTGCCAAGATAATCTAGCCATCTTACAGGTGTGGCATATCAAGAAGCTGATTAAACAACATGATCATTGCACCTTGTGCTGGGGACAATAAAAGGCCACACTAAAATGTGCAGTTATGTCACACAACACAATGCCACAGATGTTTCCGTTTTGAGGGAGCGTGCAATTGGCATGCTGTCCACAGGAATGTCCACCAGATCTGTTGCCAGATAATTGAATGTTAATTCCTCCAATGTCTTTTTAGAGAATTTGTCAGTACGTACAACCGGCCTCACAACCACAGACCAAGTGTATGGCTTTGTGTGGGTGAGTGGTTTGCTGATATCGACATTGTATGCCCCATGGTGGAGGTGGGATTATGGTATGGGCAGGCATACTACGGACAGCAAACACAATTGCATTTTATCGATGGCCATTTAAATGCACAGAAATACCGTGACGAGATCCTGAGGCCCATTGTTAGGCCCATTTTCTGTAAGCTATCTTTGACCAACTGATGCATATCTGTATTCCCATTAAACTGAAATCCATAGATTAGGGCCTAATGAATTTATTTCAATTGACTGATTTCCTCATATGAATTGTAACTCAGTAAAGTCTTTGAAATTGTTGCATGTTGCATTTATATTGTTGTTCAGTATATACATTATTTTTTTAAATTATTTTTTTATTATTATTATTCATTTGTTTAACCTACAGTTGAAGTCGGAAGTGTACATACACTTTGGTTGGAGTCATTAAAACTCGTTTAATGCACAAATTTCTTGTTAACAAACTATAGTTCTGGCAAGTCAGTTAGGACATCTACTTTGTGCATGACACAAGTCATTTTTCCAACAATTGTTTACAGACAGATTATTGCACTTATAATTCACTGTATCACAATTCCAGTGGGTCAGAAGTTTACATACACTAAGTTGACTGTGCCTTTAAACAGCTTGGAAAATTCCAGAAAATGATGTCATGGCTTTAGAAGCTTCTGATAGGCTAATTGACATCATTTGAGTCAATTGGAGGTGTACCTGTGGATGTATTTCAAGGCCTATCTTCAAACTCTGTGCCTCTTTGCTTGACATCATGGTAAAAACCACAAGAAATCAGCCAAGACCTCAGAAAACAATTGTAGACCTCCACAAGTCTGGTTCATCCTTGGGGAGCAATTTCCAAACGCCTGAAGGTACCACGTTCATCTGTACAAACAATAGTACGCAAGAATAAACACAATAGGACCATGCAACCGTTAATACCGCTCAGGAAGGAGGGGTGTTTTTATTGTATTTTTATTTTACCTTTATTTAACTAGGCAAGTCAGTTAAGAACAAATTCTTATTTTCAATGACGGCCTAGGAACAGTGGGTTAACTGCCTGTTCAGGGGCAGAACAACAGATTTGTACCTTGTCAGCTTAGGGATTTGAACTTGCAACCTACCGGTTACTAGTCCAATGCCCTAACCACTAGGCTACCCTGCCGCCCCGTCTCTTAGAGATGACTATACTTTGGTGCGAAAAGTGTGTCACGTTCAACCTTAGTTCCTTTATTATGTCTTCGTGTTAGTTTGGTCAGGGCGTGAGTTGGGGTGGGTAGTCTATGTTCTTTTTTCTATGTTGCATTTCTGTGTTTGGCCTGGTATGGTTCTCAATTAGAGGCAGCTGTCGATCGTTGTCTCTGATTGAGAATCATACTTAGGTAGCCTGTTTTCCCCATGTTGGTTGTGGGTGATTATTTTCCCTGTCAGTGATTGCTCCATACCGGACTGTGTCGGTTTCCATTTATTATCTTATTCTTTTGTTTTCTGTGTTCAGTTATATTTCATTAAAATTATATTATGGACACTTACCACGCTGCGTATTGGTCCGATCCTTCCTACTCCTCCTCAGAAGAGGAGGACGAAAACTGTTACAAAGTGCAAATCAATCCCAGAACAACAGCAAATTACCTTGTGAAGATGCTGAAAGAAACAGGTACGAAAGTATCTATATCTACAGTAAAATGAGTCCTATATCGACATAACCTGAAAGGCCGCTCAGCAAGGAAGAAGCCACTGCTCCAAAACCGCCATAAAAAAGCCCAACTACGGTTTGCAACTGCACATGGGGACAAAAATTGTACTTTTTGGAGAAATGTCCTCTGGTCTGATGGAACAAAAATAGAACTATTTGGCCATGATGGCCATCGTTATGTTTGGAGGAAAAGGGGGAGGCTTGCAAGCTGTAGAACACCATCCCAACCGTGAAGCACGGGGGTGGCAGCATCATGTTGTGGTGGTGCTTTGATGTAGGAGGGACTGGTGCACTTCAGAAAATAGATGGAATCATGAGGCAGGAACATTGTGGATATGTTAAAGCAACCTCTCAAGACATCGGTCAGGAAGGTAAAGCTTGGTCGCAAATGGGTCTTCCAAATGGACAATGACCCCAAGCATACTTCCAAAGTTGTGGCAAAATGGCTTAAGGACAACAAAGTCAAGGTATTGGAATGGCCATCACAAAGCCCTGTCCTCAATCCTATAGAAAATTTGTGGGTAGGACTGAAAAAGCGTGTGCGAGTAAGGAGACCTACAAACCTGACTCGGTTATACCAGCTCTGTCAGGAGAAATGGGCCAAAATTCGTCCAACTTATTGTGGGAAGCTTGTGGAAAGCTACCCGAAATGTTTGACCCAAGTTAAACCATTTAAAGGCAATGGTACCAAATACTTATTGAGTGTATGTAAACGTCTGACCCACTGGGAATGTGATGAAATAAATAAAAGCTGAAATCAATTCTCTCTACATATTATTCTCTCTACTACATTTCACATTCCTTAAATAAAGTGGTGATCCTAACTGACCTAAGACCAGGAATGTTTACTAGGATTAAATGTCGGGAATTGTGAAAAACCGAGTTTAAATGTATTTGGCTAAAGTGTATGTAAACTTCTGACTTCAACTGTAATTATTCTCAGCAAATAGTTTTTTAATTAATAATTATGTTTACTCTACTTCCAATTGCACATTGAAATTTACTCTAAGCTCCAGAAAAAATTGTCTCAGTGGTAAATCTGTTTAATGAATAACTGCTCACCCAGAGAGAGTGGCCTGCGCTGTGTTTACAGACCACGGGGGCTGCACATAAATGTGGCTTTTGAA
Source organism: Oncorhynchus gorbuscha (assembly GCF_021184085.1). Taxonomy (NCBI): domain Eukaryota; kingdom Metazoa; phylum Chordata; class Actinopteri; order Salmoniformes; family Salmonidae; genus Oncorhynchus; species Oncorhynchus gorbuscha. The sequence goes on from NC_060195.1 coordinate 24,966,219, forward strand.
GCAACCCAGTTTTCATCAGTGGAGGAAGGAGGCTGTCAGAGAGCAAGCATGCCTTTTCTTGGAGTTGCTGTGGAAATATAGAGGTACCGAAGTTTGTATCTCCTGCCAAGTTGAAAGCCGTTAACGTATATCAAAGCAGGGCTGATGACATCTGCTGGGCTGTGTGGGTAAACCTGGGGAACAAGTGTTGCTTTATACGGAGCAGAGAGGAGCTGATGGTCTGGCCTCTGTGATCCTCTAGTCTACCCTGCTGACTCTAGTAGACTCAATGCCACTGGCACTGACATTTCAAACCAAATTTTATTTGTCACATGCACCGAATACTGTGAAATGCTTACTTACAATCCCTAAACTAACAATGTAATTTTAAAAAAATAATAAGAGTGAAGTAAAAATATTTACTAAATAAACTAAAGTAAAAAAATAAAATAAAATAAAGATCAACAATTAACGAGGCTATATACAGGGGGTACCGGTACTGAGTCAATGTGCCGGGGTACAGGTTAGTCAAGGTAATTGAGGTAATATGTACATGTAGATAGGGGTAAAGTGACTATGCATAGATAATATATAATAAATAGCGAGAAGCAGAGGCTTAAAAAAAAGAGGGGGGGTCGATACAAATATTCCGGGTAGCCATTTGCCTGGAGGCTAGAAGCTGCTTAGAAGCTTTTTGGTGCTCCGGTACTGCTTCCCATGCGGTAGCTGAGAGAACAGTCTATGACTTGGGTGGCTGGAGTCTTTGGCAATTTTTAGGGCTATAGAGGTCCTGGATGGCAGGAAGCTTGGCCCCAGTGATGTACTGGGCCATACACACTACCCTCTGTAGCTCCTTGCGGTCGGGGCTGAGATTTTGCCATACCAGACAGTGATGCAACCAGTCAGGATGCTCTTGATGTTGCAGCTATATAACCTTTTGAGGATCTGAGGACCCATGCCAAATCTTTTCAGTCTCCTGAAGGAAAATAGGTGTTTTCGTGCCCTCTTCACGGCGTGTATGGACCATGATAGTTTGTTGGTGATGGGGACACCAAGGAACTTGAAACTCTCAACCTGCTCCACTACAGCTCCGTCGATGAGAATGGGGGCGGGCTCGGCCCTCCTTTTCCTGTCGTCCACGATATCCCCAGAATTGCGCTGTTGGTCTGGCCTCTGTGATCCTCTAGTCTACCCTGCTGACTCAGGGTCACTGGCACTGACATGTCACCAGTATGTCAGAAAGTAAAATCTAAATTCAGGAAACAACAATCAAGGTCCAAAGCGAATGATTATTGTTTGTTTAATTTGAAGCAACATTACATTTTGTATTTCATTATACCTCATTGGATGGGTATGGCCTATTTGAATTCCCTTTGGATATGATATATGTTGAAATTAATTGACTAAATGTTGATTTGAGTGTCAATATTAGGTATAAGGATTTTACTGTTTTTAAACCTTTTTATTCAGTTCAGTTTGACACCTGTGATATGTTTCTGAAGTTGACATGCCTTCCTTACTGTAGAATTCTCACTATTGTGTCTGTGTTTAAGTGTGATATCATCATCCAGGTGGGCTCTGACTAAAGCTACCTGATGACATTCAGAGAGAGACTGCTGGGCTCTGACTAAAGCTACCTGATGACATTCAGAGAGAGACTGCTGGGCTCTGACTAAAGCTACCTGATGACATTCAGAGAGAGACTGCTGGGCTCTGACTAAAGCTACCTGATGACATTCAGAGAGAGACTGCTGGGCTCTGACTAAAGCTACCTGATGACATTCAGAGAGAGACTGCTGGGCTCTGACTAAAGCTACCTGATGACATTCAGAAAGAAACTGCTGGGCTCTGACTAAAGCTACCTGATGACATTCAGAGAGAGACTGCTGGGCTCTGACTAAAGCTACCTGATGACATTCAGAGAGAGACTGCTGGGCTCTGACTAAAGCTACCTGATGACATTCAGAGAGAGACTGCTGGGCTCTGACTAAAGCTACCAGATGACATTCAGAGAGAGACTGCTGGGCTCTGACTAAAGCTACCTGATGACATTCAGAGAGAGACTGCTGGGCTCTGACTAAAGCTACCTGATGACATTCAGAGAGAGACTGCTGGGCTCTGACTAAAGCTACCTGATGACATTCAGAGAGAGACTGCTGGGCTCTGACTAAAGCTACCTGATGACATTCAGAGAGAGACTGCTGGGCTCTGACTAAAGCTACCTGATGACATTCAGAGAGAGACTGCTGGGCTCTGACTAAAGCTACCTGATGACATTCAGAGAGAGACTGCTGGGCTCTGACTAAAGCTACCTGATGACATTGTTATCTCTGTTGATCCTTGTGTCTGTTCACTGCACTCCTCTCACACTGTCTGTGTGTGTGTGTGTGTGCTGGAATGGGTGGGTGGTAAAAGGGAAAATACTCTGTTGTCGTTGGATTGCTCCTTTCCTTTCTGCCTTGTGTGTGTGTGTGTGTGTGTGCGTGTGTGCGTGTGTGTTTGTGCGTGTGCGTGTGTGTGCGTGTGCGTGTGTGCGTGCGTGCGTGTGTGCGTGTGTGTGTGTGCTGGAATGGGTGGGTGGGTGGTAAAAGGGAAAACACTCTGTTGTTGTTGGACTGCTCCTTTCCTTTCTGCCTTGTCTGAGTCATCCTAGGAATGTCATGTCAGAGCCCAGGACGTTGGGAAACGTGTCTCTCTGGCAGTGTAGAGAGAGGTGCTATGCGGGAGGTTTGGAACGGGAACAGGTTCATTGTAAAGTACTGGTTTTGATCCAGGTGAGGGATGCAGCCTATTGGGTTTTGTCTCCGTTATGTATTGTCCCTTGCTGGCCTGATATACAAATACCTCTTGTTATTCTGGTGGGTCAGATCAAGTGTTCACAATCCTCATTTCATTGAAATTTTCTACAGTGTCAGTGTCATGCATTCAAGTATTTATTTTCCCGCAAGAGAGAGTTTGGTGTTTTTGAAGGGCTTCTACTTTTGTGTATGAGTGTGCTTGACATAACTGTTATCATACAGTGTTCACAGTTTCACCATGTGGGTTTAATCCAAAATTCATTTTCCCCTTGTTCACAGTATGAATCCTCCACTAATCATAGTTAGGACTCCCGAGACTGAGCAGGGCTCACGAAAGGAAGTCCAGGCAACATGTATGCCATTGACCGCTGAGAAATACCAAGTCCATGCTGGCTGGCCCTCAATGAATGAAGAATGATGCTGCAGGAGCAGGCACATCACTGGGTGGGCTAGCATAGATCCGCTCCACACACCAGCCAGCGAAGATAAAGTGAACACAGCCAGGTTGTGGAATGTTCTTGTTCCTCCTCTCCCTGGTGCGTCGAGAGAGTTCCTGTTTCTCACTGGCTCTTTGTGGTGTCTGGATTGGAAAGAAGTAGCCCACATTGACCCCCAGACACTAAGGCTCTAGCTAGTCTATCTGCCACTGCCAGCCCAACCCAGCTCAGTGCCCCGATGCTGAGCCACTCTCACCCAGCGTCCATGGCTCTGTGCCGGCTGTCACAGCTCCAGGACCAGCCAGCCATCTGCCGGACCGACATGTTCAGATGGGCTTGGAGATTGCTGGCTCTGAGCTGATTTAAAGCTCCAAGTCAACCAGACCGAACCCAAAGCTAATAATTAGGAAGTTGTTTAATTAGTACTTCCACTCAACGGTACAGAACTCTGAAGAAACGGTTTCTTTCTCCGACGCAGTGACAGTCATGTTTGTTCTTTTTCCTTTTTGTTGTCTTGGACATGCATCAAAGAACCCACCTTGCGCTTTAGCCTCTCAATCTGAAAATAATTTTGAGGAGTGTAGTTGGTGTTAAATGAGACATAGTAACATGCTGCATACTGCACAGTGTCAGTGAGGGAGTGTTTGTGCCATGGCCTCTCCTCCCAGAGACCTCACAGCACAACAAGGCCTTCTGGCCAATCAAGGCCCCTAAACAACCTTGTAACAATGTAATGAATAAATAGGAGATCAGGTTCAGCTGATAGGCACACAGCCAGGCTGCTGATTATACAGGCTCTGCTGAGGTATGGGGACTGACTGGAACCAGGTGACTGACTGGAACCAGGGGGACTGACTGGAGCCACGGGGACTGACTGGAGCCACGGGGACTGACTGGAGCCACGGGGACTGACTGGAGCCACGGGGACTGACTGGGGCCACGGGGACTGACTGGGGCCACGGGGACTGACTGGAGCCACGGGGACTGACTGGAGCCACGGGGACTGACTGGAGCCACGGGGACTGACTGGAGCCACGGGGACTGACTGGAGCAAGGGGACTGACTGGAGCAAGGGGACTGACTGGAGCCAAGGGGACTGACTGGAGCAAGGGGACTGACTGGGGACTGAATGAGGCCATGGGGACTGACTGGCACCATGGGGACTGGGGATTGGACTGGCCTCTTCAGCCTCTGATGGCCAGCAGTGTAGTCTGGCACAAATCCACTTGTCAGGAGGGTGGAGGATGGATTGAACCCTGGACTTAAGTTTCTTTAAGTTTCCTGGTTACAACTTGTTTAGAAATAAACACTTAAGGCCTCGTATCCCAGTATGTTTGAGGTACGTTTGAAGGATTGCAGGCGGCTGCAAACTTGTCTTTTAAAAGTGATTATTGTAATACTATCTGTCTTGAGTCCACACTGTTCTGTCCATTCTCTTATGGTATTTCCCCTTATGGTATTTCCCCTATCTTCAGAATATCTTCCATGTTCATCTCTTGCCTGATCCGTCTGAGTGCTATTTGCTAGTACCTCTTCCAGCTGGCTGTCTGATTATGTGCAGGGTCCTGTTTGAAGGTGTGCACACAGTTAAACAGTATCAGGTGCCCCCTGGGCTTCGCATCGAGGACCTGACAGTGTCTGAAGACGCAAACAAGAGCTGTAGCCAGAGCTGGCTCTCCTCTGACTGCTGTCCTGCTGCCCTGTCTTGCTACTCTGTTCTGCTGCTCTGTCCCTAACAGAGCGGAGGTCCAGTCTCATCCTATAGACAGCCTGAAGACACAGGTAATGCGGAGGGATACCAGGAGGGCTTTGTGTGCCAGGAGAATGACTGATGTCAGCCAGGATATAATGTAGTGCTAATGTTACTGATGTTTTTAGATTATGACTCATGGGTCAAGGTTAGAAGACAACAGAGTTTTTTGTCAATTGTGTAGATGAAGGAAACTCAGACCATTACTGTGGACCTATTGAAGCCTGTTGACCACCAAGATGACCCTGCTAAACATTTACATTTAAGTCATTTAGCAGACGCTCTTATCCAGAGCGACCAATATGTCAGGTATTATACACTTAACACACACATGATCCCATTCAGAGATAACACAAGCCCACCTTTCTCATATTGTGGTTGTTTTTACATTCTCTCTTAATTTTTGGCCTGGAAACGGACAGCTTGGCTTATGCTCCTGACTGTGTTCTCTGGCTCCATGCAGTTAGTGCTCCATACAGTTAGTGCTCCATACAGCTAGTGCTCCATACAGCTAGTGCTCCATACAGCTAGTGCTCCATACAGTTAGTGCTCCATACAGTTAGTGCTCCGTACAGCTAGTGCTCCGTACAGCTAGTGCTCCGTACAGATAGTGCTCCGTACAGATAGTGCTCCGTACAGATAGTGCTCCGTACAGATAGTGCTCCGTACAGCTAGTGCTCCGTACAGCTAGTGCTCCATACAGCTAGTGCTCCATACAGCTAGTGCTCCGTACAGATAGTGCTCCGTACAGATAGTGCTCCGTACAGCTAGTGCTCCGTACAGCTAGTGCTCCGTACAGCTAGTGCTCCGTACAGCTAGTGCTCCGTACAGATAGTGCTCCGTACAGCTAGTGCTCCATACAGCTAGTGCTCCGTACAGCTAGTGCTCCGTACAGCTAGTGCTCCGTACAGTTAGTGCTCCGTACAGCTAGTGCTCCGTACAGCTAGTGCTCCGTACAGCTAGTGCTCCGTACAGCTAGTGCTCCGTACAGCTAGTGCTCCGTACAGCTAGTGCTCCGTACAGCTAGTGCTCCATACAGCTAGTGCTCCATACAGCTAGTGCTCGTTAACCAACACATTTTCATTAGGGAGAAGCCTTCTTATTAGATTGGAACATGATGTTCATTGTGGCAGATCTCACAGTGAGTGAAGCACACACCAATGTGTTAACGTCCGGCTCTTACCAGTCCACATGAATTCAGCTTGCCAAACCCCATATTGTATATCTCACTCCATCTTTTTTCAATTCCACAGGAGAATTGTTTTGAAGTAGGTCCCAGTTGTCTTTGTTGTTGTGATCTCCGTTAAGCGTGCACACTTAAAACAAGTCTGTGGTGTTTCGCCTGAGGGGAAAGGAACTTAACGTAAACAAGCCAGTTAATGAGTTGCATTTGGTTTGAAGCATATTGCTCAAGCATGGCTATTTGAGAAGTGTTAAGTATTTATAGAAGAGACATTAAAACACGAAGGAAGGAGAGCGGCTGGTGTTCAAACATTCCCTGGTTTAGATGAAGGCCCCCACTCTGCTGGAGGTCAGTGAAGTGTCAACCTGAGTGTGCCCTGGGTGTGCTCTTTACCTGCCTGAGCCCGAAGCTGCACTGTTTGCACAGGTGGGAGAGGGTACCTTGGAGTGAATGAGAGATTGGAAAGCCACTGTCATCCCTCCCTCCATTGTTCACTCCATTCCCGTGGATTTAGCTTGTCGGAGCAGCGCACTGGTACAAGACCAGGCCGAGTGTTCGCCACGACCAATTTGTTCTCATGTGGGGCCCCTCCTCCTAATGGAAGCTTGCTTTGTGGCAGTCTCTTTGTCCCATGGTAAAGGTGGGATTACACAGCATTTAACCAGGAGGATTACAGGAGCCTACCAACCAGCACCACTCCTCATAGCCCTACAATCTAGGCTTTTAAAATGTCACAGAACAGACGCTGTGAATATGCCCATTCTGTGCGTTTGTCCCATTGACTCAGGGCGGCTTCTCTGTAGAATCCTGTGGTTTTCTCAGAACACCAACATTCCAGGCATTTAGAACCTGTGGCTCAATGGAAGGGCCTCCTTAATGGCTTTCATCCCTACTCTGCTGCTTCACCCATTCAATGGCAGCTAGAGCCCACTACTGCCTGGCCCTGGTTCAATGCCGTAGGTCCCCTGATGAGAGAGGGGGAGAGACGGAGCGCCCACCCGGCTCTCCTGATGAGAGAGGGGGAGAGAGGGAGCGCACACCCGGCTCCCCTGATGAGAGAGGGGGAGAGAGGGAGCACCCACCCGGCCCCCTGATGAGAGAGGGGGAGAGAGGGAGCGCACACCCAGCTCCCCTGATGAGAGAGGGGGAGAGAGGGAGCGCACACCCGGCTCCCCTGATGAGAGAGAGAGAGAGAGGGAGCGCCCACCCGGCCCCCCTGATGAAAGAAAGAGAGGGAGCGCCCACCCGGCCCCCCTGATGAGAGAGAGGGAGCGCCCACCCGGCTCCCCTGATGAGAGAGAGGAGCGCCCACCCGGCCCCCTGATGAGAGAGAGGGAGCGCCCACCCGGCTCCCCTGATGAGAGATAGGGAGCGCCCACCCGGCCCCCTGATGAAAGAGAGAGGGAGTGCCCCCCGGCCCCCTGATGAAAGAAAGAGAGGGAGCACCCACCCGGCCCCCTGATGAGAGAGGGAGCGCCCACACGGCTCCCCTGATGAGAGAGAGGAGCGCCCACCCGGCTCCCCTGATGAGAGAGAGGAGCGCCCACCAAGCCCCCTGATGAAAGAAAGAGAGGGAACGCCCACCCGGCCCCCTGATGAGAGGGAGGGAGCGCCCACCCGGCTCCCCTGATGAGAGAGAGGGAGCGCCCACCCGGCCCCCTGATGTGAGAGAGGAGCGCCCACCCGGCCCCCTGATGAGAGAGAGGAGCGCCCACCCGGCCCCCTGATGAGAGAGAGGAGCGCACACCCGGCCCTCCTGATGAGAGAGAGGGAGCGCCCACCCGGCCCCCTGATGAAAGAAAGAGAGGGAGCACCCACCCGGCTCCCCTGATGAGAGAGAGGGAGCGCCCACCCGGCTCCCCTGATGAGAGAGAGGGAGCGCCCACCCGGCCCCCTGATGTGAGAGAGGGAGCGCCCACCCGGCCCCCTGATGAGAGAGAGGAGCGCCCACCCGGCCCCCTGATGAGAGAGGGAGCGCCCACCCGGCCCCCTGATGAGAGAGAGGAGCGCCCACCCGGCCCCCTGATGAGAGAGAGGAGCGCCCACCCGGCCCCCTGATGAGAGAGGGAGCGCCCACCCGGCCCCCTGATGAGAGAGAGGGAGGAGTGCCCACCCGGCCCCCCTGATGAGAGAGAGAGGGAGTGCCCACCCGGCCCTCCTGATGAGAGAGGGAGCGCCCACCCGGCCCTCCTGATGAGAGAGAGAGGGAGCGCCCACCCGGCCCTCCTGATGAGAGAGAGAGGGAGCGCACACCCGGCCCCCTGATGAGAGAGAGAGGGAGCGCACACCCGGCCCTCCTGATGAGAGAGAGGGAGCGCCCACCCGGCTCCCCTGATGAGAGAGAGGGAGCGCCCACCCGGCCCCCCTGATGAGAGAGAGGGAGCGCCCACCCGGCTCCCCTGATGAGAGATAGGGAGCGCCCACCCGGCCCCCCTGATGAAAGAGAGAGAGGGAGTGCCCCCCGGCCCCCTGATGAAAGAAAGAGAGGGAGCACCCACCCGGCCCCCTGATGAGAGAGAGGGAGCGCCCACACGGCTCCCCTGATGAGAGAGAGGGAGCGCCCTACCGGCTCCCCTGATGAGAGAGAGGAGCGCCCACCAAGCCCCCTGATGAAAGAAAGAGAGGGAACGCCCACCCGGCCCCCTGATGAGAGGGAGGGAGCGCCCACCCGGCTCCCCTGATGAGAGAGAGGGAGCGCCCACCCGGCCCCCTGATGTGAGAGAGGAGCGCCCACCCGGCTCCCCTGATGAGAGAGAGGAGCGCCCACCCGGCCCCCTGATGAGAGAGAGGGAGCGCACACCCGGCCCTCCTGATGAGAGAGAGGGAGCGCCCACCCGGCCCCCTGATGAAAGAAAGAGAGGGAGCGCCCACCCGGCTCCCCTGATGAGAGAGAGGGAGCGCCCACCCGGCTCCCCTGATGAGAGAGAGGGAGCGCCCACCCGGCCCCCTGATGTGAGAGAGGAGCGCCCACCCGGCCCCCTGATGAGAGAGAGGAGCGCCCACCCGGCCCCCTGATGAGAGAGGGAGCGCCCACCCGGCCCCCTGATGAGAGAGAGGAGCGCCCACCCGGCCCCCTGATGAGAGAGAGGAGCGCCCACCCGGCCCCCTGATGAGAGAGGGAGCGCCCACCCGGCCCCCTGATGAGAGAGAGGGAGGGGAGTGCCCACCCGGCCCCCCTGATGAGAGAGAGAGGGAGCGCCCACCCGGCCCTCCTGATGAGAGAGAGAGGGAGCGCACACCCGGCCCTCCTGATGAGAGAGAGAGGGAGCGCACACCCGGCCCCCTGATGAGAGAGAGAGGGAGCGCACACCCGGCCCTCCTGATGAGAGAGAGAGGGAGTGCACACCCGGCCCTCCTGATGAGAGAGAGGGAGGGAGCGCCCACCCGGCCCTCCTGATGAGAGAGAGAGGGAGCGCACACCCGGCCCTCCTGATGAGAGAGAGAGGGAGCGCACACCCGGCCCCCTGATGAGAGAGAGAGAGGGAGCGCACACCCGGCCCTCCTGATGAGAGAGAGAGAGGGAGCGCACACCCGGCCCTCCTGATGAAAGAGAGAGAGAGAGGGAGCGCCCATCCGGCCCTCCTGATGAGAGAGAGAGAGGGAGCGCCCATGCGGCCCCCCTGATGAGAGAGAGGGAGCGCCCATCCGGCCCCCCTGATGAGAGAGAGGGAGCGCCCACCCAGCCCTCCTGATGAAAGCGTGAGAGAGGGAGCGCCCATCCGGCCCTCCTGATGAAAGAGAGAGCGAGGGAGCGCCCATCCGGCCCTCCTGATGAAAGCGAGAGCGAGGGAGCGCCCATCCGGCCCTCCTGATGAAAGCGAGAGAGAGGGAGCGCCCATCCGGCCCTCCTGATGAAAGCGAGAGAGAGGGAGCGCCCATCCGGCCCCCCTGATGAGAGAGAGGGAGCGCCCACCCAGCCCTCCTGATGAAAGCGAGAGGGAGCGCCCATCCGGCCCCCCTGATGTGAGAGAGGGAGCACCCACCCGGCCCCCCTGATGAAAGAGAGAGAGAGGGAGCGCCCACCCGGCCCTCCTGATGAAAGAGAGAGAGGGAGCGCCCACCCGGCCCCCCTGATGAAAGAGAGGGAGCGCCCACCCGGCCCCACCGGTTGAGAGAGAGGGAGCGCCCACCCGCCCCCCCCTGATGAAAGAGAGAGAGGGGTGGCGCCTATCCGGCCCCCCTGATGAAAGAGAGAGAGAGGGAGCGCCCACCCGGCTCCCCTGATGAAAGAGAGAGGGAGCGCCCACCCGGCCCTCCTGATGAAAGAAAGAGAGGGAGTGCCCACCCGGCCCCCCTGATGAAAGAGAGAGAGAGGGAGCGCCCACCCGGCCCTCCTGATGAAAGAAAGAGAGGGAGCGCCCACCCGGCCCCCTGATGAAAGAGAGAGAGGGAGCGCCCACCCGCCCCCCCTGATGAAAGAGAGAGAGGGGTGGCGCCCATCCGGCCCCCCTGATGAAAGAGAGAGAGAGAGGGAGCGCCACCCGGCTCCCCTGATGAAAGAGAGAGAGAGAGAGAGGGAGCGCCCATCCGGCCCCCCTGATGAAAGAGAGAGAGAGGGAGCGCCCATCCGGCCCCCCTGATGAAAGAGGGAGAGAGGGAGCGCCCATCCGGCCCCCCTGATGAAAGAGAGAGGGAGCGCCCATCCGGCCCCCCTGATGAAAGAGAGAGAGAGAGGGAGCGCCCATCCGGCTCCCCTGATGAAAGAGAGAGAGAGGGAGCGCCCATCCGGCCCCCCTGATGAAAGAGAGAGAGAGGGAGCGCCCATCCGGCCCCCCTGATGAAAGAGAGAGAGAGGGAGCGCCCACCCGGCCCCCTGATGAAAGAGAGGAGCGCCCACCCGGCCCCCTGATGAGAGAGAGGGAGCGCCCACCCGGCCCCCCTGATGAAAGAGAGAGGGGTGGCGCCCATCCGGCCCCCCTGATGAAAGAGAGAGAGAGGGAGCGCCCACCCGGCTCCCCTGATGAAAGAGAGAGAGAGGAAGCGCCCATCCGGCCCCCTGATGAAAGAGAGAGAGAGGGAGCGCCCACCCGGCCCCCCTGATGAAAGAAAGAGAGGGAGTGCCCACCCGGCCCCCTGATGAAAAGAGAGAGAGGGAGCGCCCACCCGGCCCCCTGATGAAAGAAAGAGAGGGAGCGCCCACCCGGCCCCCTGATGAAAGAGAGAGAGGGAGCGCCCACCCGCCCCCCTGATGAAAGAGAGAGAGGGGTGGCGCCCATCCGGCCCCCTGATGAAAGAGAGAGAGAGAGGGGGCGCCCACCCGGCTTCCCTGATGAAAAGAGAGAGAGAGTGAGCGCCCATCCGGCCCCCTGATGAAAGAGAGAGAGGGAGCGCCCATCCGGCCCCCTGATGAAAGAGGGAGAGAGGGAGCGCCCATCCGGCCCCCTGATGAGAGAGAGGGAGCGCCCATCCGGCCCCCTGATGAAAGAGAGAGAGGGAGCCCATCCGCTCCCCTGATGAAAGAGCGCCCATCCGGCCCCCTGAGAGGGAGCGCCCATCCGGCCCCCTGATGAAGAGAGAGAGGGAGCGCCCATCCGGCCCCCTGATGAAAAGAGAGAGAGGGAGCGCCCATCCGGCCCCCTGATGAAAAGAGAGAGGGGAGCGCCCATCCGGCCCCCCTGATGAAAGAGAGAGGGGTGGCGCCCATCCGGCCCCCCTGATGAAAGAGAGAGAGAGGGAGCGCCCATCCGGCTCCCCTGATGAAAGAAAGAGAGAGGGAGCGCCCACCCGGCTCCCCTGATGAAAGAGAGAGAGAGGGAGCGCCCATCCGGCCCCCCTGATGAAAGAGAGAGAGAGGGAGTGCCCATCCGGCCACACTGTGATCCTACAGCAGCAGCAGGTTTGTTTAAAGCAGTAGTGGTCTGGCCCTCCCTGGCCCTATGCTACACGTTCTTGTCTGGGTGAATGTTATGCAGCCCTCCCTCCCTGCGCTCCCTGCCCTGCCTTGCCCTCCCTCCCTCCCTCCCTCCCTGCGCTCCCTGCCCTGCCTTGCCCTCCCTCCCTCCCTGCCTGCCTACCTTGCCCTCCACCCTCTCTCCCTGCCTAGTCCTCCCTGCCCTCCATTCCCTGCCCTCCCTCCCTGCCTGCCTACCTTGCCCTCCACCCTCTCTCCCTGCCTAGTCCTCCCTGCCCTCCATTCCTTGCCCTCCCTGCCTAGTCCTCCCTACCCTGACCTCTCTCCCTGCCTTCCATGCCCTGCCCTCCGTTCCTACCCTCCCTGCCTTGCCCTGTGCAACACACTCTTGTCTGGGTGCTTGTTATGCAGCCCTGCCTTGCCCTCCCTGGCCCTGTGCAACACACTCTTGTCTGGGTGTTTGTTATCCAAGCTATCCTGCCCTTCCTCCCTCCCTGCCTTGCCCTCCCTCCCTGCCCTGCCCTGCCCTCTCTACCTAGTCTGCTCTGGCACGCACATCACGCAGTGACAGACAGACCAGCAGCCTCAGCGGTAGCAAGCTGTGTCTGTGAGACACAGCTGAACATGTAAACATTAAATACTGTCGAGCAAAGAGCCAAACCAGGATTAGGAGCCTGGCATGAGACCCTAGCTGTCTGTCGGTGTGGACTGTTGACACAAAGGGTTGTGTTTAATAAGCAGGTGCTCATTACTTCTGATGGGGCCGGCGTTCTACAACATTACCCAGAATCCCTGTGGAGCTGTGGCTCTGTTTATGAGGGCAAAATTGGCGCATTGTTGCCCTTCCCTGTGGTCTGAGATGCTGGTGGTCCACCCTGTGTGTGAACAGATACATGTAGTCCCATACCACCTCCACTGGGTGACTACAGGCCAGGGCTGTGGGTTGGGTCCTCTTACCTTCAGAACATTGTGCCCAGATCTGATAGGAAACAACACAACTATGGAACCTGAGCCTCCAGGCTTCAAACAGAGTGTGTAGATAGAGCGCCCAGTCCCCATCACTCCCTCCTCTGACTCACATGAATTCCATTCACGCTGAAAGGAGAGAAGGACATTTATATCTGCTCCAGTGAGTGTGTTAGGACCGGTGGTATGGAGAGGGGAGTCAGAGGTGGGTACATCATTGCCCCCATGCCCATACTACACAATCACCCACCCACCTCCGCACACGGGCCTGATGTCAGGGCGAACAGATCAGGCCTTGTGCCCTTGCCAGCTTCTGCCATGGTGGAGGTGGAGCGGGCATGGCATTTGCTCCAACATGCCAGAGCTAAAAAGAGGCAGACACTCGACGTCACCCTCCAGAAATGTAAAATGGTCTGAATTTAAGGAATGACCAGGTTTCTGTGTGTTTTTCTATGAAGGTAGGGGAGCGAGTGTTCTTCCAAGATTCCAAGACTGAGTTCTATGGTGTCTGTCTGAGAGACAGCTGGAGGGTTGGATGGGCTCTAGTGGGGTGAGATGGACGGAGAGGGAACCAAGGAAAGCCAGCGTAATGACAGACACACACTACTGTCCATTTATAGCCACGGTTGTAGCACTATAGTCAACTCCAGCTTGTCTCAAAACACCTCTAGGTGGAGTGTTGGAAGAGACTGAGTAAAATAACGCTGAAGTGACCTGCCCATGAAATCATCATGGGATTGAGATGTCTTGGATGTGCAGAGTTACACTGAACAAAAGCATAAATGCAACATGTAAAGTGTTGGTCCCATGTTTCATTAGCTGAAATAAAAGATCACAGAAATGTCCCATATGCACAAAAAGCTTATTGCTCTAAAATGTTGGGCACAAATTTATTTACATTCCTGTTAGTGAGCATTTCTCCTTTTGCCAAGACAATCCATCCACCTGACATGTGTGGTATATCAAGAAGCTTATTAAACAGCATGATCATTACACAGGTGCACCTTGTGCCTGGGGTAATAAAAGGCCACTCTAAAATGTGCAGTTTTGTCACACAACACAATGCCACAGATGTTTCAAGTGTGAAATTGGTATGCTGACTGCAGGAATGTCCACCAGAGCTGTTGCCAGATAATTGAATGTTCATTTCTCTACCATAAGCCACCTCCAAAGTGGTTTTAGAGAATTTGGCAATACGTCCAACTGGCCTCACAACCCCAGACCACGTGTAACCACATCAAGCCCAGGAACTCAACATCTGGCTTTTTCACCTGCGGGATCGTCTGAGACCAGCCACCTGAACAGCTGATGAAACTGTGGGTTTGCACAACCAAATAATTTCTGCACCAACTGCCAAAAAAAGGTCTCATCTGCATGCTCGTCGTCCTCACCAGGGTCGTGACCTGACTGCAGTTCAGCGTCGTAACCGACTTCAGTGGACTAATGCTCACCTTCGATAGCCACTGGCAGGCTGGAGAAGTGTGCTCTTCACGGATGAATCCTGGTTTCAACTGTACTGGACAGATGGCAGACAGTGTGTATGGCGTCATTACATTTACATTTACATTACATTTAAGTAATTTAGCAGACGCTCTTATCCAGAGCGACTTACAAATTGGTGCATTCACCTTATGACATCCAGTGGAACAGTCACTTTACAATAGTGCATCTAAATCTTAAAGGGGGGGTGAGAGGGATTACTTATCCTATCCTAGGTATTCCTTAAAGAGGTGGGGTTTCAGGTGTCTCCGGAAGGTGGTGATTGACTCCGCTGTCCTGGCGTCGTGAGGGAGTTTGTTCCACCATTGGGGGGCCAGAGCAGCGAACAGTTTTGACTGGGCTGAGCGGGAACTGTACTTCCTCAGTGGTAGGGAGGCGAGCAGGCCAGAGGTGGATGAACGCAGTGCCCTTGTTTGGGTGTAGGGCCTGATCAGAGCCTGGAGGTACTGAGGTGCCGTTCCCCTCACAGCTCCGTAGGCAAGCACCATGGTCTTGTAGCGGATGCGAGCTTCAACTGGAAGCCAGTGGAGAGAGCGGAGGAGCGGGGTGACGTGAGAGAACTTGGGAAGGTTGAACACCAGACGGGCTGCGGCGTTCTGGATGAGTTGTAGGGGTTTAATGGCACAGGCAGGGAGCCCAGCCAACAGCGAGTTGCAGTAATCCAGACGGGAGATGACAAGTGCCTGGATTAGGACCTGCGCCGCTTCCTGTGTGAGGCAGGGTCGTACTCTGCGGATGTTGTAGAGCATGAACCTACAGGAACGAGCCACCGCCTTGATGTTAGTTGAGAACGACAGGGTGTTGTCCAGGATCACGCCAAGGTTCTTAGCGCTCTGGGAGGAGGACACAATGGAGTTGTCAACCGTGATGGCGAGATCATGGAACGGGCAGTCCTTCCCCGGGAGGAAGAGCAGCTCCGTCTTGCCGAGGTTCAGCTTGAGGTGGTGATCCGTCATCCACACTGATATGTCTGCCAGACATGCAGCGATGCGATTCGCCACCTGGTCATCAGAAGGGGGAAAGGAGAAGATTAATTGTGTGTCGTCTGCATAGCAATGATAGGAGAGACCATGTGAGGTTATGACAGAGCCAAGTGACTTGGTGTATAGCGAGAATAGGAGAGGGCCTAGAACAGAGCCCTGGGGGACACCAGTGGTGAGAGCGCGTGGTGAGGAGACAGATTCTCGCCACGCCACCTGGTAGGAGCGACCTGTCAGGTAGGACGCAATCCAAGCGTGGGCCGCGCCGGAGATGCCCAACTCGGAGAGGGTGGAGAGGAAGATCTGATGGTTCACAGTATCGAAGGCAGCCGATAGGTCTAGAAGGATGAGAGCAGAGGAGAGAGAGTTAGCTTTAGCAGTGCGGAGCGCCTCCGTGATACAGAGGAGAGCAGTCTCAGTTGAATGACTAGTCTTGAAACCTGACTGATTTGGATCAAGAAGGTCATTCAGAGAGAGATAGCGGGAGAGCTGGCCAAGGACGGCACGTTCAAGAGTTTTGGAGAGAAAAGAAAGAAGGGATACTGGTCTGTAGTTGTTGACATCGGAGGGATCTAGTGTAGGTTTTTTCAGAAGGGGTGCAACTCTCGCTCTCTTGAAGACGGAAGGGACGTAGCCAGCGGTCAGGGATGAGTTGATGAGCGAGGTGAGGTAAGGGAGAAGGTCTCCGGAAATGGTCTGGAGAAGAGAGGAGGGGATAGGGTCAAGCGGGCAGGTTGTTGGGCGGCCGGCCGTCACAAGACGCGAGATTTCATCTGGAGAGAGAGGGGAGAAAGAGGTCAGAGCACAGGGTAGGGCAGTGTGAGCAGAACCAGCGGTGTCGTTTGACTTAGCAAACGAGGATCGGATGTCGTCGACCTTCTTTTCAAAATGGTTGACGAAGTCATCTGCAGAGAGGGAGGAGGGGGGGGAGGATTCAGGAGGGAGGAGAAGGTGGCAAAGAGCTTCCTAGGGTTAGAGGCAGATGCTTGGAATTTAGAGTGGTAGAAAGTGGCTTTAGCAGCAGAGACAGAGGAGGAAAATGTAGAGAGGAGGGAGTGAAAGGATGCCAGGTCCGCAGGGAGGCGAGTTTTCCTCCATTTCCGCTCGGCTGCCCGGAGCCCTGTCATGTGGGCGAGCGGTTTGCTGATGTCAACGTTGTGAACAGAGTGCTCCATGGTGGCGGTGGGGTTATGGTATGGGTTGGTATAAGCTATGGACCAAGAACACAATTGCATTTTTATCGATGACAATTTGAATGCACAGAGATACCGTGACGAGATCCTGAGGCCCATTGTCCTGCCATTCATCCGCCACCATCACCTCATGTTTCAGCATGATACAACCCCATGTCGCAAGGATCTGTACACAGTTCTTCCATGGCCTGCATACTCACAAGACATGTCACCCATTGAGCATGTTTCGGATGCTCTGGATTGACGTGTACGATAGCGTGTTCCAGTTCCCGCCAATATCCAGCAACTTTGCAAAGCCATTGAAGAGGAGTGGGACAACATTCCACAGGCCACAATCAACAGCACGATCAACTCTATGCGAAGGAGATGTGTTACGCTGCATGAGGCAAATACTGACTGGTTTTCTGATCCACCCACCTACTTTATTTTTAAGGTATCTGTGACCATTAGATGCATATCTGTATTCACGGTCATGTGAAATCCATAGATTAGGGCCTAATGAATTGATTTAAATGGACTTGATTTCCTTATATGGACCATAAAATCAGTCAAATGAAATTGTTGCATGTTGCGTTTATATTTTTGTTCAGTGTAATTGATGAAGTGTTGTGTGGCTCCTAGGATGACAGGATGGATTAGTACCTAGCTGCTCCTCTATAGACTAACAGCTGGACCTGGAACAGCACAGGAGAGGACAGGCGACCCCTTTTATAGACATAATCAAGATTTAAGGGAAGGCAGAAGACACCAGGATGAGGGTTTTCAGGATGTAGGGAGTATTCAGGTAGATGTCACTCAACTGAGAAAGGGATCAGAGTGAGGAATGGGAAGAAGAGACGGGACCCTACCATTATAAATAGCCTGACCAAGAATTTGCCTAAGTAATGGCCAAAGTTATTAGATATGAAGGTAGCAGGCCTGCATGCAGGAATGACTACTAATGAGGAGTTGACTGACTGGGTGTTTGATTGAGGAGTGGGAGTGACAGACACCGGGGTGAACCAGAGGTAGACAGGGGGATTGTTTACCTAGCTCTGTTGACCAAAGCCCTCTTATTGTTGTCTTTGACTCATTTCCCTATACATTACCATGTCACGCATCAGGCCAACGGTGTAATCTCTCACCGGTGATCTGGAACCTGATTTCCACACACTAGACCGAGACCTGGCTCTGTTTGGTCTAACCGTCCTATCAGTGAAGGCAAACATTACATTAGGCCTCTCTGCCTAGCCCCCCCCCCATGCCAGGATATGGGCACAGAGATGAGCAGGGTTGCTCTCTGAATGAGAAGAGATCAAACTCAAGATGGATGGCACCTTGGCAGGAACTCGTTTAAAGGCTGCCTATCTTCTGCCTGATAACATTGTATCAGCACTGTGGTGTTTGATTTCTCCCCTCGCTTGCCGTTGAAAGCTGCTCATATACTTGCGATGTCTCTTCTTATGAATCTAGCTGTAATGGTATCGCCCACCAGCCTGTCTGGACGCCCAGAAGAGCTTCTCTCAACATGATCTTTTGATGAGCTGTCCTTTGATGGAAGTTATTGCAGTGCTCTCCCTTGTTCTAGTCTGAAGGACACATGTTCAGTAGTCCTTCGCGATGAGCATGTGGCGATCTGCATGTGTCCATTCTACTCTACTCACAGCAACAAGCAGGTTCCTCCAATATCTTCCTTCCAATCTCTCTCTCTCTGTCACTCCCTCTCTCTCCTTCCTCTCTTGCTCTCTCTAGCTCTCACTCTCTCGCTCTCTCTCTCTTTCTCTGTTTCTCTCTATCTCTCCCACTCATCTCAAAGCCCTGCTACTTCCTTAACCATAATAATTTATCCAGGCAGAGCGCTGTCGAGGTCCGTTTGAAGCTCTCCGTATGACACCAGCCCAGCTCCTTCCTCCTGACTCTGGTGAGGCCGCCCCAGCTTCAAAGCTCCTCTGGGGCTGCGGCTCGGGGGCGGCCTCCCTTTCCCATAAATCCTCCCTGAAATCAAAAACCCCTATCAAAATGTCTAAAACAGAGTGGGCCACAAGAGTACAAGCACAGTGGAGATTTAAAGTGATCCCTGGTTATCCATAGGTTAGGCGACCTCCTTCTGTCTTACACAGATTAAATGTCTTGGCTGGTTCCAGCTGTTTTGGATTCTGCTGCACTGAAATCCCTCTGACAACCAGACCAGTAACAGTTTCACCACTGCACTGAGGACGTCATGTCGTTCCTCTTTGTTGTTGTTGATGTCGTTACCTGTCTGGATCAATAGGATTCATCGGCCTTCATTCCTAATGGTGGAAGTAGGAATGTTGTTTGCTGTAGGTTGTGGCACTGGGAGGTCTGTCTGTCAGGATGTCCCGTCTGCTGATGGAGTATCACTCTCAGCTCAACAGCAACTTGGATTTAAAAAAAACACTGAATGGGGAAGACATTCAAACTTAACAAGACAAATTAGGAAAAAAGGCTGACATTAA
Organism: Oncorhynchus gorbuscha; assembly: GCF_021184085.1. Classification (NCBI taxonomy): domain Eukaryota; kingdom Metazoa; phylum Chordata; class Actinopteri; order Salmoniformes; family Salmonidae; genus Oncorhynchus; species Oncorhynchus gorbuscha. Next base: position 24,985,312 of record NC_060195.1, read on the forward strand.
TTTCAGATCAATGCTGCTATACATCTGTGTGCGTCTGTGTGTGTGTGTGTGTGTGTGTGTGTGTGTGTGTGTGTGTGTGTGTGTGTGTGTGTGTGTGTGTGTGTGTGTGTGTGTGTGTGTGTGTGTGTGTGTGTGTGTCACTCCCCGTTTCTACCACACTTGGCCCTCCCTGTCATTGTTGGACAGAGAACAGAAGGCAGGTGTAGGGCTTGGTGGGATCTACCAGGCAGGGTGTTTATTACGCTTCAATAGGGAGTAGGAAGGCTGTTTATGTTGTTTCCAGAGCTGGAGCATGGGTCTAGGTGCATGGGTCTAGGTGCATGGGTCTAGGTGCATGGGTCTAGGAGCATGGGTCGAGGAGCATGGGTCGAGGAGCATGGGTCGAGGAGCATGGGCCGAGGAGCATGGGCCGAGGAGCATGGGCCGAGGAGCATGGGCCTAGGAGCAAGGGTTGAGGAGTATGGGCCTAGGAGCAAGGGCCGAGGAGCATGGGCCGAGGAGCATGGGCCGAGGATCAAGGGTCGGGGAGCATGGGCAGGGGAGCATGGGCCGAGGAGCATGGGCCGGGGAGCATGGGCCGAGGATCAAGGGCCGAGGAGCATGGGCCGAGGAGCATGGGCCGAGGATCAAGGGCCGAGGAGCATGGGCCGAGGAGCATGGGCCGAGAAGCATGGGCCTAGGAGCAAGGGTCTAGGAGCAAGGGAGGAGCACGGGTCGAGGAGCACGGGTCGAGGAGCATGGGCCTAGGAAAGAGCTGCCTCTATAGAGCCAATGGTCAGTCAGGTACCTCTGTCTCAGTCCAGCTGGAGAATCTCAACAAGACTACATCTCCTACTGCAGGGTTTCTCAACAGGTGGTTTTAGCAGTGTGTGTGTGTGTGTGTGTGTGTGTGTGTGTGTGTGTGTGTGTGTGTGTGTGTGTGTGTGTGTGTGTGTGTGTGTGTGTGTGTGTGTGTGTGTGTGTGTGTGTGTGTGTGTGTGTGTCCAACCAGACTGACTGACAGACTCCCTCTACTCTCCTCCTCTTCTGTCTTTTATTCCACCTCTCCCCGGTTGTGTGTGATTGGGAGCAAGCTCTTGGATCAGATCGGGGAGAAGGAAGGCTCTTTACTTCAGCCTCTTGGTCTCACTCTCATCTGGTGCTGCCTGATTTATTGGCAGCCAGGCTGTTTCAATGAGGCCACCCAGATATTGCCAGGCTGTTTCAATATTTCAACTAACAATACTAAGTCATATCTTGCCATTTTCCCAGTAAGGTGAATTAGTGGTCAATGTAATGATTTGTTTATGACAGAATGCTGTGTTAACATTGAAACCTGCTGAAATAGGTCTTTATGGTCAACCTTTTGTTCTATTCGTGGAGACAGGGGAATTTTGATTCCATACTTGGTGCCGTGAAACCGTCTCGGTCTAACATTCTGGAATGTGCTGTAATTTAATTCCGTCTCCAAAACAATCTTTACTTTTTTCTGCTGCTTTTTCTTCTGGCACTTTCCTGGATGGCAACCAGTAGACTCCAGGTGAAAACACTTCACTCCTACACAGAGATGTGTAGTGCAGAGAGAGAGAGAGAGAAATCATTTTTCAATTTCCATAATCTTGGCAGTTCTCACAGCAGCTGCTGGTACAGCTACAGGATGTGACGGTACCAGGCATGAATGAGCACTGCCGTCCAACACACACATAACCGGGCTCCAGTTCTGAGGCAGCGCAGGAGGGCCAGAGGAAATGGACCCCGGAGCTCTCATGGGAGTCTCAGAGCGCTGAACGAACAGGATGAAAAGAACGTTGTGCACGCAAGGACCGTACCGAAAGAAGGCAAGAAATTCCCCGTCAAATAGTTGACTTAACTTCCCCGAAGTTGCCCCTCGCTCTTCTTGAGAAGGGTTATGTTTTTGAGTGGACTTTGGGTGGACCCAAGTTGGTTTGTTTTGCTGATTGGAATGTTCCCTTGGGGTAGCCTGACCCAGTTCTATACAGGCCTTCTCACACAGGGCCTATCTGTGGGCCTGGACACGTACAGATTGCGGTTTGGAGTGGTGACACAGGGCCCCCTCAGAATCAGACAGACACGGCAGGCCAGTGTTAGTTAGGGGGAAGCAGGTCTCTGGTCTGCCTTTGTAATTCCATTTTATTTTCCATGGTTCGTCTGGTTCACCGGCCCAAGGTCAGTTGACCCTGTGTTGCCGCTGGCAACAGAATGAATCAAATGTTTCATGTGATAGCCGGAGTCAGTAAAACATCTTTATGTGTTTTGAATTAAGCAGCAAATGAAGTGTACAGTACTGGCTATTCTTGAATGGTGGAATTATATTCAGTTGATATAAATGACTTAGCCAGCAAATACACAAGGCCCATTGATACAATAACATGGAAAAGGAATGAAAAGTTGTGTGAAATATGAAAGGAAACTATGCTATGAAACGTTGATTAATGTGCACTGTCCCTCTAAAAATAAAATCAACTCAAACAATCCCCAATGTATGAATAGAGCAGCTTGTCCAGCTTCATAGCAAATGGAGCATGATTCAACCATGGATCCTGTCCACTGCAGGCTACTGTATAATACCCATGAGGAGAACTTTACTATGTCTTACCAGATGCCCAGGTCTGGCGAATAACTGATGAATAAGTCCAAAAAGTATTAGCTGTAAACTGATAGGTAAATGATTAAGTTTGTTTGATCAAGTTGTTGTGGAGTATCATCACAATCAGCCAATCAAATGTATTTTAAAAAGCCATTTTTTACATCAGCAGTTGTCAAAGTGCTTTACAGATACTCAGCATAAAACCCCAGACAGCAAGCAATGCAGAGGCCGAAGCCCAGTGGATCCAATATGACACAGGGTTTATATTTAGAAAGGAAAGCTGTAGAGAAAAACATATTTTGTGGAACCGAACAATGACCGTACTCTGCCCATCTCTCTCTGCTCCTTCCAGGTCCACCGTGGGTGAGTCGTCAGGTGGAGGAGCGTCAGACGGCCAGGCTGGGGCGGACGGTGCGGCTTGCTTGCCCCGTAGTGGGTGACCCTCCTCCCCTGGTGCTGTGGGTGAAGGATGGGCGTAACGTCCACCCGGGCTGGAGCCGCTACCGGGTGCTGAAACAGAGCCTGAAGATCAAAGAGGTGGAGCTGGGGGACGCGGGGGTTTACATGTGCCGCGTCACCAACGGCTTCGGAAGCATCGCTCTCAACTACACCCTCATCGTCATGGGTAAGGCCAGGGAGGGACTGACTTGATCCATAGTCAGTGCACACCCTTGTACTGCATACACATACTGTAAATACAAATATTACATACACACTTCATGCTTTATGTTCCAATTATCTTCAACTCCTTTAACTCCTTTCATATCAAACCTCAGGAGAACATTACAGAACCCCAGCATATCCTCTGTCAGATTTCATATCAAACCTCTGGAGAACATTACAGAACCCCAGCAGATCCTCTGTCAGGTTTCATATCAAACCTCTGGAGAACATTACAGAACCCCAGCAGATCCTCTGTCAGGTTTCATATCAAACATCAAGAGAACATGCTTCTCCTGTCACACTGCACCCAGGTACTTGTTTCTAGTGCCGGTAACTTCATCCAGTGTTCCTTATTTTATATGCACTGTTGGGGGTTTCACCCCCCTCTGACACAATGAGAAATTCATTTAAAAACGAATTCAGTAAGGGAGTATATGGCGTGTGTGTCAGTGTGTGAGGTTGTGTGGTAAAAGAGTGAACTCTGGAAGGTGATTGGAGGGGGTGGGGGAGGGTGTAGAGGGTTGTGGGAGGTGTAACACTAGATGACCTGCACCACTAGATGACCTGCACCACTAGATGACCTGCACCACTAGATGACCTGCACCACTAGATGGATGACCTGCACCACTAGATGGATGACCTGCACCACTAGATGGATGACCTGCACCACTAGATGGATGACCTGCACCACTAGATGGATGACCTGTAACACTAGATGGATGACCTGTAACACTAGATGACCTGCACCACTAGATGACCTGCACCACTAGATGACCTGCACCACTAGATGACCTGCACCACTAGATGACCTGCACCACTAGATGACCTGCACCACTAGATGGATGACCTGCACCACTAGATGGATGACCTGCACCACTAGATGGATGACCTGCACCACTAGATGGATGACCTGCACCACTAGATGGATGACCTGTAACACTAGATGGATGACCTGTAACACTAGAAGGATGACCTGTAACACTAGATGATCTGCACCACTAGATGACCTGCACCACTGGACGACCTGAAGCTTGCATCACTATAAATTAGCTCTGGTCCAGTGATGATGATAGGCTCTGAGTGAGGAGTTGTGACGAGCAGTGCGAGCACAGATAAGGATAGCAGCCAGTGTGTGTGTGTGTGTGTGTGTGTGTGTGTGTGTGTGTGTGTGTGTGTGTGTGTGTGTGTGTGTGTGTGTGTGTGTGTGTGTGTGTGTGTGTGTGTGTGTGTGTGTGTGTGTGTGTGTGTGTGTGTGTGTGTGTGTGAACGTACAGTGGGGCAAAAAAGTATTTAGTCAGCCACCAATTGTGCAAGTTCTCCCACTTCAAAAGATGAGAGAGGCCTGTAATTTTCATCATAGGTACACTTCAACTATGACAGATAAAATGAAGGAAAGAAATCCAGAAAATCACATTGTAGGATTTTTCATGAATTTATTTGCAAATTATGGTGGAAAATAAGTATTTGGTCACCTTCAAACAAGCAAGATTTCTGGCTCTCACAGACCTGTAACTTCTTCTTTAACTTCTTGCGTCGAGCAATCCCGTATCCGGGAGCGTAATCATAGCCTCAAGCTCATTACCATAACGCAACTTTAACTATTCATGAAAATCGCAAATGAAATGAAATAAATATATTGGCTCACAAGCTTAGCCTTTTGTTAACAACACTGTCATCTCAGATTTTCAAAATATGCTTTTCAACCATAGCTACACAAGCATTTGTGTAAGAATATTGATAGCTAGCATAGCATTAAGCCTAGCATTCAGAAGGAAACATTTTCACAAAAACAAGAAAAGCATTCAAATAAAATAATTTACCTTTGAAGAACTTCGGATGTTTTCAATGAGGAGACTCTGTTAAATAGCAAATGTTCAGTTTTTCCAAAAATATTATTTGTGTAGGAGAAATCGCTCCGTTTTGTTCATCACGTTTGGCTAAGAAAAAAACCCTGAAAATTCAGTCATTACAACGCCAAACTTTTTTCCATATTAACTCCATAATATTGACAGAAACATGGCAAACGTTGTTTAGAATCAATCCTCAAGGTGTTTTTCACATATCTATTCGATGATAAGTCATTCGTGGCAGTTGGGTTTCTCCTCTGAAGCAATTGGAAAAATACACGCAGCTGGAGATTACGCAATAATTGCAACGGAGGACACCAAGCGAGCACCTGGTAAATGTAGTCTCTTATGGTCAATCTTCCAATGATATGCCTACAAATACGTCACAATGCTGCAGACACCTTGGGGAAACGACAGAAAGTGTAGGCTCATTCCTTGCACATTCACAGCCATATAAGGAGACATTGGCAACACAGCGCCTTCAAAATCTGAGGCATTTCCTGTTTGAAATTTCATCTTGGTTTCGCCTGTAGCATCAGTTCTGTGGCACTCACAGATAATATCTTTGCAATTTTGGAAACGTCAGAGTGTTTTCTTTCCAAAGCTGTCAATTATATGCATAGTCGAGCATCTTTTCGTGACAAAATATATTGTTTAAAACAGGAACGTTTTTTTATCCAAAAATTAAAAGAGCGCCCCCTATATCGAAGAAGTTAAGAGGCTCCTCTGTCCTCCACTCGTTACCTGTATTAATGGCACCTGTTTGAACTTGTTATCAGTATAAAAGACACCTGTCCACAACCTCAAACAGTCACACTCCAAACTTCACTATGGCCAAGAAACAAAGAGCTGTCAAAGGACACCAGAAACAAAATTGTAGACCTGCACCAAGCTGGGAAGACTGAATCTGCAATAGGTAAGCAGCTTGGTTTGAAGAAATCAACTGTGGGAGCAATTATTAGGAAATGGAAGACATACAAGACCACTGATAATCTCCCCCGATCTGGGGCTCCACGCAAGATCTCACCCCGTGGGGTCAAAATGATCACAAGAACAGTGAGCAAAAATCCCAGAACCACACGGGGGGATCTAGTGAATGACCTGCAGAGAGCTGGGACCAAAGTAACAAAGCCTACCATCAGTAACACACTACGCCGCCAGGGACTCAAATCTTGCAGTGCCAGACGTGTCCCCCTGCTTAAGCCAGTACATGTCTAGGCCCGTCTGAAGTTTGCTAGAGAGCATTTGGATGATCCAGAAGAAGATTTGGAGAATGTCATATTTTCAGATGAAACCAAAATATAACTTTTTGGTAAAAACTCAACTCGTCGTGTTTGGAAGACAAAGAATGCTGAGTTGCATCCAAAGAACACCATACCTACTGTGAATGAAGCATGGGGGTGGAAACATCATGCTTTGTGGCTGTTTTTCTGCAAAGGGACCAGGACGACTGATCCGTGTAAAGGAAAGAATGAATGGGGCCATGTATCGTGAGATTTTGAGTGAAAACCTCCTTCCATCAGCAAGGGCATTGAAGATGAAACGTGGCTGGGTCTTTCAGCATGACAATGATCCCAAACACACCGCCTGGGCAACGAGGGAGTGGCTTCGTAAGAAGAATTTCAAGGTCCTGGAGTGGCCTAGCCAGTCTCCAGATCTCAACCCCATAGAAAATCTTTGGAGGGAGTTGAAAGTTTGTGTTGCCCAGCAACAGCCACAAAACATCACTGCTCTAGAGGAGATCTGCATCAGTGTGTGAAAACCTTGTGAAGACTTACAGAAAATATTTGACCCCTGTCATTGCGAACAAAGGGTATATAACAAACTTGTTATTGACCAAATACTTATTTTCCACCATAATTTGCAAATAAATTCATAAAAAATCCTACAATGTGATTTTCTAGATTTTTTTTCTCTAATTTTGTCTGTCATATCTGAAGCGTACCTATGATGAAAATTACAGGCCTCTCATCTTGTTAAGTGGGAGAACTTGCACAATTGGTGGCTGACTAAATACCTTTTTGCCCCTGTGTGTGTGTGTGTGTGTGTGTGGAGGATGGAGGGTTAATGACTCAGTTAATGACTGAGATGGTTGAACTGGCCCTGGTCAACCTCTGTGGACCTCGTCCCCTGTGTCCACCTCATCATGTTGGAGCTCTGAGCAGGTTCTCCTTCCTCCCTCCATCTAGCCTCCCTCATCCCTCCAGCCTCTCTGCGTGGGGAGTGAAGGTAGCATGCTGCTTTCCTGTTTGGTCCCTGGGAGGGAGTAATGTGGAACTGAGTTATAGTGCCCTGGCTCCCCCTGGAACTGTGCTGAAGTCTTACTGAAGTCATTAATTAACAATGGCCTCAAAACAGCCCTTGAACAAAACAAGGGCTACAACGCTGAATGCACAGGTTGCATCATTACATTGCCCTACAGTACATTTTACGTGGTCTTCACAATCCATGTGCCACATCACAACAAAAAGAATCACGCTACATATTAGCAATTTCTTCGGTGGTTTGTCTACTTCCGTGTCTGATACCGCATGGCAAAGCAACGCACAAGTTGGAAAAGCCCAACGCACACGACACACTGCACACAGTGCCACGCACCGCAACCTAGTCCAGCTGATGAGTCGCAGCGGTGTAGATTACCGGCCAATGAAATGAATGGACTTCTGCCAGAACGCATACAGTTTGACGCAACAGGTGTGCACAAGGCTGAACTCAGAGGTAAACTATATGTAGAAGTACAGGAACTCAGGGCCATTTATGAAGGGGCTGATGATGGCTTATACTGGTTGTGAGTATGTGAGACAAAGCAGAGGATGTGATGTTGCCAAATTGGATCTGTTGGATTAAGTTTAAACAGGGTATAAATATCTCTAGTGACCCCTCCGAGGCCCCTGACTTGATCCACTCAGGTCCTCCCCTGCAGCAGAAACACTATGCAGATGTACAGTACGAGTCGGTGTGTCTCCAAAAAATTGTGTGAAACTAATCAAAATATATTTTATATTTGAGATTCTTCAAAGTAGCCACCCTTTGCCTTGATGACAGCTTTGCACACTCTTGGCATTCCCTCAACCAGCTTCACCTGGAATGCTTTTCCAACAGTCTTGAAGGAGTTCCCATATATGCTGAGTACTTGTTGGCTGCTTTTCCTTCAGTCTGCGGTCCAACTCATTCCAAACCACCTCAATTGGGTTGAGGTCGGGTTATTGTGGAGGCCAGGTCATCTGATGCAGCACTCCATCGCTCTCCTTCTTGGTCAAATAGCCTTTAAATAGCCTAGAGGTGTGTTGGGTCATTGTCCTGTTGAAAAACAAATTATAGTCCCACTATGCGCAAACCAGATGGATGGTGTATCGCTGCAGATTGCTGTGGTAGCCATGCTGGTTAAGTGTGCCTTGAATTCTAAATAAATCACAGACAGTGTCACCAGCAAAGCACCATCACACCACCTCCTCCATGCTTCATAGTGGGAACCCCACATGCGGAGATAATAATTTACGTATGTCCCAACTACCAATAAAGCATAACCATAAACATTACCATCAAAACCTATTTATTTAACTGACTTGCTGTACTGATTTGTTGTTCACCTGTTCAGTCATTTCATTCTCAACTAGGATTGCTATGGAACGCCGTTTGGGTCTTTTGCGTGCCAAAAAAGATACACATCAAATAACACTATTTGACATGTCAAATAAGCTTGTTGACCAATCAGGACCTGAATATGACTGCACGTCACATAATAATTTAACACGTTCATACACTTTTACGTAGTTATTACACATTGATTAGACTATCACTCGTATTTCATATGTCACAAAGATTCATCAATACGTATGCTATGATGCTGTTAAAGTTGTCTCGCGCACCTACAGTGCTGGTCATAAAAAAAAGCTAGCCAACTCATGGATGCAAAAAAAAATATTTCCCCAAAAACATAGCAAACGACAATCTGTTTCAGTAACTATAGTTAGCTAGCTAACTATATAGCTAGGTGTCATCATATAAAATAACCCTAATTTATAAGACAGTTCTTATCTGATTAATGGTGGTCGGACCCATCTATGTGAAGCTAGCCACAATAAGGATTAGCCACAATAGTGGACTTTGCGGTTAGCCTTCAAAATAAAAGTATGGAAATTCTACTATTTGTATGCATTTGCATCACTGTCAATGACATACATTTATTTTGAAGGCAAACCGCAAATTCCACTATTGTGCCTAATCCTTATTGTGGCTAGCTTCACAACACAAACCGTTGCAGTAGAGCCTCACTAGTCAGATGAAGCTCGCTGGCTGTGGAAAGCCATTTGGATCTTTTCTTGTCAAAAAAGATACACGTCAAATAACACTATTTGACGTGTCAAATAAGCTTGTTGACCAATCAGGAGCTGAATATGACTGCACATCACATAATAATTGAATGTGTTCATACATTTTTATGTAGTTATTACACATTGATTACACTATCACTTGTATTTCATATGTCACAACGATTAATCGATACGTATGCTATGATGCTAGTAAAGTTGTCTCGCGCACCTGCCCTTCCCCAAGCTCTGGACAGTAAAAAAGTTAGCTAGCTGATGGATTTGATCAAATCAAATGTATTTATATAGCCCTTCGTACATCAGCTGATATCTCAAAGTGTTGTACAGAAACCCAGCCTAAAACCCCAAACAGCAAGCAAGGCAGGTGTAGAAGCACAGTGGCTAGGAAAAACTCCATAGAAAGGCCAAAACCTAGGAAGAAACCTAGAGAGGAACCAGGCTATGTGGGGGTGGCGATTATAACAGAACATGGCCAAGATGTTCAAATGTTCATAAATGACCAGCATGGTCGTATAATAATAAGGCAGAACAGTTGAAACTGGAGCAGCAGCACGGCCAGGTGGACTGGGGACAGCAAGGAGTCATCATGTCAGGTAGTCCTGGGGCATAGTCCTAGGGCTCAGGTCCTCCGAGAGAGAGAAAGAAAAAGAGAAGGAGAGAATTAGAGAACGCACACTTAGATTCACACAGGACACCAAATAGGACAGGAGAAGTACTCCAGATATAACAAACTGACCCTAGCACCCCGACACATAAACTACTGCAGCATAAATACTGGAGGCTGAGACAGGAGGGGTCAGGAGACACTGTGGCCCCATCCGATGCAAACAATGTTCTTCCCCAAAAACAGCAAAACGACAAGTTGTATTGGTGCTAGCTAGGCTAAAGCTAGCTAAATATCAAATAAGTTGTGGTAGGCTGGTTGTCAAGCTGGTTGTATTGGTGCTATCTAGGTACCAAGCTAAAGCTAGCTACCCCAGAAGCTGCAGTTGAAAAAATGATGCTTTACCAACGCAGTATTCGTGGCCAGTGTTTGCTTGTTTGTTGACTTTTTTTGTACAGCTTTGACAGTGCTACTGTATCTTTTTTGATACGCAAAGACCCAAACTGCATTCCATAGTATGTACAGTTTAAGTTTACATACACCTTAGCCAAATACATTTAAACTCAGTTTTCACAATTCCTGACATTTAATCCAAGTAAAAATTCCCTGTCTTAGATCAGTTAGGATCACCACTTTTATTTTAAGAATGTGAAATGACAGAATAATAATAGAGAGAATGATTTATTTCAGCTTTTATATCTTTCATCACATTCCCAGTGGGTCAGAAGTGTACATGCACTCAATTAGTATTTGGTATCATTGCTTTTAAATTGTTAAACTTGGGTCAAACGTTTCGGGTAGCCTTCCACAAGCATCCCATAATAAGTTGGACAATTTTGTCCCATTCCTCCTGACAGAGCTGGTGTAACTGAGTCAGGTTTGTATGCCTCCTTGCTCGCACACTTTTTTGCAGTCCTGCCCACAAATTTTCGATAGGATTGAGGTCAGGGCTTTGTGATGGCCTTTCCAATACCGTGACTTTGTTGTCCTTAAGCCATTTTGCCACAACTTTGGAAGTATGCTTGGGGTCATTGTCCTTTTGGAACACCCATCTGCGACCAAGCTTTACCTTCCTGACTGATGTCTTGAGATGTTGCTTCAGTATATCCACATAATTTTCCCACCTCATGATGCCATCTATTTTGTGAAGTGCACTAGTCCCTCTTGCAGCAAAGCACCCCCACAACATGATGCTGCCACCCCTGTGCTTCACAGTTGGGGTGGTGTTCTTAGTCTTGCAAGCCTCCCCCTTTTTCCTCCAAACATAACAATGGTCATTATGGCCAAACAGTTCTATTTTTGTTTCATCAGACCAGAGGACATTTCTCCAAAAAGTATGATCTTTGTCCCCATGTGCAGTTGCAAACCGTAGTTGGGCTTTTTTATGGCGGTTTTGGAGCAGTCGCTTCTTCCTTGCTGATAGGCCTTTCAGGTTATGTCGATATAGGACTCGTTTTACTGTGGATATAGATACTTTTGTAACTTATTCTTCCAGCATCTTCACAAGGTCCTTTGCTGTTGTTCTGGGATTGATTTGCACATTTCGCACCAAAGTACGTTCATCTCTAGGAGACAGAATGCGTCTCCTTCCTGAGCGGTATGACGGCTGCGTGGTCCCATGGTGTTTATACTTGCGTACTATTGTTTGTACAGATGAACGTGGTACCTTCAGAAATTGTTCCCAAGGATGAACCAGACTTGTGGAGGTCTAGAATTTTTTTCTGAGGTCTCATTTCTTCTGATTTTCCCATGATGTCAAGCAAAGAGGCACAGAGTTTGAAGGTAGGCCTTGAAATACATCCACAGGTACACCTCCAATTGACTCAAATTATGTCAATAAGCCAGAAGCTTCTAAAGCCATGACAATCTTTTCTGGAATTTTCCAAGGTGTTTAAAGGCACAGTGAACTTAGTGTATATAAACTTCTGACCCACTGGAATTGTGATACAGTGAATTATAAGTGAAATAATCTGTCTGTAAACAATTGTTGGAAAAATTACTTGTGTTTTGCACAAAGTAGATGTCCTCACCGACTTGCCAAAACTATAGTTTGTTAATTAACAAGACATTTGTGGAGTGGTTGAAAAACTAGTTTTAATGACTCCAACCTAAGTCTGTGTAAACTTCCTACTTCAACTGTATGTCGTGAAGCTAACAGCAGTGATGCTATTACTGTGTAACTCAGGTGGGGCAACATCTGAAAAATAGCGCACTTGGTAGTGTGTACCGTGCTCAACCAGTCGGCAAAAGCCAACATCACCCACGACAGAACGGTTGATTGTCAAGGGCAAGGAATTCCATTATCTTGGTTTTAATGGATTTAGCCTTTGAGTTGTCTCGCTGAAATGTTCTTACTCTTTTAAATGACTGCTCGACTTGTTGACTGCTCACAATTGTATGTGGCGCCATTACATCATGTACCTACGTTATATAGGTAGGCACCTCAGCTTTGACATCGGTTTTGCACATCAACATTAAACTAGACATTGGCCGATACCGATGTTCGACATTTTGAGCTAATATCGGCCAATTCCGATATGTTCACCGATATGTCATGCATCCCTACAGCAGTAGTTAAATTGGATAAGCCTTGACTAGAATACAGTATATACAAATACAATGGGTAAAACAGTATGTGACAAGTGTTCAATGACTGTGTACATATGGCAGCAGTCTCTAAGGTGCAGAATAGAATACCGGGTGGTAGCCGGCTAGAACAGTGACTAAGTTCTGGCCAGGGTACTGGGCGGAGGCCGGCGAGTGAGGACTGTTTAACAGTCTGATGGCCTGGAAATAGGAGCTGTTTTTCAGTCTCTCGGTCCCAGCTGTGATGCACCTGTACTGTCTCCGCCTTCTAGATGGTAACGGGGGGAACAGGCCTAGGCTCTGCCACGAGGCCCTTGAGGATCTTCTTGCCCTTCCTGTAACACTGGGTGCTGTACAGTCGTGGCCAAAAGTTTTGAGAATGACACAAATATTAATTTGCACAAAGTTTGCTGCTTCAGTGTCTTTAGATATTTTTGTCAGATGTTACTATGGAATTCTGAAGTATAGTTATGAGCATTTCATAAGTGTCAAAGGCTTTTATTGACAATTACATGAAGTTTATGCAAAGAGTAAATATTTGCAGTGTTGACCCTTCTTATTCAAGACCTCTGCAATCCGCCCTGACATGCTGTCAATTACCTTCTGGGCCACATCCTAACTAATGGCAGCCCATTTTTGCATAATCAATGCTTGGAGTTTGTCAGAATTTGTGGGTTTTTGTTTGTCCACCCGCCTCTTGAGGATTGACCACAAGTTCTCAATGGGATTAAGGTCTGGGTAGTTTTCTGGCCATGGACCCAAAATATTGATGTTTTGTGCCCTGAGCCATTTAGTTATCACTTTTGCCTTATGGCAAGTTGCTCCATCATGGAAAAGGCATTGTTTGTCACCAAACTGTTTCTGGATGGTTGGGAGAAGTTGCTCTCGGAGGATGTGTTGGTACCATTCTTTATTCATGGCTGTGTTCTTAGGCAACATTGTGAGTGAGCCCATTCCCTTGGCTGAGAAGCAACCCCACAAATGAATGGGGTCAGGATGCTTTACTGTTGTCATGACACAGGACTGATGGTAGCGCTTACATTGTCTTCTCCGGACAAGCTTTTTTCCGGATGCACCAAACAATCAGAAAGGGGATTCATCAGAGAAAATGACTTTACCCCAGTCCTCAGCAGTCCAATCCCTTTACCTTTTGCAGAATATTAGTCTGTACCTGATGTTTTTCCTGGGGAGAAGTGGCTACTTTGCTGCCCTTCTTGACGCCAGACCATCCTCCAAAAGTATTCGCCTCACTGTGCGTGCAGATGCACTCACACCTACCTGCTGCCATTCCTGAGCAAGCTCTGTACTGGTGGTGCCCCGATCCCGCAGCTGAATCAACTTTGGGAGACTGTCCTGGCACTTGCTGAACTTTCTTGGGCGCCCTGAAGCCTTCACAACAATTGAACTGCTCTCCTTGAAGTTCTTGATGATCTGATAAAATGGTTGATTTAGGTGCAATCTTACTGGCAGCAATATCCTTGCCTGTGAAGCCCTTTTTGTGCAAAGCAATGATGATGGCACGTGTTTCCTTCCAGGTAACCATGGTTTTACAGAGGAAGAACAATGATTCCAAGCACCACCCTCCTTTTGAAGCTTCCAGTCTGTTATTCGAACTCTATCAGCATGACAGAGTGATCTCCAGCCTTGTCCTCGCCAACAATGTGTTAATGAGAGAATCATTGGCATGATGTCAGCTGGTCTTTTTGTGGCAGGGCTGAAATTCAGTGGAAATGTTTTTGGGGATTCAGTTCAGTTCCATGGCAAAGAGGGACTTTGCAATTAATTGCAATTCATCTGATCATTCTTCATAACATTCTGGAGTATATACAAATTGCTATCATACAAACTGAGGCAGCAGACTTTGTGAAAATTAATATTTGTGTCATTCTCAAAACTTTTGGCCACAACTGTAGATGTCCTGGAGGGCAGGCAGTGGGACCCTGATGATGCATTGGGCTGACCGCACCACCCTTTGGAGAGCCATGCGGTTGCGGACAGTTCAATTGCCTTACCAGGGGGTGATACAACCGGACAAGATGCTCTCAATGGTGCATCTGTTGAAGTGTTTGAGGGTCTTAGGGGGCCAAACACATTTATTCAGCCTCCTGAGGTTGAAGAGGTGCAGTTGCATTTTCTTCACCACACTGTCTGTGTGGGTGAACCATTTCAGTTTGTCAGTGATGTGTACGCCGAGGAACTTCGATGTGGATGGGAGCGTGTTCCCTCTGCTGTCCACTGTAGGCCACGATCAGCTCCTTCGTTTTGTTGACGTTGAGAGAGAGGTTATTTTCCTGGCACCACTCTGCCAGGGCCCACACCTCCTCCCTGTAGGCTGTCTCGTTGTTGTTGGTAATCTGGTTTATCACTGTTGTGTCATCTGAAAACTTGATGACCGAGTTGGAGATGTGCATGGCCACGCAGTCATGGGTGAACATGGAGTACAGGAGGGGGCTGATCACGCACCCCTGTGGTCCCCCCGTGTTGTGGATCAGCGTGGTGGAGGTGTTGTTGCCCACCTTCAGCACTTGGGGTCGGTCCATCAGGACACAGTTGCACAGGGAGAGGTTCAGACCCAGGGCACTGAGCTTAGTGATGAGCTTGGAGGGCACATTGGTGTTGAAGGCTGAGCATAGGTATTTATCTTGTCCAGGTGGAAATGTGAAAATGAGCAGTGTAATGGTGATTGCGTAGTCCGTGGATCTGTTGGGGCGATATGCGAATTGTAGTGGGTCTAGGGTGTCAGGTATGGAGGTGATATGGTCCTTAACTAGCCTCTCAAAATGCCCCTCATGATGACAGAAGTAAATGCTATGGGCCGATAGTCGTTCAGTTACCGGCACTTTCTTGGGTTCAGGAACAATGGTGGACATCTTGGAGCAAGTGGGAACAACAGACAGCAATAGGGAGAGCTTGAATATGTCCGTAAACACTCCAGTCAGCTGGTCTGCACATGCTCTGAGGATGTGGCTTGGGACGCTTAAATTACTTACATCGGCCACGGAGAATGAGAGCACACAGTCCTCATGAGCGTCGGGGCCTGCGCCGGCGGCTCGATGTTGTTTTTGTTGAAGTAGGCGAAGAAGGTGTTTAACTCATCCTGGAGCAAGGCGTCGGTGTCCGCAAGGCGCCGGTCTCCGTGATGTGGCTGGCTTTCCCTTTATAATCCGTGATTGTCTGGAGTTCCTGCCACATACGCCTTGTGTCTTAACCGTTGAATTGCGATTTAACTTGGTCCCTGTACTGTCATTTTGCCTCTTCGATGGCCTTACGGAGGTCATAGCTGGTCTGTTTGTACATGTCCATGTTCCCAGTCACCTTGCCATGGTTAAATACGGTGGTTCGCCCTTTCAGATTAGCGTGAATGTTGCCATCTATCCACGTTTTTTGGATTGGATAAATTCTAATTGTCACAGTGGGAACAACATCCTCTGCACTTCCTGATGAACCCAGTCACAGTCAGTGTATACGTCAATGCTATTCTGAGAGGCGACATCATTAACACAGGTTGTAATCTCACACTGCTGGGTGAGTACTGCTGCTTTATGTGCTGCTGCAAAAACAAGGCTTTAAAATTTCTCCCTCTTTTTACCTCCATGGCAGTACAAGTTATTTTGTCAGGGGATGAAACATTTGGAAGGTGTCAGAGTTCAGGAGAGAGAACACCTTGACCCTTGACCTCTGGTGAGCCCACCCCTAATCCCCAGTGTCCCACACACTGTGCTCCAATAGCTCACATTTACATTTACATTTAAGTCATTTAGCAGACGCTCTTATCCAGAGCGACTTACAAATTATTACTGCTGCCCAAGGGCATGGCTGTATATATCCCTGGCTCTAGCCCTGGCTCTAGCTCTAGCCCTACCAATCCCCAGCTGTGTAACTCTGCTATTTTAGGGCCAGGCCGCATGCAGTTAATGCGCAGCACTAGTGCTTCGCTTGGGAATTCAAAAGGAAAGGACTGTAGCTCTCCCTCAACCGATGTACATAAGGGATGGAGTCAGGAATAGTTATTGCCCCTTTTCTGGGTCACATACCATGCCAATACAAGAGGCAAAGGAAGTCTACCAGACCCAGAACTGATACTGGAACAGAAATAGAAGATCATTCATGCATAGATTGATACTAGGCAGGTGAGTCTACTTGGCTTGCATGACCTTGCTGTTCTATATATGCCCGGTGTCAATGTTGACTCTGAACAACCACACAGGGTAGGCGAGAGACAGACATTCTTTCCTTGGAGAGTTCTCTCTGCTTGGGTTCCTTGTCTCTCCAACAACACACCTATAGCAGCACTCACAGCGGCATCCCCGGACACCCACCCCACTGTCTGTCTGTCGTTATGGTGGAGACTGTGAGACCGTGGTCAGACGAGAGGCGGGCGCGGTCTGAAGGTTGGTCGGTGAGTTAGGGCTGAAGGTTTTCTAGAGGGCCTGGTGGAGCAGCTCCAGCCCCAGACCTTTTGTTCTTTGTTTGCCGCTGTGAGGTACATGTGTTGCAGTTTAGCCCACGCCTCCCACACCTAAATGGATAATTGTATCAAAATTTCAATGGCAGGACCAGCTCAGACCACTGCTGCGGCCACAGGGGAGTTACTCAGAAGTGCAGGCACACTTTGGATTGTGCCATGTTAAGGAAAGAGGGGGGTTTGTTGCCACCAGTGTTAATACATGACTCATGTGGTGAAAACTGAACACTCCTCTCCCAGTTTCCTCCTCCTGCCACCAAACTCATAATACTCCTGGAAATAGAGTGCCTCAACAGTTACCACCACAAACTCCTATCTGTTGCCTTGAGGGACAATGATTGACACTTACTTTCCAGACGGCTCACAGTTTCTTGTCTCTAATGGCTCGTGAACTATCGGTGAGGTAAGGTTTGTGAGTCTATAACATGTTGAGAGACGAAAAGCTGTTGACAGTGAGTAGCGTGAGTAGTGTTTACAGTGCTACAGTTGACACTGGAGATGACACATTAACACTTCTGAACAGTGAAATATGCGTGTGAGGGAGAGAGTCGTCCCTTTTGATCACGTTTTCACCGACGTGACAATGATCTAATTCTGATTACTGCTTTTGTGACAGAACCACAGAACTCCATGACCCGACCCACCCAGGCATCCTAGGACATGTTTGTTTTTGTCCTCATTCATTGTAGTCAAATATGTTGCAGCAAGTTCAAAGCACAAGCACATATGGACACATGAATCCATGCTAGTGAGTAGTGGATGAAAGACAGAAAGATGAAAGGATGTTTGATGGAATTGAATCCATTCTGGTCTCAGATGAAATGAAGCTGAACAAGGAGAGAGACAGAGAAAGAGTTGTACGTTGTAAGTATTAGAACAAGCAGTGAGGGAGTCAGTTCTGTCTAGACGTTGATACCTAGGGCAGCAGGAGTTTGGGGTTAAGTCTGTCTTGACATTGATACCTCGGGCAAGAGGAGGTTGGGGTTAAGTCTGTCTAGACATTGATACCTCGGGCAAGAGGAGGTTGGGGTTAAGTCTGTCTAGACATTGATACCTAGGGCAAGAGGAGGTTTGGGTTAAGTCTGTCTAGACATTGATACCTAGGGCAAGAGGAGGTTGGGGTTAAGTCTGTCTAGACATTGATACCTAGGGCAAGAGGAGGTTGGGGTTAAGTCTGTCTAGACATTGATACCTAGGGCAAGAGGAGGTTGGGGTTAAGTCTGTCTAGACTTTGATACCTAGGGCAAGAGGAGGTTGGGGTTAAGTCTGTCTAGACTTTGATACCTAGGACAAGAGGAGGTTGGGGTTAAAGATAGTGGGTGAACTTAAATATGGAAATATGTTAAAGGATATAGTTAGTTGAGGAGAGGTTTTGGCCGGGAGCCAGAAAGGTTCATGGTCAGGGTTAGTGTCAGGGTTAGCAATAAGTAATCTTCTAAACATGAGTACATTGTAATAACAATACAAGTAGGTGATGGAATTTTCATTGTGCTATAATTAATATGCTATCCGTACCAAAGACACCATTACGCTCGTCTATTCTCACGTAATGTTAGTGAGAACAGCTCAGAACAATGTTATCCTAAATAACCCCCCACTCCCCCCAGGCCCTGTGTGCCTAGCTAGGCCCTCCATGACCCAACAGAACCCTGCCAGTCTCCGCTAGGCTGCTGGTAGAAACAGGGGTTTGATCCAACTGAAAGGATGCAAATTAGCCACCTTGACCAGTTCACCACATTATAGTAGCTTTCATCCAGAGGCTCCTTGGAGTGGCCAGCAGGTAGCTGACTGACTAGAGGATTGGGCTGGGCCCTCAGCAGGCAGGATTCACCGTGGCCTGCCCCCCCCCCCCCCCCGCCACACCCTGCCACACCCTGCCTCGCCCCTCACAGCCAAGCACAACAGAGAAGAAAAGAAAATGCTGGATGTAATTTCCTCTGGAGTCACCATGTGCCTGTTGCTGCAAACCGCTTATGGCTCTATAAAAGATACCAGAAGACTTCTAATTAGCATTTCCTCCAGCGCAGCGCTAGCCTCCCCTCTGTCTCTCATGCTGTGTGGAGGGACGCTGACGATAACGCTCTCTAATTTGCCTGACTGCCGTCCTGCCTGCTTGCCTCTCTCTAGCTTTAATTCATGTGAGGTACAACAGACACTCAGTCACTGCTGTAATTAGCCATCGGCAGGCAGTCATACAAAGAAACATGTCAATTTTACATTGTGAAAAACATGGCTCCATGAGATTTCTAATGAGGTCTTGATAATTGATTAACTTGATAGTCACTGTCATGTTTGTCATTTATTATCATGTCTTGTCCCTGTGCTCCCCATTCTGTTCGTTTCCCTCTGCTGGTCTTATTGGGTTCTTTCCCTCTTTCTATCCCTCTCTCTCCCCCTCCCCCTCTCACTCTCTCGCTCTCTCTTCTCTCTATCGTTCCGTTCCTGCTCCCAGCTGTTCCTATTCCCCTAATCATCATTTAGTCTTCCCACACCTGTTCCCGATCCTTTCCCCTGATTAGAGTCCCTATTTATTCCTTTGTGTTCCGTTCCTGTCCCGTCGGTTCCTTGTTTTGTATTCACCATGCTGTGATTGTGTTTCGCCCTGTCCTGTCGTGTTTTTGCCTTCGTCAGATGCTGCGTGTGAGCAGGTGTCTCTGTCTACTACGGCCTGCGCCTACCCTAGCGACCTGCAGTCTGTGGCCGCTTCTCTTGTTATTCCCCTCTACAAACTAGAGGATTTCTGTTATTCCCTGTTTGGACTTGAATAAACTCTGTTTCTGTTAAGTCGCTTTTGGGTCCTCTATCACCTGCATGACAGAAGGAACCGACCAAGGAATGGACCCAGCGACTTCAGACGCTCGTTACACTGCCGTCGAGATCCAAGGAGCCATGCTCGGCAGACACGAGCAGGAATTGTCTGCTGCTCGCCATGCCGTGGAGAACCTGGCCGCTCAGGTTTCCGACTCTCTGGACAGTTCCAGAGTCTACGTCTCGTGCCACCTGTTACTTCCTGGCCTGCCGAGCCTCCAGAACCTAGGGTTAATAACCCACCTTGCTACTCCGGGCAGCCCACTGAGTGCCGCTCCTTTCTCACGCAGTGTGAGATTGTGTTCTCTCTCCAACCCAACACATACTCTAGAGAGAGAGCTCGGGTTGCTTACGTCATTTCACTCCTTACTGGCCGGGCTCGAGAATGGGGCACAGCTATCTGGGAGGCAAGGGCTGATTGCTCTAACAAGTTCCAGAACTTTAAAGAGGAGATGATTCGGGTTTTTGACCGTTCAGTTTTTGGTAGGGAGGCTTCTAGGGCCCTGGCTTCCTTATGCCAAGGTGAACGGTCCATAACGGATTATTCTATTGAGTTTCGCACTCTTGCTGCCTCTAGTGAGTGGAACGAGCCGGCGCTGCTCGCTCGTTTTCTGGAGGACTCCACGCAGTGGTTAAGGATGAGATTCTCTCCCGGGAGGTTCCATCAGATGTGGACTCTTTGATTGCTCTCGCCATCCGCATAGAACGACGGGTAGATCTTCGTCACCGGGCTCGTGGAAGAGAGCTCGCATCAACGGTGTTTCCCTGCTCCGCATCGCAACCATCTCCCTCCTCTGGCTTTGAGACTGAGCCCATGCAGCTGGGAGGGATTCGCATCTCGACTAAGGAGAGGGAACGGAGGATCACCAACCGCCTGTGCCTCTATTGCGGAGTTGCTGGACATTTTGTTAATTCATGTCCAGTAAGAGGCCAGAGCCCATCAGTAAGCGGAGGGCTACTGGTGAGCGCTACTACTCAGGTCCCTTCATCTAGATCTTGTACTACTATGTCGGTCCATCTACGCTGGACCGGTTCGGGTGCTACATGCAGTGCCTTGATTGACTCTGGGGCTGAGGGTTGTTTCATGGACGAAGCATGGGTTCGGAAACATAACATTCCTTTCAGACCGTTAGACAGGCCTACGCCCATGTTTGCCTTAGATGGTAGTCATCTTCCCAGTATCAAATTTGAGACACTACCTTTAACTCTCACAGTATCTGGTAACCACAGTGAGACTATTTCTTTTTTGATTTTCCGTTCACCGTTTACACCTGTTGTTTTGGGTCATCCCTGGCTAGTATGTCATAATCCTTCTATTAATTGGTCTAGTAATTCTATCCTATCCTGGAACGTTTCTTGTCATGTGAAGTGTTTAATGTCTGCCATTCCTCCCGTTTCTTCTGTCCCTACTTCTCAGGAGGAACCTGGCGATTTGACAGGAGTGCCGGAGGAATATCATGATCTGCGCACGGTCTTCAGTCGGTCCCGAGCCAACTCCCTTCCTCCTCACCGGTCGTATGATTGTAGTATTGATCTCCTTCCGGGGACCACTCCTCCTCGAGGTAGACTATACTCTCTGTCGGCTCCCGAACGTAAGGCTCTCGAGGATTATTTGTCTGTGTCTCTTGACGCCGGTACCATAGTGCCTTCTTCTTCTCCGGCCGGGCGGGGTTCTTTTTGTTAAGAAGAAGGACGGTACTCTGCGCCCCTGCGTGGATTATCGAGGGCTGAATGACATAACGGTTAAGAATCGTTATCCGCTTCCCCTTATGTCATCAGCCTTCGAGATTCTGCAGGGAGCCAGGTGCTTTACTAAGTTGGACCTTCGTAACGCTTACCATCTCGTGCGCATCAGAGAGGGGGACGAGTGGAAAACGGCGTTTAACACTCCGTTAGGGCATTTTGAGTACCGGGTTCTGCCGTTCGGTCTCGCCAATGCGCCAGCTGTTTTTCAGGCATTAGTTAATGATGTTCTGAGAGACATGCTGAACATTTTTGTTTTTGTCTATCTTGACGATATCCTGATTTTTTCTCCGTCACTCGAGATTCATGTTCAGCACGTTCGACGTGTTCTACAGCGCCTTTTAGAGAATTGTCTCTACGTAAAGGCTGAGAAGTGCTCTTTTCATGTCTCCTCCGTTACTTTTCTCGGTTCCGTTATTTCCGCTGAAGGCATTCAGATGGATTCCGCTAAGGTCCAAGCTGTCAGTGATTGGCCCGTTCCAAGGTCACGTGTCGAGTTGCAGCGCTTTTTAGGTTTCGCTAATTTCTATCGGCGTTTCATTCGTAATTTCGGTCAAGTTGCTGCCCCTCTCACAGCTCTTACTTCTGTCAAGACGTGTTTTAAGTGGTCCGGTTCCGCCCAGGGAGCTTTTGATCTTCTAAAAGAACGTTTTACGTCCGCTCCTATCCTCGTTACTCCTGACGTCACTAGACAATTCATTGTCGAGGTTGACGCTTCAGAGGTAGGCGTGGGAGCCATTCTATCCCAGCGCTTCCAGTCTGACGATAAGGTTCATCCCTGCGCTTATTTTTCTCATCGCCTGTCGCCATCTGAGCGCAACTATGATGTGGGTAACCGTGAACTGCTCGCCATCCGCTTAGCCCTAGGCGAATGGCGACAGTGGTTGGAGGGGGCGACCGTTCCTTTTGTCGTTTGGACAGACCATAAGAACCTTGAGTACATCCGTTCTGCCAAACGACTTAATGCCCGTCAAGCTCGTTGGGCGTTGTTTTTCGCTCGTTTCGAGTTTGTGATTTCTTACCGTCCGGGTAGCAAGAACACCAAGCCTGATGCCTTATCCCGTCTGTTTAGTTCTTCTGTGGCTTCTACTGATCCCGAGGGGATTCTTCCTTATGGGCGTGTTGTCGGGTTAACAGTCTGGGAATTGAAAGACAGGTTAAGCAAGCACTCACGCACACTGCGTCGCCGCGCGCTTGTCCTAGTAACCTCCTTTTCGTTCCTGTTTCCACTCGTCTGGCTGTTCTTCAGTGGGCTCACTCTGCCAAGTTAGCTGGTCATCCCGGTGTTCGAGGCACTCTTGCGTCTATTCGCCAGCGCTTTTGGTGGCCGACTCAGGAGCGTGACACGCGCCGTTTCGTGGCTGCTTGTTCGGACTGCGCGCAGACTAAGTCGGGTAACTCTCCTCCTGCCGGTCGTCTCAGACCGCTCCCCATTCCTTCTCGACCATGGTCTCACATTGCCTTAGACTTCATTACCGGTCTGCCTTTGTCTGCGGGGAAGACTGTGATTCTGACGGTTGTCGATAGGTTCTCTAAGGCGGCACATTTCATTCCCCTCGCTAAACTTCCTTCCGCTAAGGAGACGGCACAAATCATTATTGAGAATGTATTCAGAATTCATGGCCTCCCGTTAGACGCCGTTTCAGACAGAGGCCCGCAATTCACGTCACAGTTTTGGAGGGAGTTCTGTCGTTTGATTGGTGCGTCCGTCAGTCTCTCTTCCGGGTTTCATCCCCAGTCTAACGGTCAAGCAGAGAGGGCCAATCAGACGATTGGTCGCATACTACGCAGCCTTTCTTTCAGAAACCCTGCGTCTTGGGCAGAACAGCTCCCTGGGCAGAATACGCTCACAATTCGCTTCCTTCGTCTGCTACCGGGTTATCTCCGTTTCAGAGTAGTCTGGGTTACCAGCCTCCTCTGTTCTCATCCCAGCTTGCCGAGTCCAGCGTTCCCTCCGCTCAAGCGTTTGTCCAACGTTGTGAGCGCACCTGGAGGAGGGTGAGGTCTGCACTTTGCCGTTACAGGGCACAGACGGTGAGAGCCGCCAATAAACGCAGGATTAAGAGTCCAAGGTATTGTTGCGGCCAGAGAGTGTGGCTTTCCACTCGCAACCTTCCTCTTACGACAGCTTCTCGTAAGTTGACTCCGCGGTTCATTGGTCCGTTCGTCGCGTCCATCCTGTCTTCCATGTCTCCTGTGTTAAGCCCTTTCTTCGCACCCCCGTTCGTCTTCCCTCCCCCTCCCGTCCTTGTCGAGAGCGCACCTATTTACAAGGTACATAAGATCATGGACATGCGTTCTCGGGGACGGGGTCACCAATACTTAGTGGATTGGGAGGGTTACGGTCCTGAGGAGAGGAGTTGGGTTCCGTCTCGGGACGTGCTGGACCGTTCACTCATCGATGATTTCCTCCGTTGCCGCCAGGATTCCTCCTCGAGTGCGCCAGGAGGCGCTCGGTGAGTGGGGGGGTACTGTCATGTTTGTCATTTATTATCATGTCTTGTCCCTGTGCTCCCCATTCTGTTCGTTTCCCTCTGCTGGTCTTATTGGGTTCTTTCCCTCTTTCTATCCCTCTCTCTCCCCCTCCCCCTCTCACTCTCTCGCTCTCTCTTCTCTCTATCGTTCCGTTCCTGCTCCCAGCTGTTCCTATTCCCCTAATCATCATTTAGTCTTCCCACACCTGTTCCCGATCCTTTCCCCTGATTAGAGTCCCTATTTATTCCTTTGTGTTCCGTTCCTGTCCCGTCGGTTCCTTGTTTTGTATTCACCATGCTGTGATTGTGTTTCGCCCTGTCCTGTCGTGTTTTTTGCCTTCATCAGATGCTGCGTGTGAGCAGGTGTCTCTGTCTACTACGGCCTGCGCCTACCCGAAGCGACCTGCAGTCTGTGGCCGCTTCTCTTGTTATTCCCCTCTACAAACTAGAGGATTTCTGTTATTCCCTGTTTGGACTTGAATAAACTCTGTTTCTGTTAAGTCGCTTTTGGGTCCTCTATCACCTGCATGACAGTCACACAAAAAGCTTTAGTCTATTTTTAAAATGAACCTCAAATCCTCTGAACTTACGATCTTCTTCTGACGTTCTTGACATGTCGAGTTCTATGATTATCTTCTAGTCTGTGAATGTCTTTGCTCAAGTAGAACTCATATGTCATGCAGGTCCATATCACTGCTCAAGTCTAATGACCTGTAAGAGGAAGGTAAAATAGCTCTGCTTCATCCTCTTCATGAACAGTATTGTTTTGGTAATAGTGGACCATCATGGAATGGAATACCACATAACTCTATTCTATGTTTTCTAACATAAAAAGAACAACTCATCTTTCCATTATTTTGATGTTTTATTAAAGACTGTTATTTTGGCTTTTTGCTCCATTGCAGACACAGTGGCACGTGTTTGAACACAGGTACCCGGTATGAATGGAGAATGAGGCTTTTTGAGGGGGAGGCCCAAAAAGTTCTCCCAGTAGGAAAAAATAATATGGGACCTTATAAACACGGCCTAAACATTAAGAGTGTTTGTAAGGAAACCTGCAGAGTTCGAGCTCCCCCAGACTAACCGTCTCCACCCTTACCGCCGCCCTCTACCTTCCCCCTGCCCGTCTGTGTGCTCTGTGGGACTGGAGCAGAGGAAAAGTGGCCCCCTGTCCCCCAGCCTCTCGCTACAGCAGTCCAGCACCACTTTCCTCTCCACTACACACAGGAGCCAGAGCTGGAGCTGTCTGCTCAGCCGTGCTTTGCCTCCGTCATCGTGTCAGGCCATGCTACTGACGGCTGCCTGCCTGACGTACTTTCTTCAACGGGACAATCTTTTTCCACCACTCACTAAAAACTCCACCTGGTCACAGATGACATCAAATGTATTGAATGTATAAACATAGTATTAGAATAAAATAAATCCAATCCTTAGGAAAAAGTCCAATGATCTAATAGCGCTGCATCAGGGAAAACCTGTTCTCTCCCTCCACACCTGTTTAGGGATAACATCCCCAAACATTAGCGTAGAGTGAAGGAATGAGCCCTGGCTGAAACCTCTTTAGACAAGATAATGCCCCCCTAATTCCACCTCAGTGCTGCTGAATAGCCCCCTCTCCCGTGCCAATGGAACCATTACTATACCCAGGCTTACTCTCCCAGAGCCCTGGGCCAATAGTAACAATGGGGGCTGGGCTAGAAAAAACACTTGGTGCTGGCTTTGGGCTCTCTGGACTCTCCTGTGCCTCACTACACTGTGTTGAGAAGCAAGGTGTGGCATTTGCGCTGTAGTAAGACCCTCTGGACCAGAACAGTGGGATGAAATCAGGACAAAGGACAGCACACACACACACACACACAGGAACGCCCACGACACACACACACCTGACCTGACCCTAACACATCTGGTGACTTGAGGTTCCATCAGACAACAGGGATGTTGATGCTATGTAGAGAAGACAGTGGACAATCAGCTTAGTCTCTACTCCTGTGGTGTTCAGTGCTACTAGGAAACTTTTACATCTCAAATCAAATTTTATTAGTCACATGCGTGGTGTAGACCTTACAGCAAAATGCTTACTTACGAGCCCCTAACCAACGA
Source organism: Oncorhynchus gorbuscha (assembly GCF_021184085.1). Lineage (NCBI taxonomy): Eukaryota > Metazoa > Chordata > Actinopteri > Salmoniformes > Salmonidae > Oncorhynchus > Oncorhynchus gorbuscha. Next base: position 25,011,520 of record NC_060195.1, read on the forward strand.
TGCGTTGAATTTAAAAAAAATACAAATAAGAATAACAAATAAAGTAACAAGTAATTAAAGAGCAGCAGTAAAATAACAATAGCGAGACTATATACAGGGGGGTACCGGTACAGAGTCAATGTGCAGGGGCACTGGTTAGTTGAGGTAATATGTACACGTGGGTAGAGTTATTAATGTGACTATGTATAGATGAGGATAACAGAAAGTAGCAATGCTGTAAAAGAGGGGGGGGGCAATGCAAATAGTCTGGGTGGCCATTTGATGAGGTGTTCAGGAATCAATCTCACTATTGGTCATTTACAGATAAATACTCAATGTTCTTATTTAAAATGTAAATAGATCCGGTGTGTTATTTTACACAGACTCTGTTGTCACAATAAGGAGTTGTTACAATTCATCTGTGAATGTTTTAACAACGTGTGAATCATTATTTCCTGCGTACCACACACAGTTGTTGACACAAAGTTAATCAAAACACAGTTGGATTGTGTGTGTGTGTGTGTGTGTGTGTGTGTGTGTGTGTGTGTGTGTGTGTGTGTGTGTGTGTGTGTGTGTGTGTGTGTGTGTGTGTGTGTGTGTGTGTGTGTGTGTGTGTGTGTGTGTGTGTGTGTGTGTGTGTGTTTACAGTATATACAGTGCATTCGGAAAGTGGTCAGACCTCTTGACTTTTTCCACATTTTGTTACTTTACAGCCTTATTCTAAAATGTATTGAATAATTATTTTCCTCAATCTACACACAATACCCCATGACAAAGAGAACTGATTTTTAGAAGTGTTTGAAAAACAGAAATACCTTATTTACATAAGTATTCAGACCCTTTGCTATGAAACTCGAAATTGAGATCATGTGCATCCTGTTTCCATTGATCATCCTTGAGATGTTTCTACAACTTGATTGGAGTCCACTTGTGGTAAATTCAATTGATTGGACATGATTTGGAAAGGCACACACTTCTCTATATAAGGTCCCACAGTTGACAGTGCATGTCAGAGCAAAACCAAGCCATGAGGTTAAAGGAATTGACCATAGAGCTCAGAGACAGGATTGTGTCGAGGTACAGATCTAGGGAAGGGTACCAAAACATTTCTGCAGTATTGAAGGTCTCCAAGAAAATAGTGGCCTCTATCATTTTTAAATGGAAGAAGTTTGGAACCACCAATACTTCCTAGAGCTGGCTGCCCGGCCAAACTGAGCAATTGGGGGAGAAGAGCCTTGGTCAGGGAGGTGACCAAGAACCCGATGGTCACTCTGACAGAGCTTCAGAGTACTTCTGTGGAGATGGGAGAACCTTCCAGAAGGACAACCATCTCTGCAGCACTCCACCAATCAGGTCTTTATGGTAGAGTGGCCAGATGTAAGCCACTCCTCAGTAGAAGGCACATGACGGCCCGCTTGGAGTTTGACAAAAGGCACCTAAAGACTCTCAGACTATGAGAAACAAGATTATCTGGTCTGATTGAACTCTTTGGCCTGAATGCCAAGCGTCACATCTGGAGGAAACCAGGCACTGCTCATCACCTGGCCAATATCATCCCTACGGTGAAGCATGGTGGTGGCAGCATCATGAAGTGGGAATGGTTTTCAGCAGCAGGGACTGGGAGACTAGTCAGGATCAAGGGAAAGATGAATGGAGCGAAGTACAGAGCGATCCTTGATGAAAACCTGCTACAGAGCGCTCAGGACCTCAGACTGGGGCGAAGGTTCACCTTCAATAGCACAATGACACTAAGCACACAGCCAAGGCAACGCAGGAGTGGCTTCGGGACAAGTCTCTGAATGTCCTTGAGTGGCCCAGCCAGAGCCCGAATATCTCTGAAGAGACCTGAAAATAGCTGTGCAGCGACGCTCCCCATCCAACCTGAGAGAGGTTGAGAGGATCTGCAGAGAAGAATGGAAGAAACTCTCTAAATACACAGGCCTGCCAAGCTTGTAGAATCATACCCAAGAATACTCGGGACTGTAATTGCTGCCAAAGGTGCTTCAACAAAGTACCAGTTAAAGAGTCTGAATACTTAGGTAATTTTAACATTTAAAAAAGTATATATTAATACATATGCAAAAAAATCTAAACTTGTTTTTGCTTTGTCATTGTAGGTTATTGTGTATAGATAGATGACGAAAAAAATGATTTAATACATTTTAGAATAAGGTTGTAACGAAACAAAATGTGGAAAAAGTCAAGGGCTCTGAATACTTTCCGAAAGCACTGTATGTGTGTGTGTTAGCCCAGTCTGTAATGGACTTTGGGTTAGAATAGGTTCACTGTGTATTCCTGTGGGTCGTGCCAGAGGGTCGGCCCAAACAAAGCAGCGCTCTCTCTCAGCCTTGTCCGTTTGAACTGCCTGCCTGCGCAGTTTAGGTTAAAGGCAGTTAATTGGTTTCCTGCTCAGGGTTACGTCAACACGCTGTCTTGTTTTAAACATTGCGGAAACTTGAGAGAAGCAACAATATGGCACTGTTTGCTCACCCCTGCCTCACATAGCCAGTTAGAATAATACCAGAGTTTTACCTGCTTATCATTCCTATAGATCTGTAGAACTTCCTACGCTCTGAAAGCCAAACACACGGTCATTTAGACACCTCACACTCCACTGATCTCCAAGCAGAATTATTCATCCTGTTTCACACAGAGCGGTCCTGAACACTGGTCACTTTAATTATTACATACTGTTTTATCCACTTCAATATGTATGTACTGTATTCTAGTCATGGCTCATCCTATATAACTACTGCTGTACACACCTTTTCTATTCATATACTGTCTATACACACCATCCTATATAACTACTGCTGTACACACCTTTTCTATTCATATACTGTCTATACACACCATCCTATATAACTACTGCTGTACACACCTTTTCTATTCATATACTGTCTATACACACCATCCTATATAACTACTGCTGTACACACCTTTTCTATTCATATACTGTCTATACTCACCATCCTATATAACTACTGCTGTACAAACCTTTTCTATTCGTATACTGTCCATACACACCATCCTAATATATACAGTGGGGAGAACAAGTAATAATATAATAATAATATATGCCATTTAGCGGACGCTTTTATCCAAAGCGACTTACAGTCATGTGTGCATACATTCTACGTATGGGTGGTCCCGGGAATCGAACCCACTACCCTGGCGTTACAAGCGCCATGCTCTACCAACTGAGCTACAGAAGGACCAAGTATTTGATACACTGCCGATTTTGCAGGTTTTCCTACTTACAAAGCATGTAGAGGTCTGTAATTTTTATCATATGTACACTTCGACTGTGAGAGACGGAATCTAAAACAAACATCCAAAAAATCACATTGTATAATTTTTAAGTAATTAATTTGCATTTTATTGCATGACATAAGTATTTGATCACCTACCAACTAATAAGAATTCCGGATCTCACAGACCTGTTAGTTTTTCTTTAAGAAGCCCTCCTGTTCTCCACTCATTACCTGTATTAACTGCACCTGTTTGAACTCGTTACCTGTATAAAAGACACCTGTCCACACACTTAATCAAACAGACTCCAACCTCTCCACAATGGCCAAGACCAGAGAGCTGTGTAAGGACATCAGGGATCAAATTGTAGACCTGCACAAGGCTGGGATGGGCTACAGGACAATAGGCATATTGTGTGTGTGTGTGTGTGTGTGTGTGTGTGTGTGTGTGTGTGTGTGTGTGTGTGTGTGTGTGTGTGTGTGTGTGTGTGTGTGTGTGTGTGTGTGTGTGTGTGTGTGTGTAATATATATATATATATAGCTGTACACACCTTTTCTATTCATATACTGTCTTTACACACACACACACAAACACATGCATATTCCATTCTCTGACATTGCTCATTCTGATATTTCTTAATTTAGATTTTTCTGAATTGTGTGTATTTTTTGTTTTTATTGTTAGATATTACTGCACTGTTGGAGCTAGAAACACAAGCATTTCACTGCACCTGTGATAACATGTCCAAATCTGTGTACACGACCACAAAACTTTGATTTGATCCGGTTGGAGCTCCAAAGCAAATAAATCAGAGATCCTCCAGCAGTTTGTACTCATCCTTAGACCCCATGTGATTTATGCGACTCCATTTGCAGACATTAGTACTTGGATCCTAGATGAAATCGCTCACCTCACTGAAACAATAACTGACCACTAGATTTATGTGGCCATATCTGAAGGATACTTTGTGGTAATGGCAGGGGGTAGGATAACTCTTGTCTTTGACCCATTGGTTTTATATTGGCTTCGTTTCCTCTGTAGAGTGACAAGTAGATCATTTTTCAGCAATATTTTTAAAAATTAAGACTACATAAACACCCAACTTTGATGTTTTTTTAGATACTAGAGTAATGTGTTTTGTCTTCCACAGTCCTATGATCAGATTTATTCAGAATGGGAATTAATAGTCCTATGAATGTTATAAGCCCTTTCTTTTGCTATGAAATGATCTTCATACTCCATACATGGGTGTAAGTCACAGAGGCTAACCCTCAGTCAATGACTGACTGACTGTTTTTCAGATGACACAGCAGCGAGCCAGACAGACGCTCCACCTGCCATAGTGGAATCCAATGCTGAGCTCACCCAGCTTGACCCTACAGGAGAGCCCTGGGGTGAGTAGCCGACTGCCTCCCTTCACTACATTACAGCCCTGCAGAATGTTATTGAAGTCTGTGTTAACCTTCATAATGTGTCTTCTCTGCAGTGAAGCCTCGGTTTAGTCAGCCCACTAAGATGCGCAGGCGGGTGCTGTACAAGCCGGTGGGCAGCTCAGTGAGGTTCAAGTGCCAGGCCAGCGGCACCCCTCCCCCCATCATCACCTGGTGGAAGGACCAGACCCCTCTGCCACCCCCGCGCCAGGGCAAGCGCCCCCAGTGGACCCTCACCCTAAAGAACCTGCAGCCCCAGGACAGTGCCAAGTACACCTGCCATGTCTCCAACCCAGCCGGGCACATCAACGCCACCTACAAGCTGGATGTCATCGGTAAGGACGGGTCACTGCACTGGCCAACACCACCACCGCAAATAATTTTACAGCACACTCCAGTTGTATTTATACCCCAGGCCTCTCTTACGTTGCCAGGGTAATTGTGCTGAGTGTGTTTGCATTATGATTCACATGCTTATGAATCCTGTCCATCTCCCTACAGAGCGCTCTCATTGCAAGCCTGTTCTGACCGGCACCCACCCGGTCAACACCACTGTGGAGTATGGTGGCACCGCCTCCTTCCAGTGTAAGGTCCACAGTGACGTGAAGCCTGTGGTCCAGTGGCTGAAGAGGGTTGACGCAGGCACAGAGGACCGCTATAACTCCACCTTGGAAGTCGGAGGGCAGCATTTTGTGGTTCTGCCCACGGGGGACGTGTGGTCCCGGCCTGACGGCTCCTACCTCAACAAGCTGGCTATCATCAAGGCCCGTGATGGGGATGCTGGGATGTACATTTGCCTGGGAGCGAACACAATGGGTTACAGCTTCCGCAGTGCTTACCTCACTGTGCTGCCAGGTGAGTACAGCCATTCACTAACTGTAGAATGGGACTTTACTGGGATGGAATGGCAGTGGGTTATTCTTGTTATATCTTGTCAGAAAGCTTAGATCTGTAGAGCTCACTGATCTCTCCACTGTTGTGTGTCCAGACCCTCAGGTGGAGAACACAGTGACTCCTCCACACCTGAGCTCCGGCCTGCCCTGGCCTCTGATTATCGGCATCCCTGCAGCAGCCCTCCTCATCGTAGGCACCATTGTACTCTGGCTGTGCCACAGCCGCCGACGCCACAACACCTTGCCACCCCGCCCCATGACCATGGTCCACCGAGACCAACACATCTCGGACAAAGAGCCCAGCACCAACACCCCCTGTAATGCCCTGAATAGCCCTGACTACCCCAGCCATAGACTGGTGGGCCTGGGAGCCCCAGTCCTTAGTGGGCCCCCTAAGATTTACTCCAACGTTTACACAGACATGCACTCGCACACACACTCCCACGCCCATATGGATGGTAAGGTCCATCAACACCAGCATTTCCACTACCAGTGCTAACCAGCCCCCTCTCATCCCAGCCCCCTCTCATCCCACCCCACACCTACGGCCTTGTCTCCTAGCCACTGCTGCTATTCCCACCCAACAATGGACTATGAGCAAGGTAGATGGAAACTAGGAAAGGCTTGTAGTTCATATGAACTACACCTCCCATGATAAGCAGTGCTAAAACCCTTACCTGGGATAGACATATTACTAAGCTGCCTGCTTTGTAGGAATAGCGCTTCATTGAGAAGTCTCAGGGCAAGAAATACCCTCTCACATGTGTGCTAGAGTCATTTCTTTATTATGTGTTTTTATACTAGACAACCAAGAGCAAACTCTAATTGTACTTTAAAGGATGAAAATTACTTACAACAAATATTTAGATGTCTTTGGATGCATGTTGCCCTGGATAAATCATTAATTAGTTCATATGAGATATTACCAGGTTTAGGTTCAATTTAGATCAACTGAAATTTGATTAAAGGTGTTCCAATTTACACAAATGAACATTTCTAATAGAATTAACCCCAACTCTGGAATGTACAATTGTATTTTTTTTAAACATTCATCTAAACATGTACCGGTATCCAAACTCCCAAAGCATTAAGTAATATAAGGAACTTTTACGTTTGTGTAAATTGGAAAATGTAACTGTGACAATTTAAAATCTAGACAAAATGTTTACAAATGTGAAAGCTTTTCTATTCTCATTATAGCAACACAAACTATGCTGTTCTCGGTTCTGATTAGGTGGTATTATTTTTGTTTCATGTAGGGAAGTACAATTCATCAGGGAAATTAGATGGATTTGGTGATGAGGGCTTTTTTATTTTTGTATTCAGATATTGTATATGTATCCAACTAAAAAAAGCAGTATTATTAGTTGTATTATTCACCCTATATGTGTAAGATGCCAAATGATTTTACAGCGCTATAGATGTGTATTTGACTTACATTTCTTGTGAGGTATATTTTTATATAAGGTACATGAGGATGAGTATTGTACCTGTGTCTATTGGTTTTTAAAACTCACCAAAAAGCTATTTAGTTGTTTTTACTTTATTCTTCTATTTTTCTTTTGGTAACAACCATTATTCCAGATTGGATTGACCTATGGGTCATTTAGTGAAAAATGACAAGTGTTGATTGTATTGTTAAGTTGAATTACAACTTTATGCTGACCTAGTTGTCTCATATTTGATTAAGAATCTGACCATATGATGTATACTGTATATAAGATAACGATTACAAAGAAAATGTAACAGTCATTCCCCCTCATGTCATAGGTCTAGTCCTCAAGTGGTTTAGAATTGCCATGTTAATCTTATGCAATTCCTCTGTGAAACATTGCATGCTGCAACTCACCTCTGGTGCTCATGTACATTTAGTACTGTACAATAATATTTTTGTAATAAAATTTTGTTTTTTTAATACTGTTTTCTGTTTCGTGTAATGTTTGCGAAATGCATTTCAATTAAAACATTTTATTTTTTTACTTGTGAAATGTTTGTCTCTCTCAGAAAACAAAATGCTTACAAAACATTATCTTAAGAGGATTAACAGAGTAACAAATTGCATCAAAATATCTATTTACCATGAAAACGTCAGGGAGTTCAGCTGTTTCTTACCATGTAAAATACTCAAGTTGTGTTGAGAATGTTTTTTATGCCATCTAGTGGCATTTTAGCGACAGCTTCATTCTTAGAAAAGACGTGTTGTTGAACAACAATTTATGTGTAATGATTTCTTAACAACATGTTGTGTCAGTTCCTGAATGAATTTGTTAAACGCTGAAAACGTCCGTTTTTCTGTATCTCAGGTCCAAAATAGTCTGAGTTGGTCAATCTGGACTGCATATCTGACTGGCTGACATATAATAAATAACTTGTTTGAGATGTTTCAAGAATGATCTTTTGCATGTACAAAAATGTGTTTAATGTAAAAGTTTGGTATATAGAGCACTATATTAATTGAATAAATGGCTACTGTTTTTCTACACGTCTTTCCCATTTACAGAATTGTTAAGTGGAATGTAATGCAATATGTGAAGAATCGGCTGTGTTTACACAGCCCAATTCTGATCTTTGTTTCGCTAATTGGTATTTTGACAAATCAGATGAGCTCTGTAAAATATCTGATGTGATTGGTCAAAAGACCAATTAGTGAAAAATATGACCGTGACAACAAATATTTTTTTTATAGCTAATCCAAGATAGGCCAGAGCCTGTCGTTTTCAATTGGAGCAAATTAATCATAGTGGGCAGAGCCAAGCATGAGCTAGGGAAATTCTATTGTCGCATTTTAGCATTTATTTGCATATTTCCATTAGGGAGCGCCCACTCTGAAGCGCGTGTGTACAATAACTCAATTCGCCCTTGCACTTCTGAACAATGCATTTTTTTAACATTTTGGCAAAGCTAAAGTTTACAGAACGCATTCCATTCTGTTTTGTTACAGATTCTAGTTTTGGAAACAGTAAACTGTATGGAGATTAAATGTTTAATCTTCAGAAAATTTGCAGAATGTCAGCCAAAATCTGTCTCCCTCCATCTTCTCCCACTGCCATCATCTGGGCTTCTTCTCATCACCATATTTGGTAGTGAGTGGACCGGGTAACTGGATGCTTCACGTTTATACATCTGGTGAAATATCTGACTCATTGTTCTGAGATGATAGGGTAGCTGTGAATATTTCTTCTCTTTTTAAAATGTATTTTCTATTTTATCTTTATTTTGACAGTCATGCTGAGACCCAAGGTCTCTGTTTCATAGGATCCCTGTAATTACAAAAATATACATATCAATACATTAGTGTTGCACGGTATACTGAAACTTCAGTACTTTTTTAATAGCAGATCATAAAATACGTTGGGAAACTTTCAGTACTTGTCAAATGTGTGTCACAGAGCAAGTCTATCAGCGCAGCCGATGTAACCCTTATAGCATGAGCACACCGTGCCTGCTCCACATCTTTATGTAATACATGTATCTCTAGCCACTTTAACTATGCCACTTTGTTTACATACTCATCTCATATATATACTCGTATATACTGTACTCGATACCATCTACTGCATCTTGCCTATGCCGCGCTGTACCATCACTCATTCATATATCTTTATGTACATATTCTTTTTCCCCTTACACTTGTGTGTATAAGGCAGTCGTTTTGGAATTGTAAGTTAGATTACTTGTTGGTTATTACTGCATTGTCGGAACTAGAAGCACAAGCATTTCGCTACACTCACATTAACATCTGCTAACCATGTGTATGTGACAAATAAAATTTGATTCAATTAGCCTGCAGTGGGAGTCTGGGCAGCATCATATTAGCTCCCCACTCATACTGCACAGAAGTTAACACACTTGAATAATGCAACATGGTATATAGAAATGTTGAAACTGTTATATACTGTTTGCTATGTCTATACAGGCTAGAACACGTTACATTGGAAGAAGATTCCAGGATCCTCCAGCTTAGGACGCTATCTTTCCTTGCTAGTTTACAGCTGAAGCAAACATCATTTCACTACCCAAATACATAGTTTGTGATAAAATGCAAACCATAATGCAAAATATGCTTATTTCTAAGGCGATTGCCACCAATCGGGGGGTTCTGACGGACCGCCCCTCTCTTGCCTCATAAATGACCTCATTACTGGTTAGAAACAGCACCAAAAAAAATAAGATACTTTTATGAAAATGATGTTGATCAGTACAATAAAATAAGTCCCAAATGGAAGGGAAACATATTGACATCTGAAATCAGCCTAAACAAGCTCAAACTCAATGCATGCACACACTCCTATTGAATATGCATTCACCTGTCTTGTGAATAGGCCTAGGCTACATCGTGATTTACCCAGTTTATCAATAGATTTACCATTAAATTATTACCATTATGTAGTTAGATTGGTAAAAAAAAAACTCATTAATTGTATAATTTATTCATTAATGCATACATTGCTGTTTCTGAAAAATGTTGACGTAATTTTCTTTATAATGTAATGATATTGAACTTGGCAGTAGCTGAGTTTATCTGCCTGGATCAAATGCCATTCTGTGACTTTGAAGATTATTCCACAAGTAATTTAAAAAAGCATATTTACCTAACTCAGTGGAGATAGAAGGGATCTCCAGAGTTAGCCGTCCCTGAGACCGGGTCTGGTTTCTCCTACATCTATAGGCTAACAATGAAGTAAGGTATGGCGGAAGTTTGTGTAAGAGGGCTTTATAAACAAAAGTAGTGCAATGCATCGATCTATGAAACTTCAGAGAGTGCCAGCCGGTTTTCTGATACAGAATGCAGTGATGTGTACTGAACCTGTCGCCCGTAATTAAGCGTAGTGTGATGATAAACTGTGTCAAATGGCTTCAATACAGTGGCAGCTGCATATCCCCATAGTCTATAACCGGTAAGAATATTGACTGAATAATGTGTTTTCTTCTGTTTAATGAAATGCATCGGTGGAGGCTCCTGAGGGGAGGACAGCTCATAGTAATGGCTGGAACAGAGTGAATGGAATGGCATCAAACCTTGTGTTTGTTACTATTCCACTTCAGTCATTACCACAAGCCCATCCTCCCCAATTAAAGTGCCACCAACCCCTTGTGGAAGGCATGCCCTATTCCCATCAAGGGCTTTCCTCGTCCATGCAGGACGTCATGTGTATGAAGTGCCTGTCTCGGAAGCTCCGAGAGGCGGTAACACAGTACCTGCGGGGTGGTGAAGGTGCTTTGAGTGAAGCTACAGGGGATTGATTATAATATTGATCCTATGCAGAATAGTTAATATTTTTTTGAATGATACATTTTTTGGGTCTGTCAAACACAAATGAAAGATTAAAGCACTTAAGATTGCAGGTAATATGTATGTACTCTGTGATAGGGAACCTATACAGACTGCACTCTGTAGTTATCCCTCTGTAACTGTTCTGGCCTGGTGCAATGAAGCAGGATTCACGGACCCCAGTTTCCTCATGCTTGCTGAAGAAGATGCCAGACCTGGAGCAGCTGTATGGGCTACACCCCCGCTACCTGGAGCGCCACAGGGTCCGGGGATACCATGCTTTCAGCATCCCAGGAGTACTGGAGGCTCTTCAGGCCTGGCCCAATTTGCTGGTGAGTCTAGGGTTCATGTGTACTGCACTACTTTTGACAAGGGCCCATAGGGCTCTGGTTGAAAGTAGTGCACTATATATATAGGGAATAGGGTGCAATTTGGGATCCGGCCTGTGACTTGTGTTCAATTCAGAAAACAACATTCATGTTGAGGTGATCTTGAAAGCCATTTAGATAGGTTTGCATAAAGATCTTTTATAGTGATGTGATACATTTTGAGCTATACCAGCTCTATGATACTGTATGCCTAGTAGAGATGTTGTATATGCTAAGATGTCTTCGTCTGTCCGTGTACGCTAAGATGTCTTCGTCTGTCTGCAGGGAGTGGAGACGTCTCATCTGGAGCTGGTGGAGGTGATCTGGCACTACATACCTCAGGTCCACATCCTGGGGAAGTTCCGCAGTGGGGCATTCCCTATTTCCCCCCGAAAACAAGCTCACCATCCCCATCGCAGCCAGTATACAAACCCTGCATCTCGTCGGTGAGTGCATCAGGGAGTATAGCTACCTGTCTGTTTACGCCATGATACCCTAGCCTGGTAACAGTGCTGTGTGGGCTTTAGCTAACTCCTCTGTTGTGCTGTATTTACCAGGCTTAAGACACTCACCACTATGTACTAAGTTATTGTACACATCTTATGTCCCAGGGGTGAATGTCCCAGAGATCCCTTGTGTGTTCATGCTGAGACACCTCTACCTAAAGTGGGTTTGCCTGACCAAGCCCCAGCCCTTCAAAGACTTCCTGTGTGTCAGCCTACGGACCTTTGTGATGAGGAACTGCGCGGGCCCCACCAACTCCCTGAGTATGTTCCCCTGGTGACAGGCCTGACCTCTGTCCGCAACCTGGAGCAGCTGGAGTTTGTCAGAGTACCCTTCCTGGGGGGGCTCATCCAGCACGTGGAGGAGGACAGCTGGAAGTCAGGTAAGCTGAGGGACCATCTTAATGATATTCAATTCAGTACAGTTTGTGTGTTTCAATCACCCTCTGCATTTACTCCTACCTATTGTGCCCAAAAGGGATTTTGAAAATTTGCACACTATTGTATTTGGTGCCTGTAAGCATGCACTTGAAGTTGACCTGGGCTACCTCATCATTACTGCTGCACGCAGGTAACAACCTACTGTTTAAGATCATTCAATAGATAAACATGATGAATGGGGAGATTTAGCGATTTAGTGCTTTGGGTTTTCCTCAAGATTGTGTGAGGTTCGAATCCAGCCTTGCCTAGCCAAAGATGGGGTGTTCTCTGCACTGTAGATGGGTCTACTGGAGTTTGAGACTTTGCACCTTGGATATGTTGATGAGTTCCTATTGCAATGTGAGTCAGTCAAGGTCTAAGATGTTATACTGTATAGTTACTAGTGCTGAGCAATTAGTGCTTAATGAGGTCAGTTTCAATTTGATAACAAATATATATCACGATTTAGGTTTCTATAATTAAAAAAAAAACATTAAATGTATTATGTGGGTTGAATGCTTTAACAACACAGAATACAACCATGAATTAAAGTCCTGTGATGGTAGTGACTGCCCAAGACTGCTTATCACCAATAAACCAACAGTTATTCACATTACTTCACTTTAAAGAGGCAATCAGCAGTTGCTACTTTCATTTTTTGACTTATAAATGAATATGTACCCATTGATTCTTGAAGCACATAATTTATAAATGCCTCATGAGCTTAGTTCAACAGTTGTACCTCACCGGAACCCAAAATATAAGCTTGTTTTACTCCAATGTTTGTAAAAAAATGTAAAAAAGGAAATATAAACAAACACTACAGTATATAGCCTCAAAACATGGTTAAAACATGGTTATAATTTTGATATCATGGAAGGTCAGACCTTGCATCCATAGTTCTGACTGAGAGGTTACAATTCTCCATCCCTCAGCTGTTTACCAAAACAAAAATATGTAAGGAGTGCGATGCTCCAAAATAGTGTCACCTTAAACAGTTGGCAATGATTATGCTATTACATATGATGTATTGATTGATGTGTTCTCCTGGTCAGGTAAAACGAGTCACTCTGAGCTAGTGAAGTATGGCCTGGCTTATGTAATTGAGAACCCAGGGGTCATCACAGACATTGGGATGAAGGCTGTCAACAAGGTGTTCAGCTCCATCTAATTTAAAAAATGTTATGGAATATCTACATAGGTGTACAGAGGCATATTATCAGGAACCATCACTCTGTGATCCAATGGCACTTTGTGTTAGCTATTCCAAGTTTATAATTTTGAAAGGCTAATTGATCATTAGAAAACACTTTTGCAATTGTTAGCACAGCTGAAAACTGTTGTTCTGATTAAAAGAACTGACCTTCTTTAGACTCGTTGAGTATCTGGAGCATCAGCATTTGTGGGTTCTATTACAGGCTCAAAATGGCCAGAAACAAAGACTTTCTTCTGAAACATGTCAGTCTATTTTTGTTCTGAGAAATGAAGGCTATTTCATGTGAGAAATTGCCAAGAAACTGAAGATTTCGTACAACACTGTGTACTACTCCCTTTACAGAACAGTGCAAACTGGCTCTAACAAGAATAGAAAGAGGAGTGGGAGGCCCCGGTGCACAACTGAGCAAGAGGACAAGTACATTAGTGTCTAGTTTGAGTCCTCAACTGGCAGCTTCATTAAATACTACCCGCAAACACAAGTCTCAACGTCAACAGTGAAGAGGCGACTCCAGGATACTGTCCTTCTTGGCAGAGTTCCTCTGTCCGGTGTCTGTTCTTTTGCCCATCTTAATCTTTTTTTTTATTGGCGAGTCTGAGATATGGCTTTTTCTTTGCAACTCTGCCTAGAAGGCCAGCATCCCAGTGTCTCCTTTTCATTGTTGATGTTGAGAATGGTATTATGCGGCTGCAATTGTCATTTACAACATTAACAATGTCTACACTGTATTTCTGATCCCAAACTGTAGGGTACATTACATGACCAAAAGTATGCTCGTCAAACATCTCATTCCAAAATCATGAGCATTAATATGGAGTTGGTCGCCCTCATTTATTTTATACTCTTCTGTGAAGGCTTTCCAGTAGATGTTGAGACATATCTGCTGGGACTTACTTCCATTCAGCCACAAGCATTAGTGAGGTTGGGCACTGATGTTGGGCGATTAGGCCTGGCTCGCAGTCAGCGTTCCAATTCAACTCAAAGGTTTTCGATGGGATTGAGGTCAGAGCTCTGTGCAGGCCAGTCAAGTTCTTCCACACCGATCTCGACAAACCATTTTTGTATGGACCTCGCTTTGTGCACAGGGGCATTGTCATGCTGAAACAGGAAAGGGCCTTCCCAAACTTTTCCCCCAAAGTTAGAAGCACAGAATTGTATGCAGTAGTGTTAAGATTTCCATCACTGGAACTGAGGGGCCTAGCCTGAACAATGAAAAACGGCTCCAGACCATTATTCCTCCTCCACCAAAACTTTATAGTTGGCACTATGCATTCGGGAAGGTAGTGTTCTCCTGGCATCCGCTGAACCCAGATTCGTCCGTCAGACTGCCAGATGGTGACGCATGAGTCATCACTCCAGAGAACGTGTTTCCACAGCTCCAGAGTCCAATAGCCATGAGCTTTATACTACTCCAGCCGATGCCTGGCATTGCGCATGGGGATATTAGGCTTGTGTGCGGCTGCTCGACCATGGAAACATACTTCATGAAGCTGCTGACTAACAGTTAATTTGCTGACCTTGCTTCCAGAGGTAGTTAGGAACTCAATAGTGATTGTTGAAACCGAGAAGACGTATTTTGCACGCTAGGTTCTTCATCATTCATCGGACCCGTTCTGTGATCTTGTGTGATCTACCAGTTTGTGGCTGAGCCGTTGTTGCCCCTAGATGTTTCCTCTTCACAATAACAGCACTTACAGTTGACCGGGGCATCTCTAGTAGGGCATACATTTTACCAGCTGACTTGTTGAAAAGGTGAAAAGGTGACGGTGCCACGTTGAAAGTAGAGGTCGACTGATTATGATTTTTCAACACCGATACCGATTATTGGAGGACCAAAAAAAGCCGATACTGATTTGTAATTTTTTTTAAATACTGAATGAACACTTTTTTATTTTTAACTTAATATAATACATAAATAAAATCTATTTAACTCAAATAAAAAATGAAACATGTTCAATTTGGTTTAAATAATGCAGAAACATAGTGTTGGATAAGAAAGTAAAAGTGCAATATGTGCCATGTAAAAAAGATAACGTTTGAAAGCGTTTGAAAGTGAGAACATATGAAAGCTGGTGGTTCCTTTTAACATGAGTCTTTAATATTCCCAGTTAAGAAGTTTTAGGTTATATTTATTATAGGACTATTTCTCTCGATACCATTTGTATGTCATATACCTTTGACTATTGGATGTTCTTATAGGCACTATAGTATTGCCAGCCTAATCTCAGGAGTTGATAGTTGATAGTCATAAACAGCGCTGTGCTTGAAGCATTACTAAATACTGCTGGCAAACGGAGGAAAGTGCGGTTTGAATGAATGCTTACGAGCCTGCTGCTGCCTACAACTGCTCAGTCAGACCGCTCTATCAAATCAGACTTAATTATAATAAACAAACAAATACAAGCCGTAGGTCATTAATATGGTCAAATCCGGAAACTATCATTTTGAAAACAAAACGTTTATTATTTCAATGAAATACGGAACCGTTCCGTATTTTATCGAACGGGTGGCAACCCTAAGTCTAAATATTGCTGTTACATTGTACAACCTTCAATGTTATGTCATAATTATGTAAAATTCTGGCAAATTTAATTACGGTATTTGTTAGGAAGAAATGGTCTTCACACAGTTCACAACGAGCCAAGAGGCCCAAACTGCTGCATATACCCTGACTGTGCTTGCACTGAATGCAAGAGAAGTGACACAATTTCTCTAGTTAATATTGCCTGCTAACATGAATTTGTTTTAACTAAATATGCAGGTTTAAATAAATGTACTTGTGTATTGATTTTAAGAAAGGCATTGATGTTTATGGTTAGGTACATTGGTGCAACGATTGTGCTTTTTTTGTGAATGTGCTTTTGTTACAGTTTTTCTCAGTCGCTTTGGTGCATTTTTCGCATCATCCCTAACATGTGCAAAATAATAAGTGCATTTCTCAGAACAATTTGTACAAATTGCAATATAGAATAGATATGTTTCTAAAGCTAGTCAGTCACTAAAAATCATTAGTACATCTCTCAAGAGTAAATATTCATGCCAATGATCATGTCAGTGTCATCAGAATGATAAGTCATTGAGTCATTGTTCACGAACAAGGTCGTCAAAATGTTTAGGCATGTTGTCAATGTAACTGTGTACTTTGACAGTATTACCGTAGGGATTTTTTCCTAGCCACCGTGCTTCTACATCTGCATTGCTTGCTGTTTGGGGTTTTAGGCTGGGTTAGCACTGTTAAAATGGATATATGCCATAGAAGTGCAGCCTAGTGCATTTTCAATACAGTAGCTGTCATCCAAACTGTAGCCTAATTTGACATCAAATCAAATCAAATCAAATGTATTTATATAGCCCTTCGTACATCAGCTGATATCTCAAAGTGCTGTACAGAAACCCAGACTAAAACCCCAAACAGCAAGCAATGCAGGTGTAGAAGCACGGTGGCTAGGAAAAACTCCCTAGAAAGGCCAAAACCTAGGAAGAAACCTAGAGAGGAACCAGGCTATGTGGGGTGGCCAGTCCTCTTCTGGCTGTGCCGGGTGGAGATTATAAACCTAGAGAGGAACCAGGCTATGAGGTATGGCCAGTCCTCTTCTGGCTGTGCCGGGTGGAGATTATAAACCTAGAGAGGAACCAGGCTATGAGGGATGACCAGTCCTCTTCTGGCTGTGCCGGGTGGAGATTATAAACCTAGAGAGGAACCAGGCTATGTGGGGTGGCCAGTCCTCTTCTGGCTGTGCCGGGTGGAGATTATAAACCTAGAGAGGAACCAGGCTATGAGGGATGGCCAGTCCTCTTCTGACTGTGCCGGGTGGAGCCTATGTCCTCTTCTGCCTCTTCCTCTGTTTTGCCTTTCCACCAGACATCCTTGCTCCTCTTCTTCCTCCTCCTCTTGGCTGTTGACCCTGTTCATTTCCTGGTCCATCCATTATTGGAAAATTGCAACTCTGTGTTTTTGGTCTGTCTATATATGCTTGCCAATTGATTCTTCATGAGATGCACCTTTGAGAAATTTAGACAACTGGTTGATTGTTGGTTGAACTAACACTTTACATTCCTTCATGAGTGAGGGTCAATTTCACCTGCACGATTCATCAATTCACGTTTTTGTACAAAAGGTCTAATAGAAATGTGTAAAACTATGCTTGACAGTTTATGACAAATAGTTCAACAATTTTGCATGTAATGGCTTATGCAAGGAACTAATGCCTAGATGTTTTGAGGGGTAAGACTATTCAACAGAGAACCATCTACTACATTTTGATCAACATGACATGAGCAATTGATAATGTGGAAAAAAGCTGACACTTGTACATTATCAATTGCAATTTGCTCAAAAGGAATAAGAAATTGCTTTAGTGATGTGCACAAGTGACTAGATGATTTGGAATTTGTACAAGTAGTTTCAAGAATTGCACATTTGATCTAAGAAATGCACCAAAGCGACTGAGAAAAACTGTAAATCATCACCTGTTTGGAAAAGTTGAAGGCTGTGATTCAATGATAAATTAACAGGCACCACATTGATTATATGCACCGCAGAACAAGCTAGTTAAACCATTAATATCATCAACCATGTGTGATTATGTTAAGATTGATTGTTTTTTATAAGATAAATTTAATGCTAGCTAGCAACTTCCCTTGGCTCCTTGCTGCACTCGCGTAACAGGTGGTCAACCTGCCACTCAGTTTTCTCGTGGATTGCAATGTAATCGGCCATAATCGGCATCCAAAAATGCCGATTACCGATTTATGAAAACTTGAAATCGGCCCTAATTAATCGGCCATGCCGGTTTTAATCAGTCAACCTCTAGTTGAAAGTCACTGAGCTCTTCAGTGAGACTATTTCACTGACAATGTTTGTCTATGAAAATTGCATGTCTGTGTGCTAAATTTATACACCTGTCAGCAACGTGTGTGCCTGAAATAGCCAAATCCACTCATTTGAAAGGGTTTCCACATACTTTTGGATATATAGTGTATAACAATGTCATTTAGCAGATGCTTTTATCCAAAGCAACTTAGTCATGCATGCATACATTTCAGGTATGGGTGGCTCCCAGGAATCAAACCTGCAATTGTGGCATTGCAAGCGACATGCTCTACCAACTGGGCCATACAGGACCAGTATACAGTGGCGGAAAAAGTATTTAGTCAGCCACCAATTGTGCAAGTTCTCCCACTTAAAAAGATGAGAGGCCTCTAATTTTTATCATAGGTACACTTCAACTATGACAGACAAAATGAGAAAAAAAATCCAGAAAATCACATTGTAGGATTTTTAATGAATTTATTTGCAAATTATGGTGGAAAATAAGTATTTGGTCAATAACAAAAGTTTATCTCAATACTTTGTTATATACTCTTTGTTGGCAATGACAGAGGTCAAACATTTTCTGTAAGATTTTCACACACTGTTGCTGGTATTTTGGCCCATTCCTCCATGCAGATCTCCTCTAGAGCAGTGATGTTTTGGGGCTGTTGCAGGGCAACACAGACTTTAAACTCCCTCCAGAGATGTTCTATGGGGTTGAGATCTGGAGAGTGGCTAGGCCACTCCACTGGCTAGACCTTGAAATGCTTCTTACGAAGCCATTCCTTCGTTGCCCGGGAGGTGTGTTTGGGATCATTGTGATGCTGAAAGACCCAGCCACGTCATCTTCAATGCCCTTGCTGATGGAAGGAGGTTTTCACTCAAAATCTCACGATACATGGCCCCATTCATTCTTTGCTTTACACGGATCAGTCGTCCTGGTCCCTTTGCAGGAAAACAGCCCTCGAGCAAACTTCAGACAGGCCTGGAAATGTACTGGCTTAAGCAGGGGGACACATCTGGCACTGCAGGATTTGAGTCCCTGGCGGCGTAGAGTGTTACTGATGGTAGGCTTTGTTACTTTGGTCCCAGATCTCTGCAGGTCATTCTCTAGGTCCCCCCGTGTGGTTCTGGGATTTTGGCTCACCGTTCTTGTGATCATTTTGACCCCACGGGGTGAGATCTTGCGTGGAGCCCCAGATCGAGGGAGATTATCAGTGGTCTTGTATGTCTTCCATTTCCTAATAATTGCTCCCATAGTTGATTTCTTCAAACCAAGCTGCTTACCTATTGCAGATTCAGTCTTCCCAGCCTGGTGCAGGTCTACAATTTTGTTTCTGGTGTCCTTTGACAGCTCTTTGGTCTTGGCCACAGTGGAGTTTGGAGTGTTACTGTTTGAGGTTGTGGACAGGTGTCTTTTATACTGATAACAAGTTCAAACAGGTGCCATTAATACGGGTAACGAGTGGAGGACAGAGGAGCCTCTTAAAGAAGAAGTTACAGTTCTTTGAGAGCTAGAAATCTTGCTTGTTAGTAGGTGACCAAATACTTACTTTCCACCATAATTTGCAAATAAATTCATTAAAAATCCTACAATGTGATTTTCTGGATTTTTTTTTCTCATTTTGTCTGTCATAGTTGAAGTGTACTTATGATGAAAATTAAAGGCCTCTCATCTTTTTAAGTGGGAGAACTTGCACAATTGGTGGCTGACTAAACTTTTTTGCCCCACTCTATATGATATTAAACACCTTGGAAGACTGAATATGAAGTGCTTAATACAGGCTGGTCTCTATAGTTAACACCTTCTAGGTCATAATGTTCCCTGTTCTGAGCCGTTGTCTCTGAGTGACCTCTGTTTCTCCCTCAGGGCTGTGCCCGTGTGGGTCTGAGTGCTGGCACTGGGATAGGTGTCTCCTCAGCTCTGGTCAGCAACCAGTACTCGCACAACAACAACGCACCCAACATCCCACCGCACAACAATGACAACTTCTCCCATCTCCACAGAAGTACTCTAGAGATCTTTCAAAGTGACCATCGGGTTCTTGGTCGACTTCCTGACCAAGGCCCTTCTCCCCTGATTTCTCAGTTTGGCCAGACGGCCAGCTCTAGGACGAGTCTTGGTGGTTCCAAACTACTTCTATTTAAGAATGATGGAGGCCACTGTGTTCTTGGGGACCTTCAATGATGCATACATTTTTTTGTACCCTTCCCCAGATCTGTGCCTCGACACAATCCTGTCTCTGAGCTCTACGGACAATTCCTTCGACATCATGGCTTGGTTTTTGCGCCGATGTACACTATCAACTGTGGGACCTTTTTATATAGACAGGTGTGTGCCTTTCCTAATTATGGCCAATCAATTGAATTTACCACAGTTGGACTCCAAGTTGTAGAAACATCTCAAGGATGATCAATGGAAACAGGATGCACCTGAGCTCAATTTTAAGTATCATAGCAAAGGGTCTGAATACTTATGTAAATAAGGTATTTATGTTTTTTTTCATTTTAACACTTTAGCAAACATCTCTAAAAACCTGTTTTCACATTATCATTGTGCGGTATTGCGTCTAGATTGCTGAGGATAATTATTATTACTTTTAATCAATTTTAGAATAAGGCTGTAACGTGTGTGTGTGCAATTTATTTTTTACTTTTTTAAAGTCAAGGGGTCTGAATACTTTCCGAAGGCACTGTATATTATAGTGAATTTAATTTTGAATAGCCTAGTGATAGGGCATTTTTTGTTTTCATAATAGGCTGACACATTACCTTTTCGATACAGAGTATCTCACCACCATGTTTTTCCATCTCTCCTCTTTCCCTCATTCCTTTCTCTAGCACGCAAAGATGGGGGCTGTCAACCGTTTAATATGTTTCGTTGTGAAAACATGTTACTATTGATGTTCCCGAACAGATTTCACTTGGTTTCCCAAATGAAGCTTTGGGTAGCTGCAGGTCAGGGTTGAAGAGCCCATGGCATACAGAGATTGGGTGGAATATCACCTGTAGCGCAGCAAGAGGCAGCATGCTCCTCAGTGGTTGATGCGTGACGTGAAATAACTGTTCTTATAAGCACAGACATTTCTATATATGCAATCCTGTGTGAAAGCAGAGTTGTTGTGATGGTTGAGGATCCCAGCTGTTATTATATGTATTTCTCAGGGGCTCACCTTTACAACGGCATGATTTAAACTGCGGGAAAGCGGGAAAGCGGTCTCTGTGCATACAGATGAGGTCTTTTTTTCCCCTGACCCTGTTCCTACCCATTTAATAATTGTCCATTTCTAAATCGAAACAAATTTTCCACATAAGACAAGATTTAAATTGAGAATAGTCTGATGGGTGACAATATATGATCACTTGATGAGAGAACAGGGTGTGCAGCCCGAGGCAAGGAACAGGGCGCAAGCTTTTTTTGCTACCTTTTTCATATAGTCAATAGGATAGTGGCAGCATGCAGCCCATGTATATTAGATTTCTTAGGCATTCTAAGGTTTGTAATGCACAACTAAATTTGCCAAATAAATCTAGTGTATTAGACTTTTACGCTCGACATAGCCACTTCATATCCTTTTCTAGTTTATTCAGCTAAGATGCAAAACA
The DNA here is from genome assembly GCF_021184085.1 of Oncorhynchus gorbuscha. NCBI lineage: Eukaryota > Metazoa > Chordata > Actinopteri > Salmoniformes > Salmonidae > Oncorhynchus > Oncorhynchus gorbuscha. Next base: position 25,033,272 of record NC_060195.1, read on the forward strand.
TATTTGTTAATTAATGGTCAATTACTGTAAGACCGGCCCCCATTTGCAGTACAATAATCGTCTGACAATATTTCATGACTGCCATAGTCCTAGTAGTGAGTCTCTCAAATCTTTACTCCTCACATTGAAAAAGGCTTTTACACTTCTGGTAGAATATGAGACCATGAGCCAAAATGTTGATGATGAAAAGCTATTTTCTATCCTTACCATGAGTCAAAATTATTTCCATGGCTTGTACTTACATTGTCACAGGTAGTCTCAGTATGTTCTGAGTCCTGTGCTGTGTGTGTTCCAGGTAAAGGGAAGTGGGTGGCCCCTGCTTCAGCCTCACAGGGGGCTGTGTATGCTCTGTCCCTGTTGAGGAGAGCCCAGCCAGGGCGAGGGGTATGGTGGTGAGAGGATGTCGGGCCATAGCTTCAGGGAGGTCCACGGACCTTTCACCCGCGCCCGCAGCAGACTGTCGTCTGTACCCCTGGTGTCTGAGTCGGGTAAGACCGGGGATAAGAGATCGCTCTCTATCAGAGCATGGAACATTTGTAACACTCATCAGTTGAAATCCGTGCCATCAAATTGTATTCCATATTGTAAGCTGAAGAAACACAGGTAGTCGACTGTGCCTGTGGCATTAATAGTGATGGAGGAAGCCTGTGGAAAATGTGAGTTCCTCATAGAGCTTCTGTTTCTTCTCATGCAGAGCTGTCCAAGCCTCGGGTCATGGTGAAGAGGAGACCCACAGCAGACAAGTCCACCAGCACCAGCGACCCGGTCACTGAGGACGATCATGTACAGGTAGGGACACAACACCTACTAAGATGAGTCTCAGGCTGTGTCCCAATGGCCACTACATAGGGGGGGGGGCTTCTCCCTGAGCAAAGCAGCACAGAACTTCATGGTGAAATGAAGGATATGAACTCCCTTCTAACTGCAGCACCCTGTGACACAATACCTTCCTATGCCATGAAGGTGCTGAGGCTGAAATCCAAAAACCTGGTGGGAATCACCCTCACTAACTGTGGCATCACTGACCTGGTGCTGAAGGACTGCCCCCAGATGATGTTTGTTCACGGTAGGTTTCCCTTCCATGTATAATCAGGGCTTGATGAGGAACACAATTAGTGGGCCATTCTCTCATAAGGTTAAGTCCCAAATGGCACCGTACTTTTGAAAAGTATTGTACTATATAGAGAATAGGGTGCCATTTAAGAGGCATTTGGGCCCTGGTCAAAAGTAGTGTTCTACATAGGGAGTAGGGTGCCATTTGGGATGAACATTAACCCTCTGCTGTCCCCCGCTGTGTCCCTCTAGCCACGCGCTGCAGAGTGCTGAAGCATCTGAAGGTGGACAGGGCTCCCATAGTGAACCGTTTTGACTACGTACAGTGTAAGAAGCTGGACATGGAGCAGATCCTGGATCAGATACTCCGCATGCCCCCTGAGAGTAACCGTATCATCTACATGCGTCCCATGCAGAAGTTCAGGACCACTGCCTGGAACTCCTTCTGAAACCTTGGATTGTAACTTAGGTCAATATGTATATAATCTCAATTCAGTCTGTCTGCACAATGAATATGATTTGCAGAGGAAATGTGACCAGGTTTTCTCCATAAAGCACATTATCCCCTTTGTGCATGATATGGTTTGTAAACCTAGTCTTACTCTGACCATCTCCTTGTCCCCTGTCCTATATTGACCTTCTGTCCCTGGAGAGGAAACTGTTCCATGGGCCGTACTTCTACCATATCGCCATCATACATGAGTTCAGATACCCCCCCAACGTCAGGAACAAGGTCAGAGTATGCAGCTGGATGGACACCATCGCCAACATCAGCCAGTGAGTAACACATACTGCTATCTAGTAATGTTACTTTCACCTGAAAGATATTCTGTTAAATAGACAGTACATGACCAAAAGTCAGTACATCACCAAAAGTCAGTACATGACCAAAAGTATGTGGACACCTGCTTGTCGAACATTCTAAAATCTTGGTCATTAATATGGAGTCGGTCCCCCTTTTGCTTCTATAACAGCCTCCACTCTTCTGGGAAGGCTTTCCACTAGATGTTGGAACATTGCTGCAGGGACTTTCATTCAGCCACGAGCCTTAGTGAGGTCTGGCGATTAGGCCTGGCTCGCAGTTCGCATTCCAATTCATCCCAAAGGTGTTTGATGGGATTGAGGTCAGGGTTCTGTGCAGGCCAGTCAAGTTCTTGCACAGCGATCTCGACAAATCATTTCTTTATGGACTTGGCTTTGTGCTCGGGGGGGCATTGTCATGCTGAAACAGGAAGGGCCTTCCCAAGATGTTGCCACAAAGTTAGAAGCACAGAATCGTCTAGACCACATATGTCAGAGTCAAGGCCCGCGGGCCACATCCGGCCCGCGAGAAGGTTTTTTACGGCCCCTGGGATGATCTTGATTTATTATTAGAACCGGCCCGCAGACCGCAGCAAGCCGGCAGCCCGCAGATCTTTTACACGCACCAATACTACATTTCCCACAATGCAACGGTGACGCACCGAGCAGTAGGCTGCTTCATTTCAATATTTATTGGCACAGCAGTTGTCAGCATCACAGTAAAATTAACTTTCAGATACCCATCAAAAATGGCAAAACGGAAGGTGGACACTGAGAACCGGGGGGTTTCAAACAAGGTGGGAGTCGGAGTATTTGTTCACGGAGGTAGCTGGAAAACCTGTGTGTCTTCTGTGTGGAGAAAGTGTGGCGGTACTGAAAGAGTATAATCTGAGACGACATTATGAAACGAAACACGCGGACAAAAACAAGAATATGGACATGGAACAAAGGCTACAAAAGGCAGAGGAATTAAAACGAGGCCTCAAATCTCGACAGGCTCTGTTCAAAAAAGCCAAATCACAAGGCCAGGCTGCTGTCAAGGCCAGTTTTATTTTGGCAGAAGAGATCGCTAAATCAGCCCGGCCATTTACGGAGGGGGATTTCATCAAAAACTGCATGATTAAAGTTTGTGACGAAGTTTGCCCAGAAAAAAGGCAACTCTTTTTAAATGTGAGTCTGAGCAGAAACACCATTGCCGAGAGAGTAGACCAGTTGTCCATCAATCTAAAAGAGCAGCTTGTGAAAAAGGGAAAAGATTTCATTGCATATTCCTTGGCTGTGGATGAGAGCACCGACATTTCTGACATTGCCCAGTTGTCAATTTTCATCCGCGGAGTGGACTCCAGCCTAAGCGTGACAGAGGAGTTTTTGGCTTTACGTCCTATGCATGGCACAACTACGGGGCATGATTTGTATGAAGAGGTGTCAAGATGTGTAAATGAGATGGAGCTGCCTTGGGAAAAACTCGTGGGTTTGACAACCGACGGAGCACCTGCGATGTGTGGACACAGGAGCGGACTGGTGGCGAAGATACGGGAAAAGATGCAAGAGGAAAACGCGACAGGTGAGCTGACAGCTTATCATTGTATCATACACCAGGAAGCGTTGTGCGGTAAAGCCTTGAAAATGGAGCATGTAATGAGCATCATCACGCGCACAGTTAACTTTATCAGAGCCAAAGGTTTGAATCACCGCCAGTTCAAGGCATTTCTGACGGAGTTAGAAACGGAGCATGGTGATTTGCCTTATCACACAGAGGTGCGATGGCTAAGCCAGGGAAAGGTGCTTCAAAGATGTTTCGAGCTTCGTGAGGAGATTTGTCTGTTCTTGGACAGCAAAGGGAAAGACACAACACAACTCCGAGACGAAATGTTTCTGTGTGAAATGGCTTTTCTGTGTGACATTACGAGTCATCTGAATGCAATGAACTTGCAGCTGCAGGGTCGGGATCGTGTCATCTCTGATATGTACAGTACAGTGAAGGCATTTAAAACCAAACTGACTCTGTGGGAGACGCAGATGCGGAAAGAAAATTTGAGCCACTTTCCCAGCTGCCAGACCATGAAAGAGAAGCTCTCTACCAGTGCGTTCCCGAGCGCACAGTTGGCTGATAAAATAGGTATGCTTGCCGCTGACTTTCGACGCCGATTTGCTGACTTTGAAGCACAAAAAAGCAGGTTGGAACTGCTCGGTAACCCATTTGCTGTTGACGTGGAAAGCTCACCACCAAACCTCCAAATGGAGTTGATTGACCTCCAATGCAATGATGCACTGAGGGCAAAATATGCGGCAGTGGGTGCTGCGGAGTTCGCCCGTTTCCTCCCCGACACAATGCCCCAGCTGCTCATCCAGGCTGCTCAAACGTTGTCTATGTTTGGCAGCACATACCTGTGTGAACAACTGTTTTCTTTGATGAACTTGAACAAAACATCACACAGAAGTCGACTTACTGCTGAACACCTCCACTCAATTCTGAGGATTTCCTCAGCTCAGAGCCTTACCCCGAACATTGATGAACTTGTGGAAAAGATGGGACACCACCAAGTATCACCCTCAACCTCAAACAAGTGAACATTACTGTGCAATCACATATTTAGAGTTTTTACTCAGTTCAAGTTTAAAAGTTAAAGTTTAATATTTGTTTTCACTGCATGTTACTTCTCCTTAAACAAAGTGTTGTTTTTGATTAATAGATTTTTGCACTTTATTTTATTGTATTTCAATCCAATTATATTTTTAAAATATTTCAGTTGAGTGGATGATAGAAAATTGCTATTATTGTTTTTTTCTTTGAAGTAAATTTAGCCCACTTTTGCTAAAATAGAAAATATAGGCTACTGATGGTGCCTTGAATACCGGTTTCTTTCATTTAATGTTCATGTTATGGGGATTTTTATATAAAGGAAATTTGTCTTTTGTGTCTGTTGAAAATTAAAGATTACTGACAGAGCCATAAGAAAATATTGCTTTATTTATCTGATCATATTGGAATATATTTGTTAGGTTTTCAGTAGGTTCAATTAGGTTCACTAGACTATATGCGTCATTTAAAACATTTTCAATGAACATTCGAACAGTCCAGCCCTCGGCTTGTAGCTAAATTTTTTATTTGGCCCTCCGTCCATTTGACTTTGACACCCCTGGTCTAGACTGTCATTGTATGCTGTAGTGTTAAGATTTCCCTTCACTGGAACTACGGAGCCGAACCATGAAAAAACAGTCCTAGACAATTATTCTTCCTTCACCAAACTGTAGAGTTAGCACTATACATTTCCACATCACAATAACAACCCTTACAGTTTACCAAGGCAGACATTTTAACAAACTGACTTGTTTGGAAAGGTGGCATCCTATGACGGTGCCACGTTGAAAGTCAGCGGGCTCTTCAGTAAGGCCATTCTACTGCCGATGTTTGTCTATGACTATGTGCTCGATGTTATACACCTCTCAGCAACCGCTGTGGCTGAAATGGCCCAATCCCTAATTTGTTTTATTCTAACACTTTTCCCACCAGCAAAATAAAGTTCTGAACCTGTTAGTCAGTTCATATGGCTCCTCTCTGTTCCTTTTTAAACCTCTTATTTATTCTTTTTCATTTAGCTCGACATTCAAATACTTCAATAGGTAGAGCAGCTTACTATGGAGCGGGCAATCTATGTACATGTAGGGTGCGGCATGCGACTGAAATATTGCGGGTGAGGAGAGCGCTGGGCATGAAGCGCTGGCCATCTTGTTATGACATGCATTGCCTGAATTAGGCCAACGGAGGAGTGGCTTTTATGGGGGAACTTTGTATTTGAACTTCAGAGAGTTGTTAACTAACGTTGGACCAGAGCTAGCTCTTGACCATGACTCTCCGTTCCATTACATTACACAAAGTGCTGCAAAGTTTTAGAGAGCTAGACCAGAGCTAGCGAACAAACTAGCTAGCTAACACGCTTGTGTGTGCAAAGCGGCACCAGAATTCAAATAAACCCCCCTTTTTTGTCATTTAATAAATCCAATGATACATCTCATAACTGGAGTATACTTAACTAGCATTGAAAAAGTGAATCGACCTGTTCTCTAATAAAAAAATCTTTCTCCCTAATTTGTGAATCACGCCTGTAGAGGCTGCTGCCCTATAGACATGGAATCACTGGCCACTTTTAATAATGGAACACTAGTCACTTTAATCATGTTTACTCATCTCATGTATATATATATATATACTGTATTATATTATACTGTATTATATTATACTGTATTATATTATACTGTATTATATTATACTGTATTTTAGTCAATGCCACTCTGACATTTATATAGGTGTGTATTGTTGTATAGTGTTAGATACTACTGTACTGCTGGAGCGAGGAACACAAGCATTTTGCTACACCCGCAATAACATCTGCTAAATAAGTGCATATGACCAATAACATTTGTAATGTCACTATCTACAGTAGACTATGCAGGCTTTAGGGGAGGGGCAGGTAGCCTACACACACAAACTGGCAAAGATTTTCAGCTGGCAGGCAGGCAGACACTGGAATAAACCATGAGTGCTTTACCTAGCCACTTTGTTTTTTTTTTGTGGAACTGGAAAGAAATGCCCTGAACATTAAATAATGTTATTAACTGGTTCCCATGCTTTTAAAATAATGGATCTGTTCCGGAACTGTATAGATCACATTCGTTCTTGCATCTGGTTATTTTCCTCAAAAAAATGTTCTTCTTTCACAGTTTTCTGTTCCCTGAATGGGTTCCAACCCCTGAAATTTGGTGTGTTGCTGCCCTTCTGTTTCCTACAGTAGATTGCTTTCTTTATCATGGCCCTGGTGTCATTCTAACTACAGCCAGTAGGTGGTGCTGTTGAGTCCCTTCTGACCTCAATCAGCCATATTGTACTGTACTGTTGACATGGTGGTCAAGAACCAGTTCCTTCCTTCCTCTATCTAAAAACCTGACATAAACAACCACTTTCATTTAATCAACAGGGAGCTAATTATGTATGAGTTCTTCCCGGAAGCCATGCGGATGGAAGAGGATGTGAAGAAGTATCCCAACTACCCCTGGGGCCGAGACATCTACACCTTGGAGGGTGAGATGGAGGAAGTCCTGTTCAGCACCCTGAGACTGAGATTTGGTCTCTTCACAGCGGAGCTATGTCCTCCCGTAGGGTCACTATGCTACGTCCTCCCGTAGGGTCACTATGCTACGTCCTCCCGTGGGGTCACTATGCTACGTCCTCCCGTGGGGTCACTATGCTACGTCCTCCCGTGGGGTCACTATGCTACGTCCTCCCGTAGGGTCACTATGCTACGTCCTCCCGTAGGGTCACTATGCTACGTCCTCCCGTGGGGTCACTATGCTACGTCCTCCCGTGGGGTCACTATGCTACGTCCTCCCGTGGGGTCACTATGCTACGTCCTCCTCTAGGGTCACTATGCTACGTCCTCCCATGGGGTCACTATGCTACGTCCTCGCGTAGGGTCACTATGCTACGTCCTCCCTTAGGGTCACTATGCTACATCCTCCCCTAGGGTCACTATTCTACGTCCTCCGGTAGGGTCACTATGCAACGTCCTCCCGTAGGGTCACTATGCTACGTCCTCCCTTAGGGTCACTATGCTACATCCTCCCCTAGGGTCACTATGCTACGTCCTACTGTAGGGTCACTATGCTAAGTCCTCCCGTAGGGTCACTATGCTACGTCCTCCCTTAGGGTCACTATGCTACATAGTGGGATTTAGTGTTTTTCCATGCTCCATTTATTGTCCCAGTGATCTGATTCCAGTGATCTGGCTCTTTGTCTGTTGAGCCATTCACATGAATGTTTAGATCTTTTCAGGGCCTTCTTCTGTGATCGGTCTGGTACCTACCTGATAGGTAGCACTGAGTCTGTGCCAGTCAATCATAAGGTGCAGCCACTCTCTTTGTCCTGCGGCCACTCTCTTTGTCCTGCGGCCACTCTCTTTGTCCTGCGGCCACTCTCTTTGTCTTGCGGCCACTCTCTTTGTCCTGCGGCCACTCTCTTTGTCTTGTAGTGCTCCTACTGTGACTTCTGCACCCACCCAACGTTGAGTGAGAACTAGTGCTTTACTGCCTTTCCTATGGCGCTCCAGGGAGTTGGCACTGGGGTGTCTGTCTCGAGTTGCCTTGTTTTTGTATTTGCTGACCTTACATGAAGGAAGAAAGAGAAACCTATAACCACCTAAAAGAAAGCGATTCCCAAACCTTCCATAACAATGCCATCACCTACCTGGAGAAGAGTCCCCTGAGCAAGCTGGTCCTGGGGCTCTGTTCACAAACACAAACACACCCTACAGGGCCCCCGGACAGCAGCACAATTAGACTCAACCAAATCATGAGAAAACAAAAAAATGATTACTTGACACATTGAAAAGAATTAACAAAAAAACAGAGCAAACTAGAATGCTATTAGCCCCTACACAGGAAGTACACAGCGGCAGAATACCTGACCACTGTGACTGACCCAAAATTAAGAAAAGCTTTGACTATGTACAGACTCAGTGAGCATAGCCTTGCTATTGAGAAAGGCCGCCGTAGGCAGACATGGCTCTGGGAGCAGGAACGGAACTCCCTCCAAAACTGTGGCGTGACGGGCCTCTGTCTGGAAGAGAAGACAGGCTAAGTGCTCACTGCCCACAAAATGAGGTGGAAACTGAGCTGCACTTCCTAACCTCCTGCCCAATATATGACCATATTAGAGAGACATATTTCCCTCAGATTACACAGATCCACAAAGAATTCAAAAACAAATCCAATATTGATAAACTGCCATATCTACTGGGTGAAATTCCACAGTGTGCCATCACAGCAGCAAGATTTGTGACCTGTTGCCATGAGAAAAGGGCTACCAGTGAAGAACAAACACCATTGTAAATACAACCCATATTTATGCTTATTTATTTTATCTTGTGTCCTTTAACCATTTGTACATTGTTAAAACCTATTATCCATATATGTACATTGTTGAAACATATGTATATATATCCATGATATAATATGACATTTGTAATGTCATTATTGTTTTGAAACTTCTGTATGTTTAATGTTTACTGTTAATTTTTTTATTTCACTTTATATATTCACTTTATATATTATCTACCTCACTTGCTTTGGCAATGTTAACACGTTTCCCATGCCAATAAAGCCCTTGAATTGAATTGAATTGAGAAAGGCTGCGCAGTGTGTTTGTTCTCTTCTTAGCCATGTTTTAGGGATTGTTTCTCTCAGTGGGGGAATGACAGCTGCTTGAACTTCGAGGAGTGAAGAGCTCTGCTCTGTTGCTACCATTCATACTCATAGATACGCCATCTTTTCATGCACTGCCTCTCAGAAAAGGTCATGTTGGAATTGTGTGGGGGCCGGTGTATGGGTGAAAGCACCCAGGGTAGGGTGTATGCCTATGTTATTGTATGAATTGGATATCTGCATTGAGAGAAAACAGCGTGCATTAACTTGGTGGAGAATTGAAAGCGCAGGGCTTTGTATTCTGCTCTCACTGGGATGTTATTTTTCAGAGGTTTTGAAATCCCTTTTTGTGTTTCGGAGAGATTTCCACTGCCATGGAAGAATATCAGTGTTTGAGAGTTTGGTGTTCTCACCTCCTACCTCTGGTGCTGACAGAAACCAGCTTCAGAGAAGCACCCTCAAGCTAAACGCTGCAAGTGCCCTTAGATTTGTTTGTAAAGAACATTTAGCTTTTTAGTTTTTTCAAATTCTTTTTTTTTTCTTATTTCTGCTTTGCTTTAATTAGTATTTTCTTCACCTCTTTTCCCGAGGTCTGTCATTTGGGGGGGTCGGTTGGTTGGGCGTGTATTATGAGTTATGGTCTATATTGCTCAGTTCTATTTACCTCATGACTTGGTAAAATGAGAGAGGACCGCGGAAGAATCCAAAGAAAGGAGTTACCAAATCATTTCCACAAATTGTCCTGAAGAAGAAAAAGGGGGAACAATTAATTGAGTCTTTCATGCATACAAGCATTTCAGAATTCTCCCTGCCTCTAATTGAACCCTCATTTCAAGAGACTAAGAAGGGCGCTGGCTGCTTTGTTTAAGGGGCATCTCTAGTTAGGGTACTAAAAGCATCTCATTCATCTCTAGATGACTGCAGGCATGCGGACTGTGTCCAAGCAAGAGGACCATCAACACATTTGCTCCACATTGTGTTTTTTATGTGGAATAATAATACTTCTCTTTGGGAAGCACAACTAAGTTTTGTTCAAGCCAGTCTGGGTGACTCCCTCCACCCTCCTCTTCCAAAGCCAAGCCAGTCTGGGTGACTCCCTCCACCCTCCTCTTCCAAAGCCAAGCCAGCCTGGGTGACTCCCTCCACCCTCCTCTTCCAAAGCCAAGCCAGTCTGGGTGACTCCCTCCACCCTCCTCTTCCAAAGCCAAGCCAGCCTGGGTGACTCCCTCCACCCTCCTCTTCCAAAGCCAAGCCAGCCTGGGTGACTCCTCCACCCTCCTCTTCCAAAGCCAAGCCAGCCTGGGTGACTCCCTCCACCCTCCTCTTCCAAAGCCAAGCCAGCCTGGGTGACTCCCTCCACCCTCCTCTTCCAAAGCCAAGCCAGCCTGGGTGACTCCCTCCACCCTCCTCTTCCAAAGCCAAGCCAGCCTGGGTGACTCCCTCCACCCTCCTCGGAACCGGACCACCCGTCTTGAAATTGCCAAAGCCAAGCCAGCCTGGGTGACTCCCTCCACCCTCCTCTTCCAAAGCCAAGCCAGCCTGAGTGACTCCCTCCACCCTCCTCTTCCAAAGCCAAGCCAATCTGGGTGACTCCCTCCACCCTCCTCTTGCCAAGCCAGCCTGGGTGACTCCCTCCACCCTCCTCTTGCCAAGCCAGCCTGGATGTCTCCCTCCACCCTCCTCTTGCCAAGCCAGCCTGAGTGACTCCCTCCACCCTCCTCTTCCAAAGCCAAGCCAGTCTGGGTGACTCCCTCCACCCTCCTCTTCCAAAGCCAAGCCAGCCTGGGTGACTCCCTCCACCCTCCTCTTCCAAAGCCAAGCCAGCCTGGGTGACTCCCTCCACCCTCCTCTTCCAAAGCCAAGCCAGCCTGGGTGACTCCCTCCACCCTCCTCTTCCAAAGCCAAGCCAGCCTGGGTGACTCCCTCCACCCTCCTCTTCCAAAGCCAAGCCAGCCTGGGTGACTCCCTCCACCCTCCTCTTCCAAAGCCAAGCCAATCTGGGTGACTCCCTCCACCATCCTCTTCCAAAGCCAAGCCAGCCTGGGTGACTCCCTCCACCCTCCTCTTCCAAAGCCAAGCCATTCTGGGTGACTCCCTCCACCCTCCTCTTGCTAAGCCAGCCTGGGTGACTCCCTCCACCCTCCTCTTGCCAAGCCAGTATGGGTGACTCCCTCCACCCTCCTGTTGCCAAGCCAGCCTGAGTGACTCCCTCCACCCTCCTCTTCCAAAGCCAAGCCAGTCTGGGTGACTCCCTCCACCCTCCTCTTCCAAAGCCAAGCCAGATCAACTCCCTCCACCCTCCACCCTCCTCATCCAAAGCCAAGCCAGCCTGGATGACTCCCTCCACCCTCCTCTTCCAAGCCAAGCCAGCCTGGGTGACTCCTCCACCCTCCTCTTCCAAAGCCAAGCCAGCCTGGGTGACTCCCTCCACCCTCCTCTTCCAAGCCAAGCCAGCCTGGGTGACTTCCACCCTCCTCTAAAGCCAAGCCAGCCTGGGTGACTCCCTCCACCCTCCAAATCTGATCTTCCAAAGCCAAGCCAGCCTGGGTGACTCCCTCCACCCTCCTCTTCCAAAGAAGCCAGCCTGGGTGTCTTCCGAAGCCAAGCCAGCCTGAGTGACTCCCTCCACCCTCCTCTTGCCAAGCCAGCCTGGGTGACTCCCTCCACCCTCCTCTTGCCAACCAGTATGGGTGACTCCCTCCACCCTCTTCTTGCCAAGCCAGCCAGTGACTCCCTCCACCCTCCTCTTCCGAAGCCAAGCCAGTCTGGGTGACTCCCTCCACCCTCCTCTTCCAAAGCCAAGCCATTCTGGGTGACTCCCTCCACCCTCCTCTTGCTAAGCCAGCCTGGGTGACTCCCTCCACCCTCCTCTTGCCAAGCCAGTATGGGTGACTCCCTCCACCCTCCTGTTGCCAAGCCAGCCTGAGTGACTCCCTCCACCCTCCTCTTCCAAAGCCAAGCCAGTCTGGGTGACTCCCTCCACCCTCCTCTTCCAAAGCCAAGCCAGCCTGGGTGACTCCCTCCACCCTCCACCCTCCTCATCCAAAGCCAAGCCAGCCTGGATGACTCCCTCCACCCTCCTCTTCCAAAGCCAAGCCAGCCTGGGTGACTCCCTCCACCCTCGTCTTCCAAAGCCAAGCCAGCCTGGGTGACTCCCTCCACCCTCCTCTTCCAAAGCCAAGCCAGCCTGGGTGACTCCCTCCACCCTCCTCTTCCAAAGCCAAGCCAGCCTGGGTGACTCCCTCCACCCTCCTCTTCCAAAGCCAAGCCAGCCTGGGTGACTCCCTCCACCCTCCTCTTCCAAAGCCAAGCCAGCCTGGGTGACTCCCTCCACCCTCCTCTTCCAAAGCCAAGCCAGCCTGAGTGACTCCCTCCACCCTCCTCTTGCCAAGCCAGCCTGGGTGACTCCCTCCACCCTCCTCTTGCCAAGCCAGTATGGGTGACTCCCTCCACCCTCTTCTTGCCAAGCCAGCCTGAGTGACTCCCTCCACCCTCCTCTTCCAAAGCCAAGCCAGTCTGGGTGACTCCCTCCACCCTCCTCTTCCTGCTCGTGTCTGCCGAAGCCAAGCCAGCCTGGGTGACTCCCTCCACCCTCCACCCTCCTCATCCAAAGCCAAGCCAGCCTGGGTGACTCCCTCCACCCTCCTCTTCCAAAGCCAAGCCAGCCTGGGTGACTCCCTCCACCCTCCTCTTCCAAAGCCAAGCCATTCTGGGTGACTCCCTCCACCCTCCTCTTGCTAAGACAGCCTGGGTGACTCCCTCCACCCTCCTCTTGCCAAGCCAGTATGGGTGACTCCCTCCACCCTCCTGTTGCCAAGCCAGCCTGAGTGACTCCCTCCACCCTCCTCTTCCAAAGCCAAGCCAGTCTGGGTGACTCCCTCCACCCTCCTCTTCCAAAGCCAAGCCAGCCTGGGTGACTCCCTCCACCCTCCACCCTCCTCATCCAAAGCCAAGCCAGCCTGGTGACTCCCTCCATCTTGAAAGCAGGTGAGCCAGCCAGGTTGCCTCCACCCTCCTCTTGAACCAGCCAGCCTGGGTGACACCTGCTCACCACTCCATCTGAGGAAAAAGCCAAGCCAGCCTACAAACACAGCACGGTGAAATCTAGACAAGGAACCGACAGGGCAGAAACGAATAACAAGGAGAGAAATAGGGACTCACAAAGGATCGGGAACAGTGTGGGTGACTCCCTCCACAAGGAGAGAAATAGGGAGGATCTTCCAAAGCCAAGCCAGCCTGGGGAAGGCTAAATCCTGATTCCAAAGCCAAGCCAGCCTCCCTCCACCCTCCTCTTCCAAAGAGAAGCCAGCCTGGGTGACTCCTCCACCCTCCTCTTCCAAAGCCAAGCCAGCCTGGGTGAGAACCTCCACCCTCCTCTTCCAAAGCCAAAGCCAGGGAGCACAGGGACCAGCCTGGGTGACTAAATCCACCCTCCTCTTGACAATAACAAAGCCATCACCTACCTGGAGAAGAGTCCCTGAGACTCCCTCCACCCTGGTCCTGGGGACTCCCTCCACCCTCCTCTTCCAAAGCCAAACCAGCCTGGGGACTCCCTCCACCCTCCCTTGACAGCCAGCCTGGGTGACTCCCTCCACAATCCTCTTGCCAAGCCAAATCATGAGTGACTCCCTCCACCCTCCTCTTGAGCCAGCCTGAGTGACTCCCTAACAAAAAAAAAGCCAGTCTGGGTGACTCCCTCCACCCTCCTCTTCCAAAGCCAAGCCAGCCTGAGTGACTCCCTCCACCCTCCTCTTCCAAAGCCAAGCCAGCCTGGGTGACTCCTCCACCCTCCTCAAAGCCAAGCCAGCCTGGGTGACTCCCTCCACCCTCCTCTTCCAAAGCCAAGCCAGCCTGGGTGACTCCCTCCACCCTCCTCTTCCAAAATAAGCCAACCTGGGTGACTCCCTCCACCCTCCTCTTCAAACAAGCCAGCCTGGGTGACTCCTCCACCCTCCTCTTGATAAAGCCAATCTCTGGGTGACTCCTCCACCCTCCCTTGCCAAGCCAGCCTGGGTGACTCCCTCCACCCTCCTCTTGCCAAGCCAGCCTACCAGTGACTCCCTCCACCCTCCTCTTCATACCATTTACTTATCCATTTTATCTTGTGCCAAGCCAGTCTGGGTGACTCCCTCCACCCTCCTCTTCCAAAGCCAAGCCAGCCTGGGTGACTCCCTCCACCCTCCTCTTCCAAAGTTTAGCCAGCCTGGGTGACTCCCTCCACCCTCCTCTTATAAAGCCAAGCCAACCTGGGTGACTCCCTCCACCCTCCTCTTCCAAAGCCAAGCCAGCCTGGGTGACTCCCTCCACCCTCCACCCTCCTCATCCAAAGCCAAGCCAGCCTGGGTGACTCCCTCCACCCTCCTCTTCCAATGCCAAGCCAGTCTGGGTGACTCCTCCACCCTCCTCTTCCAAAGCCAAGCCAGCCTGGGTGACTCCCTCCACCCTCCTCTTCCAAAGCCAAGCCATTCTGGGTGACTCCCTCCACCCTCCTCTTGGTGTAGCCAGCCTGGAATTGACTCCCTCCACCCTGCTCTTGCCAAGCCAGGAGTGACTCCCTCCACCCTCCTCTTCAAAGAAGCCAGTCTGGGTGACTCCCTCCACCCTCCTCTTCCAAAGCCAAGCCAGCCTGGGTGACTCCCTCCACCCTCCTCTTCCAAAGCCAAGCCAGTCTGGGTGACTCCCTCCACCCTCCTCTTGTGCTGAAGCCAAGCCAGCCTGGGTGACTCCCTCCACCCTCCTCTTCCAAAGCTAAAGCCAGCCTGGGTGACTCCCTCCACCCTCCTCTTCCAAAGCCAAGCCAACCTGGGTGACTCCCTCCACCCTTTTCTTCCAAAGCCAAGCCAGCCTGGGTGACTCCCTCCACCCTCCTCTTCCAAAGTCCAAGCCATCTGGGTGACTCCCTCCACCCTCCTCTTGCCAAGCCAGCCTGAGTGACTCCCTCCATGGCCAAGCCAGCCTGGATGACTCCCTCCACCCTCCTCTTGCCAAGCCAGCCTGAGTGACTCCCTCCACCCTCCTCTTCCAAAGCCAAGCCAGTCTGGGTGACTCCCTCCACCCTCCTCTTCCAAAGCCAAGCCAGCCTGAATGACTCCCTCCACCCTCCTCTTCCAAAGCCAAGCCAGCCTGGGTGACTTTGTTCCACCCTCCTCTTCCAAAGCCAAGCCAACCTGGGTGACTCCCTCCACCCTCCTCTTCCAAAGCCAAGCCAGCCTGGGTGACTCCCTCCACCCTCCACCCTCCTCATCCAAAGCCAAGCCAGCCTGGGTGACTCCCTCCACCCTCCTCTTCCAAAGCCAAGCCAGTCTGGGTGACTCCCTCCACCCTCCTCTTCCAAAGCCAAGCCAGCCTGGGTGACTCCCTCCACCCTCCTCTTCCAAAGCCAAGCCATTCTGGGTGACTCCCTCCACCCTCCTCTTGCCAAGCCAGCCTGGGTGACTCCCTCCACCCTCCTCTTCCAAAGCCAAGCCAGCCTGGGTGACTCCCTCCACCCTCCTCTTCCAAAGCCAAGCCAGTCTGGGTGACTCCCTCCACCCTCCTCTTCCAAAGCCAAGCCAGCCTGGGTGACTCCCTCCACCCTCCTCTTCCAAAGCCAAGCCAGCCTGGGTGACTCCCTCCACCCTCCTCTTCCAAAGCCAAGCCAGCCTGGGTGACTCCCTCCACCCTCCTCTTCCAAAGCCAAGCCAGCCTGGGTGACTCCCTCCACCCTCCTCTTCCAAAGCCAAGCCAGCCTGGGTGACTCCCTCCACCCTCCTCTTCCAAAGCCAAGCCAGCCTGGGTGACTCCCTCCACCCTCCTCTTCCAAAGCCAAGCCAGCCTGGTGACTCCCTCCACCCTCCTCTTCCAAAGCCAAGCCAGCAGCCTGGGTGACTCCCTCCACCCTCCTCTTCCAAAGCCAAGCCAGCCTGAGTGACTCCCTCCACCCTCCTCTTCCAAAGCCAAGCCAGCCTGGGTGACTCCCTCCACCCTCCTCTTCCAAAGCCAAGCCAGCCTGGGTGACTCCCTCCACCCTCCTCTTCCAAAGCCAAGCCAGCCTGGGTGACTCCCTCCACCCTCCTCTTGCCAAGCCAGCCTGGGTGACTCCCTCCACCCTCCTCTTCCAAAGCCAAGCCAGTCTGGGTGACTCCCTCCACCCTCCTCTTCCAAAGCCAAGCCAGCCTGGGTGACTCCCTCCACCCTCCTCTTCCAAAGCCAAGCCAGCCTGGGTGACTCCCTCCACCCTCCTCTTGCCAAGCCAGCCTGGGTGACTCCCTCCACCCTCCTCTTCCAAAGCCAAGCCAGCCTGGGTGACTCCCTCCACCCTCCTCTTCCAAAGCCAAGCCAGCCTGGGTGACTCCCTCCACCCTCTCCTCTTCCAAAGCCAAGCCAGTCTGGGTGACTCCCTCCACCCTCCTCTTCCAAAGCCAAGCCAGCCTGGGTGACTCCCTCCACCCTCCCTCCAGCCCCTCCTCCTTCCAAAGCCAAGCCAGCCTGGGTGACTCCCTCCACCCTCCTCTTCCAAAGCCAAGCCAGCCTGGTGACTCCCTCCACCCTCCTCTTCCAAAGCCAAGCCAGCCTGGGTGACTCCCTCCACCCTCCTCTTCCAAAGCCAAGCCAGCCTGGGTGACTCCCTCCACCCTCCTCTTCCAAAGCCAAGCCAGCCTGGGTGACTCCCTCCACCCTCCTCTTCCAAAGCCAAGCCAGCCTGGGTGACTCCACCCTCCACCCTCCTCTTCCAAAGCCAAGCCAGCCTGGGTGACTCCCTCCACCCTCCTCTTCCAAAGCCAAGCCAGCCTGGGTGACTCCCTCCACCCTCCTCTTCCAAAGCCAAGCCAGCCTGGGTGACTCCCTCCACCCTCCTCTTCCAAAGCCAAGCCGAGCCTGGGTGACTCCCTCCACCCTCCTCTTCCAAAGCCAAGCCAGCCTGGGTGACTCCCTCCACCCTCCTCTTCCAAAGCCAAGCCAGCCTGGGTGACTCCCTCCACCCTCCTCTTCCAAAGCCAAGCCAGCCTGGGTGACTCCCTCCACCCTCCTCTTCCAAAGCCAAGCCAGCCTGGGTGACTCCCTCCACCCTCCTCTTCCAAAGCCAAGCCAGCCTGGGTGACTCCCTCCACCCTCCTCTTCCAAAGCCAAGCCAGCCTGGGTGACTCTGGGTGACCTCCACCCTCCTCTTCCAAAGCCAAGCCAGCCTGGGTGACTCCCTCCACCCTCCTCTTCCAAAAGCCAAGCCAGCCTGGGTGACTCCCTCCACCCTCCTCTTGCCAAGCCAGCCTGGGTGACTCCCTCCACCCTCCTCTTGCCAAGCCAGCCTGGGTGACTCCCTCCACCCTCCTCTTCCAAAGCCAAGCCAGTCTGGGTGACTCCCTCCACCCTCCTCTTCCAAAGCCAAGCCAGCCTGGGTGACTCCCTCCACCCTCCACCCTCCTCATCCAAAGCCAAGCCAGCCTGGGTGACTCCCTCCACCCTCCTCTTCCAAAGCCAAGCCAGCCTGGGTGACTCCCTCCACCCTCCTCTTCCAAAGCCAAGCCAGCCTGGGTGACTCCCTCCACCCTCCTCTTCCAAAGCCAAGCCAGCCTGGGTGACTCCCTCCACCCTCCTCTGCCAAAGCCAAGCCAGCCTGGGTGACTCCCTCCACCCTCCTCTTCCAAAGCCAAGCCAGCCTGGGTGACTCCCTCCACCCTCCTCTTCCAAAGCCAAGCCAATCTGGGTGACTCCCTCCACCCTCCTCTTGCCAGCCAGCCTGGGTGACTCCCTCCACCCTCCTTCCTTGCCAAGCCAGCCTGGGTGACTCCCTCCACCCTCCTCTTGCCAAGCCAGCCTGAGTGACTCCCTCCACCCTCCTCTTCCAAAGCCAAGCCAGTCTGGGTGACTCCCTCCACCCTCCTCTTCCAAAGCCAAGCCAGCCTGGGTGACTCCCTCCACCCTCCTCTTCCAAAGCCAAGCCAGCCTGGGTGACTCCCTCCACCCTCCTCTTCCAAAGCCAAGCCAGCCTGGGTGACTCCCTCCACCCTCCTCTTCCAAAGCCAAGCCAGCCTGGGTGACTCCCTCCACCCTCCTCTTCCAAAGCCAAGCCAATCTGGGTGACTCCCTCCACCCTCCTCTTGCCAAGCCAGCCTGGGTGACTCCTCCACCCTCCTCTTGCCAAGCCAGCCTGGGTGACTCCCTCCACCCTCCTCTTGCCAAGCCAGCCTGAGTGACTCCCTCCACCCTCCTCTTCCAAAGCCAAGCCAGCCTGGGTGACTCCCTCCACCCTCCTCTTCCAAAGCCAAGCCAGTCTGGGTGACTCCTTCCACCCTCCTCTTCCAAAGCTAAGCCAGCCTGGGTGACTCCCTCCACCCTCCACCCTCCTCATCCAAAGCCAAGCCAGCCTGGGTGACTCCCTCCACCCTCCTCTTCCAAAGCCAAGCCAGTCTGGGTGACTCCCTCCACCCTCCTCTTCCAAAGCCAAGCCAGCCTGGGTGACTCCCTCCACCCTCCTCTTCCAAAGCCAAGCCATTCTGGGTGACTCCCTCCACCCTCCTCTTGCCAAGCCAGCCTGGGTGACTCCCTCCACCCTCCTCTTGCCAAGCCAGCCTGAGTGACTCCCTCCACCCTCCTCTTCCAAGCCAGCCTGGGTGACTCCCTCCACCCTCCTCTTCCAAAGCCAAGCCAGCCTGGGTGACTCCCTCCACCCTCCTCTTCCAAAGCCAAGCCAGCCTGGGTGACTCCCTCCAAAGCCAAGCCAGCCCTCCTCTTCCAAAGCCAAGCCAGCCTGGGTGACTCCCTCCACCCTCCTCTTCCAAAGCCAAGCCAGCCTGGGTGACTCCCTCCACCCTCCTCTGCCAAAGCCAAGCCAGCCTGGGTGACTCCCTCCACCCTCCTCTTCCAAAGCCAAGCCAGCCTGAGTGACTCCCTCCACCCTCCTCTTCCAAAGCCAAGCCAATCTGGGTGACTCCCTCCACCCTCCTCTTGCCAAGCCAGCCTGGGTGACTCCCTCCACCCTCCTCTTGCCAAGCCAGCCTGAGTGACTCCCTCCACCCTCCTCTTCCAAAGCCAAGCCAGTCTGGGTGACTCCCTCCACCCTCCTCTTCCAAAGCCAAGCCAGCCTGGGTGACTCCCTCCACCCTCCTCTTCCAAAGCCAAGCCAGCCTGGGTGACTCCTCCACCCTCCTCTTCCAAAGCCAAGCCAGCCTGGGTGACTCCCTCCACCCTCCTCTTCCAAAGCCAAGCCAGTCTGGGTGACTCCCTCCACCCTCCTCTTCCAAAGCCAAGCCAGCCTGGGTGACTCCCTCCACCCTCCTCTTCCAAAGCCAAGCCATTCTGGGTGACTCCCTCCACCCTCCTCTTGCCAAGCCAGCCTGGGTGACTCCCTCCACCCTCCTCTTGCCAAGCCAGCCTGAGTGACTCCCTCCACCCTCCTCTTCCAAAGCCAAGCCAGTCTGGGTGACTCCCTCCACCCTCCTCTTCCAAAGCCAAGCCAGCCTGGGTGACTCCCTCCACCCTCCACCCTCCTCATCCAAAGCCAAGCCAGCCTGGGTGACTCCCTCCACCCTCCTCTTCCAAAGCCAAGCCAGCCTGGGTGACTCCCTCCACCCTCCTCTTCCAAAGCCAAGCCAGCCTGGGTGACTCCCTCCACCCTCCTCTTCCAAAGCCAAGCCAGCCTGGGTGACTCCCTCCACCCTCCTCTGCCAAAGCCAAGCCAGCCTGGGTGACTCCCTCCACCCTCCTCTTCCAAAGCCAAGCCAGCCTGAGTGACTCCCTCCACCCTCCTCTTCCAAAGCCAAGCCAATCTGGGTGACTCCCTCCACCCTCCTCTTGCCAAGCCAGCCTGGGTGACTCCCTCCACCCTCCTCTTGCCAAGCCAGCCTGGATGACTCCCTCCACCCTCTTCTTGCCAAGCCAGCCTGAGTGACTCCCTCCACCCTCCTCTTCCAAAGCCAAGCCAGTCTGGGTGACTCCCTCCACCCTCCTCTTCCAAAGCCAAGCCAGCCTGGGTGACTCCCTCCACCCTCCTCTTCCAAAGCCAAGCCAGCCTGGGTGACTCCCTCCACCCTCCTCTTCCAAAGCCAAGCCAACCTGGGTGACTCCCTCCACCCTCCTCTTCCAAAGCCAAGCCAGCCTGGGTGACTCCCTCCACCCTCCTCTTCCAAAGCCAAGCCAATCTGGGTGACTCCCTCCACCCTCCTCTTGCCAAGCCAGCCTGGGTGACTCCCTCCACCCTCCTCTTGCCAAGCCAGCCTGGATGACTCCCTCCACCCTCCTCTTGCCAAGCCAGCCTGAGTGACTCCCTCCACCCTCCTCTTCCAAAGCCAAGCCAGTCTGGGTGACTCCCTCCACCCTCCTCTTCCAAAGCCAAGCCAGCCTGGGTGACTCCCTCCACCCTCCTCTTCCAAAGCCAAGCCAGCCTGGGTGACTCCCTCCACCCTCCTCTTCCAAAGCCAAGCCAGCCTGGGTGACTCCCTCCACCCTCCTCTTCCAAAGCCAAGCCAGCCTGGGTGACTCCCTCCACCCTCCTCTTCCAAAGCCAAGCCAGCCTGGGACTCCCTCCACCCTCCTCTTCCAAAGCCAAGCCAGCCTGGGTGACTCCCTCCACCCTCCTCTTCCAAAGCCAAGCCAGCCTGGGTGACTCCCTCCACCCTCCTCTTCCAAAGCCAAGCCAGCCTGGGTGACCCTCCTCTTCCACCCCCCTCTTCCAAAGCCAAGCCAGCCTGGGTGACTCCCTCCACCCTCCTCTTCCAAAGCCAAGCCATTCTGGGTGACTCCCTCCACCCTCCTCTTGCCTTGCCAAGCCAGCCTGGGTGACTCCCCTCCAGCCAGCCTGGGTGACTCCCCTCCTCTTGCCAAGCCAGCCTGGTGACTCCCTCCACCCTCCTCTTCCAAGCCAGCCAGTCTGGGTGACTCCCTCCACCCTCCTCTTCCAAAGCCAAAGCCAGCCTGGGTGACTCCCTCCACCCTCCTCTTCCAAAGCCAAGCCAGCCTGGGTGACTCCCTCCACCTCCCTCCATCCTCCTCATCCAAAGCCAAGCCAGCTCTGGGTGACTCCCTCCACCCTCCTCTTCCAAAGCCAAGCCAGCCTGGGTGACTCCCTCCACCCTCCTCTTCCAAAGCCAAGCCAGCCTGGGTGACTCCCTCCACCCTCCTCTTCCAAAGCCAAGCCAGCCTGGGTGACTCCCTCCACCCTCCTCTTCCAAAGCCAAGCCAGCCTGGGTGACTCCCTCCACCCTCCTCTTCCAAAGCCAAGCCAGCCTGGGTGACTCCCTCCACCCTCCTCTTCCAAAGCCAAGCCATTCTGGGTGACTCCCTCCACCCTCCTCTTGCCAAGCCAGCCTGGGTGACTCCCTCCACCCTCCTCTTGCCAAGCCAGCCTGGGTGACTCCCTCCACCCTCCTCTTGCCAAGCCAGCCTGAGTGACTCCCTCCACCCTCCTCTTCCAAAGCCAAGCCATTCTGGGTGACTCCCTCCACCCTCCTCTTCCAAAGCCAAGCCAGCCTGGGTGACTCCCTCCACCCTCCTCTTCCAAAGCCAAGCCAGTCTGGGTGACTCCCTCCACCCTCCTCTTCCAAAGCCAAGCCAGTCTGGGTGACTCCCTCCACCCTCCTCTTCCAAAGCCAAGCCAGCCTGGGTGACTCCCTCCACCCTCCTCTGCCAAAGCCAAGCCAGCCTGGGTGACTCCCTCCACCCTCCTCTTCCAAAGCCAAGCCAGCCTGAGTGACTCCCTCCACCCTCCTCTTCCAAAGCCAAGCCAATCTGGGTGACTCCCTCCACCCTCCTCTTGCCAAGCCAGCCTGGGTGACTCCCTCCACCCTCCTCTTGCCAAGCCAGCCTGGATGACTCCCTCCACCCTCCTCTTGCCAAGCCAGCCTGAGTGACTCCCTCCACCCTCCTCTTCCAAAGCCAAGCCAGTCTGGGTGACTCCCTCCACCCTCCTCTTCCAAAGCCAAGCCAGCCTGGGTGACTCCCTCCACCCTCCTCTTCCAAAGCCAAGCCAGCCTGGGTGACTCCCTCCACCCTCCTCTTCCAAAGCCAAGCCAGCCTGGGTGACTCCCTCCACCCTCCTCTTCCAAAGCCAAGCCAGCCTGGGTGACTCCCTCCACCCTCCTCTTCCAAAGCCAAGCCAGCCTGGGTGACTCCCTCCACCCTCCTCTTCCAAAGCCAAGCCAGCCTGGGTGACTCCCTCCACCCTCCTCTTCCAAAGCCAAGATAGTAATGCTTGTGGATTTCATCTAAATACGCTAATCACTGCAGAAAAAAGCCTGTACAGATACGCTGTATTTAATGGATCTTGGATTTGTTTTATATGTTTATATAAAAACAACTATTTCACATAATAAAAAGGGAGACCTGAATCAAGTGGAGCACCACTGTGTGTCATGAGTTGTCTGTTAGTGATTTAAATGTGAATTATCTTTTTATTGAAACTGACCAGTTCACAGTGAGCTCTATAGAGTCTTTATACTGAAAATGTGTGTCCCAAATGTCACCCTATTCCCTATATAGTGCTCTACTTTTTAATAGAGCCCTATGGACCCTGGTCAAGAGTAGTGCACTGTATCGGCTCTAGAAAGCACCTGTGCATTATTCTAATCAAAATCCATCGATTTAAGCTAGAGATATCTGATTGTCAGCCTTCCTCATCGTCGGCTGTTTAGAGACCAGGAGACATCCCGAAAATCACTCTTCTCACACGTCTTTAGCGTCTGAAAGGTTTGGCCTATTAACTAATATCACCACTCTATGGAAAGGTGAGACTCAAACACGATGGTGTTCTCTTTTGTTTTTGTAGCGGGTCGCCAAACGAGCTTTGGGAACTCCTTCCCCTCCACGTGATTGTAAATATCTTCGATATTAAGCATATCTGTCACGCCACACCCTTACTGTACCCATGTGACCTGTCTCTAAAAATGGCTGTGTGGCATGACATACTGTCTATTTCGTCACTCACGTTTGTTTTACATTACGAGTTTGCTATTAATCACCTTCAGATTACTTTTATACAATTCTTCAACTAGCTAACTTGATTGCTTTTTGTCGGGCATGTCCATCCTTGTGTTAGCTCGCTAGTTCTATGCAATCTGATGATGATGATGCTATGCACCACAGCTACCCGCGGTGACGGTTGACCAGAAAAAATCCATGTCTGAAATCTTTGAGAGGGTAAACAAAAACCTCAATGTGGAGCATGTACCTACTGCCTTGGCGTCCACATCCAAGTTTGGATTAATACATTTCTTCAAAGACTGAGACGTCCATCCTGTTGTTCAAATACTTTGAGTGAGCTCCAATGCACGTGGAGCATGCCAAATGACCGAACCCCTGCCATGCCAAACATACACACTCGCTTAGCTACAGTTCCTGGTGCAGATGAGAATGATTTTGTCCATTTCTCCCGTGTGGACAAGTCATTTGCTTCGCTTGTTCTGCCTGCTTCTCACAGTTAAGGCCAAGAGCTGCCTAACAAATGATGCAGGACATCTGATCGCTTCCTACCCAGGACACACGACAGCACTGCTTCAGCCGCTAGGCTTAGAAATTGAGCAGCGATACCGGCCTTCTATCAGAAGGAGCTGCGGGACCGCCTCTCTGCAAACTAGGATGCTGAGACGATGAACGAACAAACTGTATACAGTTACAGACCTACTCATCCAATTCCTTCAGGGCAATGATCACGTTTGGCAATACTGTGTGTTGCACGGTGCCACCTATGGTTACCGCAGTCCAAGCTCCCTGACAAAGAAGGTTCCACTCCTAGGTGTACCCATATCACCAGGCCAGACATTTGGCCCAGCAGCGCCCTACCTCCAAGTGTCTAAAGGAGGACAGGGAAGCACAGATGGAGGTTCGGCGCCTCATCCCAAAGCCTGGAATGCTTCAGCAGAAAACCGTTAATCCCGTCGCAGGGCCCCAACTGGGATGCCAAGAAACCAGGCCCAGACTCACACTGCACCTGCTGTGGAGAAACAGACCCTCTCAGCCATACCGAAGAGGTGGAGCGCAGAAGCGACACCATATGCAGGCCGCATCCCCTCTGCACCATAGAACGCAGAGCCTGGACCAAGACTCAACACAGTTTCCTCTGGAGAAAGTCAACGGCCAACAAATGGGTGTTTTGTGCACTCTAACGCAAGGCTACGCAGTTCAATTTGTCAGCAACCCCCACACTTCAGGAGTGCCTTAAAAACAAAAGCAAATACTCTGCTCAGAAATCTCCTTGTTCCTGGAAAAGCATGTAGTCAGAGGTAGAACCAGCGCAACAAAACAGCAGGTTCTAATCAATCTATTTTAATGCGCCAAAAAAGGGGCGGAGGCCTCCGTCCGATCCTGGTTATAATATACCTGAATAGTCATCTTTCAGCACTTCAAAATGCTGCCAATCAAAACTATCCTTCAGTCAATAAAACCAGGTGATTGGTTCATCACAGTGGCATACTTACATATCCCCATCACACAGAAAATACCTGATTTGCTATTGAAAAACATGTTTTTCAGTTTCCTGTTCTACCCTTATGCCTTTTGCTCACCCCTCGCACTTTCATAAAGTGCATGATCGACACTATCCAGAAAGAGTAGTAATCTTTAACAAATTGTCTTTTAACATTCAAACTGAGAAAACAGGTGATGGCGCTAGAGAGTCAGAAGCTCCTAGCTCCACATGTGGTTAATACAGCACTGGTACAACAGACACAATCTATGTCCCAGAAAGGACCAAAACAAAAAGCTGGACATTTTAATGACTTGCTGGAAAGTAATAAAATGGTGGTGCATAGCACTTAAATTCCCAGTGGAGTTCTCCTAGGTGCAGTTTGCAACCGGGTGACTTTGATCACAGACACTTCTGTACAGGGATGGGAAGTCTTGAAACATTCAGGGCTCCATGGTGTATGGTCGGCACCATGAACAACATGTCACCTTGGACTCCGGCACATCCTCCCGGTACTGATACGGACAGACAACAGAACCATAGATGCACACTTCAACCGCCAGGGCAGACAATAAGTCGCTTTGGATAAAAGCGTCTGCTAAATGGCATATATTATTATTATTATTATATCTCCTAGATTTAGGACAGATACTTCAAAACCTTATTTCTTATGATACATTTTTTAACTTTGTTTTGCTATTTATGAATGTGTTATTCAAGGTGTTTAGTTGGGCTATAGCAGTTAAGACCAAATTCAACATATATATATTTTTTATACTTACAGGGATCCTAAAATTCACAAGCAACAAACATTCATAGACTCGATTATGGATACTCTTACTGACAGTTGTGGCTGCTTTGTGTGATGTATTGCTGTCTCTACCTTCTTGCCCTTTGTGCTGTTGTATGTGCCCAATAATGTTTGTACCCTGTTGTGCTGCTTCCATGCTGTGTTGTCGTGTGTTGCTGCCATGCTATGTTGTTGTCTTAGATCTCTCTTTATGTAGTGTTGTCTCTCTTGTCGTGATGTGTTTTTTTGTCCTATATTTTTAATTCATTTATTGGTATTTTTAATCCCAGCCCCCCCCTGCAGGATGCCTTTTGCCTTTTTGTATGCCGTCATTGTAAATAAGTTAATAACTGACTTGACTATTAAGTTAAACACTTATCCATATATTAGCTTAGTAGAACCCCTAAAAGACCTGGAGACGAGGAGAGGAGACTGCCAGCTTTCAAATTAGCCAGTGTACTATGTAATGCTGCCCTGCGTCTGGACAATCCATTTCCTTGCTGGAGTTTAATTGGACTCACAAGACAAGTACTGTAATATAGGTTGTGTGTCTGGTCTGGAGTAAGTCATTGTCACACTGTTTATACATTCTGACACATAATAGGTGTGTAATGTCCCCTTCTACTTAGTCTAAGCAGGAAGAGGAGAAGATTTGTGGAGATAGCATGTTGGACCTGCAGTATGTCTGTGTGACAGAGTTTGGCTAATCCCAGTAAGGGCTAGAATTAGTTTATCTTTCAACCTCAGAAAAAGGTTTAATAATTTTTAACATCAAAATAATATGCCACTTAATATGTAATATCTAAGTATTGATGTGTTAGGTAATGTTGTGTATTAAGTCTGGTACGGCAAAATGTTTAACAGAACACCTCGAACACCCTACTATTTAATTGTGCCAAAACTGCATATTAGAGGAGAGGGGAGGGGTGAACCTACAGATTAATTAAAGCACAGATTATCCATTATATTGACCAGATACTCAAGTGGCCACTCTAACAATGAAAATAAGTCTTCAAAAATTGAAGATAGATTGGAGAATGCTTGATCTGGTGGGACCGAGAGGGCAGATATCCGTGTGACCAACGGTTGCCACTGGTTACCACAGCCACAAAGTCAGTTCGGAAGAATTCATGAAAAAGTAAAACCAAAAAGCACATGTTAGTTAAGGTTAAGATTAGGCTTAAGGTTACCCGTGTGGGTAGGGTTAGGTTTAAAATCACATTTTAAGAAGATGAATTGTAGAAATAAGCAGGGTGTTTGACTTTGTGGCTGTGGTAACTAGTGACGATCAGGCACAAGTCAGAGAAAGTGTTTTTTCTCAAAATTGCTCAAAATCGTCATATCAGTACACAACCTAAGCATTACGAAACTTCTATACGATCAAATAAGCCACATGTAGCACATAAGCCCTAACATGTTTTGTTAACCAAATTTGACACTCATTGATGTCTATACAAAAACTCCTCGCTTGATGATCGAGATACTAAAAAACGCTCCCTGCTGGAGAAGACAGATTTTGGGGCCCAGTTAGCCCTCTTGCTTCGCCTCTTCCACTTTGATTAAAAGGAAAATCTGTCCCTGAACAGGATCTGGTGCCTATGCCCACCCTCCTAATTACCAAGCCTCACAGCCTGACTCTTTCCTGTTGATGTTTCCAAAGCTGCCTGTGTCTGTGGAAAACTACATTCCCCACACACATGATTTGAATATTTACATCCCAAAATGGCACCCTATTCCCCATAAGTAGTGCACTATGTAGGGAATAGGGTACCATTTCGGATGCAAAAACATCTGGCAAGACCCTCCTCCTTCTCAACCCAAGGCTATTATTGTTATCTATGTTAGCGTGCTCAGCCCCAACATCCATATCTTGATTTCCACCAGAACAAATCTGTGTTTTATAATTGACCACAGTTGTGAAATGACTCCTAACTGTGTTCATGACGTATAAACATAATTTCCTATAGTTGGTACTTTGCAGACGTCTATAGACCGAGCGGAGTGTAGGACGCTAGATCTTTTCAGTCTTTTCAATCAATATGACCAAAACAGGCAAGCTATGTCGGAGTCAGGCAAGGCTATATTTCATTTGAATGGCTTACAGGCTCACTATCTGTGTGATAAATGTAATGTAAATGTGATGTAGATTGTTGAAAGAGGGGGGATTCAGTGTGGTGACTCAAACCAGTAACGGTTCCAGCCTCTGTGACTGTCGTTTTATAGCTGAGACCCGTAGTTTCCCTTCTGAATCCCAGTCCAGCTAATTGAACTGTTTTGTGCTCCCTGTTTGTTAGTTAGTAATAACAATCTTCTCTCCCCAGATTGTTTCGCTGTAATTGGTCTGACTGGCTGCAAGAAAATCAAGCAAACTGAAATTATCTAATTATCTATTTTTCTTATATCTTTGGAACACACCGGTGGTTGTGCAATACAGCAGGCCGCTGAAGTGCTCGGCTGGCAAGAGAGCTAACGAACGAGGGCAGCCAGTGCTGATTCTGAAAGCCACTTCCTTATATAGCCCTGTCATCTATTTGTCCCAGCAGCAATGGGAAGACTCAAGACTCCTAAATTGAGGGATCCGTTCGGTTCCATAAATGGCTGCTAAGTTCACGACTCCACCAATTCACCCCCATCCATTTACCTTCCTATCCCTCTATTTGTCTCCCTCATACATCCAGAGTTCTGACTGTCAGCCAAATAGGATATGTGCTCCTCTCCTCTCCTCCTGCTACAGTTTATCCTGCTGCCAGGCTGTATGGTTTCTGTCATCCCTCTCCCGGTCAGTCAGGCAGGGAGTCCGGCTGGCAGGCACAGAGGCAGATAGGCTGGCAGGCAGGAGGGAGGGAGAGAGGTAAGCAGGTCCCCAAGGCATGCAGCCAGGGTGGCAGGAGGGAGGCAGGCAGGTCCCCCAGGCAGGCAGGCAGACAGGTCCCCCAGGTAGGTCGGCAGGTCCCCCAGGCAAGTCCCCCAGGTAGGCAGGCAGGCCTCCCAAGTAGGCAGGCACCGCAGTCAGGGAGGCTAGGAGGCAGGTAAGTCCCCCAAGCAGGCAGGTTGGCAGGTCCCCAGGCAGGCAGGCAGGCAGGCAGGCAGGCACCCCAGTCATGCAGTCAGGGAGGCCTCCCAGCCTCTCTACCTCCCTGCCTATCTGCCTCCGTGCCTGCCAGCCTGACTCCTTGCCTGCCTGACCGGGAAAGGGATGACAGAAGCCAAGCCACTAGGCAGGTCCCCTAAGCTGGCAGGTAGGTCTCCCAAGCTGGTAGGGAGGGAGGCAGGCAGGGAGGCAAGCAGGCAGGGAGGAAGATGGAGTGAGGGAGGAGTTGGTCCCCCCATTCCTTCTATAACAGCCTCCACTCTTCTGGGAAGGCTTTCCAATAGATGTTGGAACATTGCTGCGGAGCATTAGTGAGGTCGAGCACTGACGTTAGGCCTGGCTCGCAGTCAGCATTCCAATTCATCCCAAAGATGTTCGATGGGGTTGAGGTCAGGGTTCTGTGCAGGCCAGTCATGTTCTTTCACGCAAAAATATTTCCCTTCGCTGGAACTAAGGAGCCTAGCCTGAACCTTGGCTATTAGCCCCAGACCGTTATTTCTCCTCCCCCTAACTTTACAGTTGGCACTATACATTTGGGCAGGTAGACTTCTCCTGGCATCCGCCAAACCCAGATTCCCCCGCCGGACTGCCAGACGGTGAAGCATGATTCATCACTCCAGAGAACGCATTTCCACTGCTCCAGAGTCCAATGGTGGCGAGCTTTACACCAGTCCAACTGACGCTTGGCATTATGCAAGGTGATCTAAAGCTTGTGTGTGGCTGCTCCGCCACTGAAACCCATTTCATGAAGCTCCCTGACGAACAGTTATTGTGTTGATGTTGCTTCCAGAGGCAGTTTGTAACTTGGTAGTGAGTGTTGCAACTGAGGGCTAAAGATTTTTACAATCTACGGGCTTCAGCACTCGGCAGTCCCGTTCTGTTAGCTTATGTGGCCTACCACTTCGTGGCTTAGCCGTTGTTGCTCCTAGATGTTTCCACTTCACAATAACACCACTTACAGTTGACCAGGGCAGCTCTAGCAGGGCAGAAATTTGACAAACTGACTTGTTGGAAAGAGCATCCTATGACGGTCCACGTTAAAAGTTATTGAGCTCTTCAGTGAGGCCATTCTACTGCCAGTGTTTGTCTATGGAGATTGTATAGCTGTGTGCTCAATTTTATATACCTGTCAGCAACGGTTATGGCTAAAATAACCAAACCCACTATTTGAAGGTGTGACCACATAGTTTTGTATATATATAGTGTATGCCTTTGAGAGCAGAGACACATCTGCCTCTTGTCAACCTATACTGTGCTATATAATAGTAAAGGAAAGGGGATACAACTGAAAGCATTCAACTGAAATGTGTCTTCTGCATTTAAATTTATTTCTCCCATTGCCCACATTGTTTAGCGTCAGTCCCTCCAATAACAACAGACTGCTATTGCTTCTAGATGGGATTGGTTGGTGACATCCATTGAGACAGTGAATGTAGGACTTGGTGGGAATTCCCATTGGTTTGAGTGTGTTTTACGCATTTGTGTTGCATGTGGCAAAACAACTCTAGACCCCAGTGGTATTACATAATGCTGAAGGTATTCAAGTCATTAACAACTCTAGACCCAGTGGTATTACATAATGCTGAAGGTATTCAAGTCATTAACAACTCTAGACCCAGTGGTATTACATAATGCTGAAGGTATTCAAGTCATTAACAACTCTAGACCCAGTGGTATTACATAATGCTGAAGACATTCAAGTCATTAACAACTCTAGACCCAGTGGTATTACATAATGCTGAAGGCATTCAAGTCATTAACAACTCTAGACCCAGTGGTATTACATAATGCTGAAGGCATTCAAGTCATTAACAACTCTAGACCCAGTGGTATTACATAATGCTGAAGGTATTCAAGTCATTAACAACTCTAGACCCAGTGGTATTACATAATGCTGAAGACATTCAAGTCATTAACAACTCTAGACCCAGTGGTATTACATAATGCTGAAGGCATTCAAGTCATTAACAACTCTAGACCCAGTGGTATTACATAATGCTGAAGGCATTCAAGTCATTAACAACTCTAGACCCAGTGGTATTACATAATGCTGAAGGCATTCAAGTCATTAACAACTCTAGACCCAGTGGTATTACATAATGCTGAAGGCATTCAAGTCATTAACAACTCTAGACCCAGTGGTATTACATAATGCTGAAGGCATTCAAGTCATTAACAACTCTAGACCCAGTGGTATTACATATTGCTGAAGGCATTCAAGTCATTAACAACTCTAGACCCAGTGGTATTACATAATGCTGAAGGCATTCAAGTCATTAACAACTCTAGACCCAGTGGTATTACATAATGCTGAAGACATTCAAGTCATTAACAACTCTAGACCCAGTGGTATTACATAATGCTGAAGGCATTCAAGTCATTAACAACTCTAGACCCAGTGGTATTACATAATGCTGAAGGCATTCAAGTCATTAACAACTCTAGACCCAGTGGTATTACATAATGCTGAAGGCATTCAAGTCATTAACAACTCTAGACCCAGTGGTATTACATAATGCTGAAGGCATTCAAGTCATTAACAACTCTAGACCCAGTGGTATTACATATTGCTGAAGGCATTCAAGTCATTAACAACTCTAGACCCAGTGGTATTACATAATGCTGAAGGCATTAAAGTCATTAACAACTCTAGACCCAGTGGTATTACATAATGCTGAAGGCATTCAAGTCATTGGCAACTCTAGACCCAGTGGTATTACATAATGCTGAAGGCATTCAAGTCATTAACAACTCTAGACCCAGTGGTATTACATAATGCTGAAGGCATTCAAGTCATTAACAACTCTAGACCCAGGGGTATTACATAATGCTGGAGGCATTCAAGTCATTAACAACTCTAGACCCAGTGGTATTACATAATGCTGAAGGTATTCAAGTCATTAACAACTCTAGACCCAGTGGTATTACATAATGCTGAAGACATTCAAGTCATTAACAACTCTAGACCCAGTGGTATTACATAATGCTGAAGGCATTCAAGTCATTAACAACTCTAGACCCAGTGGTATTACATAATGCTGAAGGCATTCAAGTCATTAACAACTCTAGACCCAGTGGTATTACATAATGCTGAAGGTATTCAAGTCATTAACAACTCTAGACCCAGTGTTATTACATAATGCTGAAGACATTCAAGTCATTAACAACTCTAGACCCAGTGGTATTACATAATGCTGAAGGCATTCAAGTCATTAACAACTCTAGACCCAGTGGTATTACATAATGCTGAAGGCATTCAAGTCATTAACAACTCTAGACCCAGTGGTATTACATAATGCTGAAGGCATTCAAGTCATTAACAACTCTAGACCCAGTGGTATTACATAATGCTGAAGGCATTAAAGTCATTAACAACTCTAGACCCAGTGGTATTACATAATGCTGAAGGCATTCAAGTCATTAACAACTCTAGACCCAGTGGTATTACATAATGCTGAAGGCATTCAAGTCATTAACAACTCTAGACCCAGTGGTATTACATAATGCTGAAGGCATTCAAGTCATTAACAACTCTAGACCCAGTGGTATTACATATTGCTGAAGGCATTCAAGTCATTAACAATTCTAGACCCAGTGGTATTACATAATGCTGAAGGCATTCAAGTCATTAACAACTCTAGACCCAGTGGTATTACATAATGCTGAAGGCATTCAAGTCATTAACAACTCTAGACCCAGTGGTATTACATAATGCTGAAGGCATTCAAGTCATTAACAACTCTAGACCCAGTGGTATTACATAATGCTGAAGGCATTAAAGTCATTAACAACTCTAGACCCAGTGGTATTACATAATGCTGAAGGCATTCAAGTCATTGGCAACTCTAGACCCAGTGGTATTACATAATGCTGAAGGCATTCAAGTCATTAACAACTCTAGACCCAGTGGTATTACATAATGCTGAAGGCATTCAAGTCATTAACAACTCTAGACCCAGGGGTATTACATAATGCTGGAGGCATTCAAGTCATTAACAACTCTAGACCCAGTGGTATTACATAATGCTGAAGTCATTCAAGTCATTAACAACTCTAGACCCAGTGGTATTACATAATGCTGAAGGCATTCAAGTCATTAACAACTCTAGACCCAGTGGTATTACATAATGCTGAAGGCATTCAAGTCATTAACAACTCTAGACCCAGTGGTATTACATAATGCTGAAGGCATTCAAGTCATTAACAACTCTAGACCCAGTGGTATTACATAATGCTGAAGGCATTCAAGTCATTGGCAACTCTAGACCCAGTGGTATTACATAATGCTGAAGGCATTCAAGTCATTAACAACTCTAGACCCAGTGGTATTACATAATGCTGAAGGCATTCAAGTCATTAACAACTCTAGACCCAGTGGTATTACATAATGCTGAAGGCATTCAAGTCATTAACAACTCTAGACCCAGTGGTATTACATATTGCTGAAGGCATTCAAGTCATTAACAACTCTAGACCCAGTGGTATTACATAATGCTGAAGGCATTCAAGTCATTAACAACTCTAGACCCAGTGGTATTACATAATGCTGAAGGCATTCAAGTCATTAACAACTCTAGACCCAGGGGTATTACATAATGCTGGAGGCATTCAAGTCATTAACAACTCTAGACCCAGTGGTATTACATAATGCTGAAGGCATTAAAGTCATTAACAACTCTAGACCCAGTGGTATTACATAATGCTGAAGGCATTCAAGTCATTGGCAACTCTAGACCCAGTGGTATTACATAATGCTGAAGGCATTCAAGTCATTAACAACTCTAGACCCAGTGGTATTACATAATGCTGAAGGCATTCAAGTCATTAACAACTCTAGACCCAGTGGTATTACATAATGCTGAAGGCATTCAAGTCATTAACAACTCTAGACCCAGTGGTATTACATAATGCTGAAGTCATTCAAGTCATTAACAACTCTAGACCCAGTGGTATTACATAATGCTGAAGGCATTCAAGTCATTAACAACTCTAGACCCAGTGGTATTACATAATGCTGAAGGCATTCAAGTCATTAACAACTCTAGACCCAGTGGTATTACATAATGCTGAAGGCATTAAAGTCATTAACAACTCTAGACCCAGTGGTATTACATAATGCTGAAGGCATTCAAGTCATTGGCAACTCTAGACCCAGTGGTATTACATAATGCTGAAGGCATTCAAGTCATTAACAACTCTAGACCCAGTGGTATTACATAATGCTGAAGGCATTCAAGTCATTAACAACTCTAGACCCAGTGGTATTACATAATGCTGAAGGCATTCAAGTCATTAACAACTCTAGACCCAGGGGTATTACATAATGCTGAAGGCATTCAAGTCATTAACAACTCTAGACCCAGTGGTATTACATAATGCTGAAGGCACAAGTCATTAACAACTCTAGACCCAGTGGTATTACATAATGCTGAAGGCATTCAAGTCATTGGCAACTCTAGACCCAGTGGTATTACATAATGCTGAAGGCATTCAAGTCATTAACAACTCTAGACCCAGTGGTATTACATAATGCTGAAGGCATTCAAGTCATTAACAACTCTAGACCCAGTGGTATTACATAATGCTGAAGGCATTCAAGTCATTAACAACTCTAGACCCAGTGGTATTACATAATGCTGAAGGCATTCAAGTCATTAACAACTCTAGACCCAGGGGTATTACATAATGCTGAAGGCATTCAAGTCATTAACAACTCTAGACCCAGTGGTATTACATAATGCTGGAGGCATTCAAGTCATTGGCAACTCTAGACCCAGTGGTATTACATAATGCTGAAGGCATTAAAGTCATTAACAACTCTAGACCCAGTGGTATTACATAATGCTGAAGGCATTCAAGTCATTAACAACTCTAGACCCAGTGGTATTACATAATGCTGAAGGTATTCAAGTCATTAACAACTCTAGACCCAGTGGTATTACATAATGCTGAAGGCATTCAAGTCATTAACAACTCTAGACCCAGTGGTATTACATAATGCTGAAGGCATTCAAGTCATTAACAACTCTAGACCCAGTGGTATTACATAATGCTGAAGGCATTCAAGTCATTAACAACTCTAGACCCAGTGGTATTACATAATGCTGAAGGCATTCAAGTCATTAACAACTCTAGACCCAGTGGTATTACATAATGCTGAAGGCATTCAAGTCATTAGCAACTCTAGACCCAGTGGTATTACATAATGCTGAAGGCATTCAAGTCATTAACAACTCTAGACCCAGTGGTATTACATAATGCTGAAGGCATTCAAGTCATTAACAACTCTAGACCCAGTGGTATTACATAATGCTGAAGGCATTCAAGTCATTAACAACTCTAGACCCAGTGGTATTACATAATGCTGAAGGCATTCAAGTCATTAACAACTCTAGACCCAGTGGTATTACATAATGCTGAAGGCATTCAAGTCATTAACAACTCTAGACCCAGTGGTATTACATAATGCTGAAGGCATTCAAGTCATTAACAACTCTAGACCCAGTGGTATTACATAATGCTGAAGGCATTCAAGTCATTAACAACTCTAGACCCAGTGGTATTACATAATGCTGAAGGCATTCAAGTCATTAACAACTCTAGACCCAGTGGTATTACATAATGCTGAAGGCATTCAAGTCATTAACAACTCTAGACCTAGACAAATAGATAAGTCCCTATTAATGACCTAGAATCCCACTGCCACCAAATACTTCTCCAGGGAGTTCCAATGAAAGAGAACTGAGAAACATACTATTTGTTGTGTCTTGTCTTGTGCCTCTGCACCCTATCCTAGACTATCAGACTCCAATCTAGACACATAACTGAGTGTTGCAAAATAGCAGTTTGAGAGATAGAAACGGGCAACTCACCACAAATCTGAGTTTAGAGGTGGTGGATGGACAACGGGGTCAAAAGACAGAGATTTTGCACATGTTTTGATAGGTGAATGTTTGTACAATGCTGCTTGTATTTATCTCTGTATATTTATGCTGCCATAGAATAATTTCTCATCCAATCTAAACAAGCTGTGTAATGTGAAGCCACAGTCTGAGTAAAGTTGATAATGTATCACCCCTTTGGTTTCTA
Organism: Oncorhynchus gorbuscha; assembly: GCF_021184085.1. Taxonomy (NCBI): domain Eukaryota; kingdom Metazoa; phylum Chordata; class Actinopteri; order Salmoniformes; family Salmonidae; genus Oncorhynchus; species Oncorhynchus gorbuscha. The sequence goes on from NC_060195.1 coordinate 25,068,666, forward strand.
TAACAATTCATTTTCCATGGTGGGTCTCTATTTCAACAATGTTCTCTTAACATATCCATCAATTCTTGGTTCTTCGCTCAGTTCAGAGAAAGAACAAAAAAAGAACACAGGAGCACACATTTGGGGCTCTGGAGGAAGATGGATGCATAAAATATATTTTAACAACATGGGTAAAATCACTACGCTATAGAGCAAGACACAATATATACAACTACTTAGGGGGAAGCCCATAAGTCATGGGTCCTCTCCATATGAGGGAAAAAGTGTACACACATGAAGCCTGCAATTTACAAGAAGAAAAAAGGGCCATATCGGCTGGGCTATTAGGGTTTGGAGCTGCCAAGCCATGAGGCACTGGTTGGCTGCAGTCTTTAATAGCCCTCGTTTCTCCAGATGTAAACAGAGGAGCTTCTCCTAACATTGCCTTTTTAAGGCCTCTCCGGGAGGGAGGGAACAGGGCAGGGGGTGACCCTAGATTTCTGCACAACCCTAATGAAGGTTCTGCCCCGCCCAGCCATGGTGCAAACCAACATTCCCTCATTTGTTTTACTCTTTTCACTTTTTTCCCCGTCAATGCCGTCCCCTCTCTGTCTGAATGTAGTCTTTTCCAGCCAGGCAGTACCTCAGGAAGCAACAGCAGCATCTAGGCTTCGAGAGTCTGCAGGATGAGGGGTACGGGTCAAGGGGTGGGGGGTGGCTGACACAGAATGAGTGACATTTCACAGACATGGCAGGGCGCTCCCCCCACCCCCAGGAGATCCCAGTCCATTCTGTGTGTTGGATCCCCACAGCTGTAGGCGTACAGTATGAGCCACAAGGTTATGACTTTGTGTCCCGTTTTTTAAAAATGCACTCTCAATCTTTTGTATAATTTCAGCCAGTAGTTTTGAAAGTGGTGCTCATGAGACAAAGTTATTCTAATTCATGCTATATGTTACAAACATGTTATGCTTAAGATCCTGGACTGCATTTTTAATGAATGAATACTCTGATGAATCTTCTTAGCTGACTCGGCTTGGTGAGCAGAATGTCTGAACACCACAATATATGATAGTGTTAAAGACATACAGTGCCTTCAAAGTATTCATACCCCTTGACTTATTCCACATGTTGTGAGGAGAAAATAAATGAAAATAGATTTTTAAAATTATACCCAATAATGATGAAGCGAAAACATGTTTTTAGAAATGTTTGCTAATTTATTGAAGATGAAATACAGAAATATCTAATTCAATTAAATGTTGGTGATCATTGCTAGACAACCATTTTCAGGTCTTGCCATAGATTTTCAAGTAGATTTAAGTCAGAACTGTAATTCGGCCACTCAGGAACATTCACTGTCTTGGTTAGCAACTTCAGTGTAGATTTTGGCTTTGTGATTTAGGTTATTGTCCTGCTGAAAGTTGAATTAATCTCCCAGTGACTGGTGGAAAGCAGACTGAACCAGGTTTTCCTCTAGGATTTTGCCTGTGCTTAGCTCCATTCGTTTCTTTTTTATCCTGAAAGACTCCCCAGTCCTGAAAGATTATAATCATACCCATAACATGATGCATACTTGAAAATATGGAGAATGGTACTCAGTAGTGTGTTGTATTGGATTTGTCCCAAACATAAGACTTTGTATTCAGGCCAAAAAGTGAATTGGTTTGCAACATGTTTTGCAGCATTACTTTAGTGTCTTGTTGCAAACATGATGTATTTTCCGGAATATTTTTATTCTGTACAGGCTTTCTTCTTTTCACTTTGTCAATTAAGTTAGTTTTGTGGAGTAACAACAATGTTGTTGATGCATCCTCAGGAGAAAACTACCACAGCCATTAAACTCTATAACTGTTTTAAAGTCCTCATTGGCCTCATGGTGAAATCCCTGAGCGATTTCCTTCCTCTCCGGCAACTGAGTTAGGAAAGACGGCTGTATATTTGTAGTGACTGGGTGTATTGATACACCATTCAAAGTGTGATACATTTCACAAAGGGATATTCGATGTCTGCTTTTTATTTTAACCCATCTACCAATAGGTGCCCTTCTTTGTGAGGCATTGGAAAACCTACCTGGTCTTTGGTTGAATCTTATTTTAAATGCACTGCTCGGCTGAGGGACCTTACAGATAATTGTTTGTGTGGGGTACAGAGATGAGGTAGTCATTCAAAGATGAGGTAGTCCATGTAACTTATTGTGACTTGTTCGGCTGATTTTTACTCCTGAACTTATTTAGGCTTACCATAACGAAGGGGTTGAATACTTATTGACTAAAGACATTTCAGCTTTTCATTTTTAATGAATTTGTAAACATTTTTTTTTAAATGTCACTTTGACATTATGGGATATTGTGTGTAGGCCACTGACAAACAAATCTCAATTGAATCCATTTTAAATTCAAAATGTGAAAGAGTCGAGGGGTGTGAATACTTTCTGAAGGCAGTGTATCTAAATGTTCCTGAGATGTAGGATTAAGTGCACGTCTGTGGTGAGGGCTAACGTCTGTGGTGAGGGCTAACGTCTGTGGTGAGGGCTAACGTCTGGGCTGAGGGCTAACGTCTGGGCTGAGGGCTAACTAATGTCACCCGTAGTTTCCTAACTTGCTCCTCACCACGGTCTCCCCTGCAAACTGTGACAGCAGTTGGAAGATGATTGCCAGTCTTCTCATGTTGGATTGGCACCAGCTGCTTTGGCATGTTTCTCTCTCTCGGCCACAGGATATGTAGCCAATTACCTTGATGAGCCGATCTGTTGGCCCGTCACACTTCCTGTTGCTCTCCCTCCCATAGTGCTCTGACTCATTCCCATCATCATTTGACATGAGCCAGACCTAGCTGTGTTTTTCTGTGCATGTGGTTGGCTCTCATAAAATGTCTTCATCGAACACTTCCATGCTCTAGTGAGCTCTCTTTACAGTCACCCTGATGGTTAGCAATGAAACATTCACTACCTCCATCCCCTTTATTCTCCCTCCTTTCTAAAAGCAAACAAACTTATTTTCCCTCTGTTCTCTGGTATTCCCTCCTCTTTTTCCCCCTGACCTTTCAGTATATGATTCCCAGCTAACATTCAGCGAATGCTTTCCCATATGGGGCAGTCAGCCTTTTTGAAAGGAAGATAATTATTCCAAATAGCTGTGTCTGAGTGCTGTACTCATGTTCCCAGACCTGACTCGACCAGGCTAGAGCAGGCAGGAATGGCAAGGATCCCTCTCTCCTCCTTAATGGTTTCCACATGGAACTCTGGAGTGGGCGGCCAAGCCTACAGTACAGGCAGAAAACTCCAAATTTAGAAGAAATATGAAAATTGTCAAATGCGGCTTCCTTTGCAAGGGAGACAAGCCCAGCCCCCCCTCCACCTTGCCCCCTCCCTCCCCCGTAGATCTCCTTCTCAGACATTGCAGGTCATAGGCTGAGGTTACGGGGCCCTCACGCTAGCAAATCACAGAGCTCTGGGGGCTTTCCCTCGTAGGTGCCTGCCCCTCGCCTCATATAAGGTCAAAGAAAAGTCTGTGCTCCCCAAGCCTTGTACCGGGAACCCCCATTCAACCAGTTGGGCTCACACATCGGCCATGGTAGCAGTGTTGGGAAGCTCCCCAACACCTCCCACTTCCACCTCCCACCCCCACCCGGGCCTCACCACTCAGCATCAGCCACCGGGCCAAGTCTAGGACAGACAGCAACACAGGAGCCACCGAGGACCAGGGCCACAGGCAAAAGACAGCAGCACAAAGGTAAGTCTGCCTCTGCTACACAGCCTTACACACACCCCCTTACGTACCGTATTTATTTGGAGAGTGAAGCTAACTTTTAATTTGGCTCTATACTCCAGCATTCTGGACTGGAGATGAATTGTTTTGTATGAGGAGAAAGTACAGAATGTCACCTTTTTATTTGAGAGTATTTTCATACATATCTATTATACCGTTTAGAAATTAAAGCACTTTGTATCTAATCCCCCCATTTGAATGTGTCTTAAGTATTTGGTTAAATTATTTTACAGTATATTAAAGTAGTCAAATGTTTAGTATTTGGTCCCATATTCCTAGCACACAATTACTACATGAAGCTTGTGACTTTACACACTTGTTGGATGCATTCGCAGTTTGTATTAGATGCATTTTGGGTTATGTTGTGCTCAATATAAATGAATGGTAAATAATGTATTGTGTCATTTTGGAGTAACTTTTATTGTAAATAAGAATAGAATGTTTCTGAACACACACAAAGAGCATGCACCTCAAAGCATGCAAACCTCTCACCATTACCAATAACAGGAGAGGTTAGCATTTTGGGGGGTATGATCATTGTTCCTCTATAACTTTCTCACTAAGCATTATTCACAATTCATTAATATAAGTGAATTTGTCCAAATACTTATGAAAAAACATGTTAAAATGGGGGACTACATACATAAAGAGCTTTCATTTCTAAAACACATACTTTATGAAACAAACCTCAAATAAGATGTGACATTCTGTACTGTCACCTCATATAAAACATTTGATCTCAAATCCAAAATGGTGGAGTATAGAGCCATATGTACATATTTTAGCTTCACTGTCCAATTACATACTTAGGGGAGTGTACATCTTTAGAGACAGGGTTCACTCCCCCAAAGTGGAAAATAGTCCACAGTTGACTGGTATATGTGACATATTGTATGGTCAAGTGATACCCTGATAGATGCTCATAGGTAGAAGTCTTGATGTGGCAGACAGGTAGGCGATCAACAGAGTACAAGGTTGAAGGTGACTGATAGAGAGTTCTTTGTCACCTGTCATCTTCTCCTGTCTGTGCTGGAGGCTGAGGGCTGGATGACCTGGGGTCACGGTGTTTTTGTCTGCCAGGCGCGTCTGTGGTCGCGCCACGGTGACATGTCTGTTGTAGCGCCACGGTGACATGTCTGTTGTGTCAGTGTGTCATGATGACAGAAAGCAGGTTAAACTGACACTGAGCTGATGAACAGCCAGGAGAAAGAGATGACTCTCAGTGGGACACAGAATCAGTGTTACTCTTCGTACTGTTTGGTTTCAACCTTAAGGCTGCTGCCATTGTCAGCAAGACAATGGTTTACTGAGTTAGTGCGGGCGGGAGTGCATTAGGCTTCTTCAGTGAATACTTGACCTTGTGTTAGGTGACACAACAACTCATCTGAATGTGGTGGGGCCAGACGAGCACCACTAACAATGATCTCATGTCTATATTCTTGTGGTTTAATATAACAATCAATAAGAGTGTGGAGGTATAACTGAAGTTGTAATCATGTCAGGGTGGAGGTATAATTTAAGTTGTAATCCTGTCAGGATGGAGGTATAACTGAAGTTGTAATCCTGTCAGGTTGGAGGTATAACTGAAGTTGTAATCATGTCAGGGTGGAGCTATAACTGAAGTTGTAATCATGTCAGGGTGGAGGTATAACTGAAGTTGTATTCCTGTCAGATTAGAAGGAATAACTGAGGTGGTAATCCTGTCAGGATGGAGGTATAACTGAAGTTGTAATCATGTCAGGATGGAGGTATAACTGAAGTTGTAATCATGTCAGGATGGAGGTATAACTGAAGTTGTAATCATGTCAGGGTGGAGGTATAACTGAAGTTGTAATCCTGTCAGGTTGGAGGTATAACTGAAGTTGTAATCATGTCAGGGTGGAGCTATAACTGAAGTTGTAATCATGTCAGGGTGGACCTATAACTGAAGTTGTAATCATGTCAGGGTGGAGCTATAACTGAAGTTGTAATCATGTCAGGATGGAGGTATAACTGAAGTTGTAATCCTGTCTGAAGTTGTAATCCTGGGTGGAGTTGTAATCATGTATGACTATGAAGTTGTAATCATGTCAGGGTGGACCTATAACTGAAGTTGTAATCATGTCAGGGTGGAGCTATAACTGAAGTTGTAATCATGTCAGGGTGGACCTATAACTGAAGTTGTAATCATGTCAGGGTGGACCTATAACTGAAGTTGTAATCATGTCAGGATGGAGCTATAACTGAAGTTGTAATCATGTCAGGGTGGCGGTATAACTGAAGTTGTAATCCTGTCAGGTTGGAGGTATAACTGAAGTTGTAATCCTGTCAGGATGGAGGTATAACTGAAGTTGTAATCATGTCAGGGTGGCGGTATAACTGAAGTTGTAATCCTGTCAGGTTGGAGGTATAATTGAAGTTGTAATCCTGTCAGGCTAGACAAGCAGCATTTACAGTCTCTGTTGTCCTTTTACTTATATAATGGAAATAATGTGGTCACTTTTCACCTCTGCTATTTCAATATGTGTGTGTTTACATGAAGGAGAGTGAAAGTGGTCAAGGTTGAGGGCTAATTAATATAATAAATAAATATAATAATTTACTATTACCTGAACAATGGCAGACACTTTCTACTGGTGGGACTATTCTATTACTCAGTTCCTTCACAACAAGTGGCTAGCAATACAGCCTGAATCTAATCACCATGGAAACTAAAAATAATGTGTTGTCTGCTTTATATTACCTCAACATGCCTAGCAATTCTATTAACTGTCTAAATTTAGTTCAAGATGTATGTATCTGTTGTTTTCCTCTTTTGCTGCTTTAACTTTGATACAGGCCTGGTGTTTAGCTGTTTCCTATAAATCAGTGGTGTGATCCTGATTAATGCAGCACTTCATCGTGTCGGTCAGTTGGTTGATATTAGGCAGCTACGCAACAGAACGACCGATGCCTCCACACACCGCTTCAGTGTCATAAGCAGACGGTTCTATAAACATGGATGATATTCATTAACATTGTGACAGTCTACAAAATGTGTACACAAATAAATGCAACGCTGTAGCGTCTTCCGACATGAAGTTATATTTCATCAGGGTATGAAAAGGGAAATGTGAACACAACCCCCCCCCCCCCCGCCCTTAACCTATTTATACAATCAGTCATTTCTGGTAGACTTGTCTTTGGAAAATCAATGGTATTTTCCACCATATCTGTGTATTAATGCAGAATGCCATATTAGTACATGGATGGATGGTATAGATAGATTGATTGATTAAAATGAGGGGATTGGAGATGGAGACTGTGAGGGAGGGAGAGGAAACCGTCTGGAAGCCATCAAACCACAGAGCCTTTTCACATGACCCTGTAATGACCCTGGCTCTTCCTCCCCAGGGGACCCCCGTTCCCAGGGTCCCTCTCACATGTACACCAGGGTGGGAGGGGAAACAAGGGGTTAAGTCCTCAGAGAATGACCAAGACCTCTTTCCAGATGCTCAAAGGAGGACAGACAGAAAACCCTGGCCTGATCATACACACACCTACATACTGTATTCTCTCCCTCCCTCTCACTCTCAGGAACACACACACAATACCACAGAGGTTGTTTGGTTCTCTTCTATACTGTCTATATGGGTGGGTGAGGTTATCTCCATACTTTGTCTTACCATCCTTTGGATGCTATAGCAGCTCAAGCAATTTTTCCGTAGCTACACCCTCACATTCATGATTCCATCTCTCTCTCTCTCTCTCTCTCAGCATTCTGGGAATGCTTCAGTCGTTTTATAACTTCCTCCCTGGGTTGTAAAATGCTTTTCCTGCTGGGCTTATATGACTCCTCAAAAAGATACTAGATTGTCTTTTTGAAATCTCTGATTTATCTAGTCAATTTAATGCCCACTGTTCTTTGCCTCTTACATATGGCTAATTCCTTCTCTTATTTAATTGTGTGCATGTTTGATGCACATTCACAACCTTTGACACCTGGCTGAAGAAATTGGCCAATTATTGCTCAATTCTGTTTATCCATGAGCTGTATGAGCGTAAGAAGGAACTTCACCCCCTGTGTAAGAAAGTCAGTCGTAAATCAGTAAGTGTATTATTCGTCTGTAGTGTTTTTAAGTCCATTATAGTTCTTGTTAATAGTGTATTATTCATCTGTAGTGTTTTAAGTCCATTATTGTTGTATTATTTTTCTTTAACCTTTATCTAACTAGGCCGGTCAGTTTAGAACAAATTCTTAATTACAATGACGGCCTACCCTGGCCAAACCCTAACCCGGACCACGCTGGGCCAATTGCGCACCGCCCTATGGGAATCCCAATCACGGCCGGTTGTGATACAGCCTGGAATTGAACCAGGGTCTGCAGTGACACCTCTAGCACTGAGATGCAGTGCCTTAGAACGCTGCACCACTCGGGAGCCCAAGATAGTGTATTATTCATCTGTAGTGTTTTAAAGTAAATTATAGTTCTTCATCATCTTTGTTTTATTTTCTGGCTATTCTAAAAAATAATTTACAATTCACTATCTAACCTACACACAAGCCAATGCGCAGGCACACACACACACACACACACACACACACACACACACACACACACACACACACACACACACACACACACACACACACACACACACACACACACACACACACACACACACACACACACACACACACACACACACACACACACACACACACACAACCTTCTTTGGCCCATTGTGATAGGATGAATCTCTTTCCTCAGAAATTCTCTTGAGAAATCCACCCAACCCAAATTACCAAAGTGCTGGGAATCCTGTGTTTATGGAAGGCATCTGAGGGAGCGTTGTGGGATCAGGCATGGGGGGGGGCTCTGCTGTCCTGGATCTGAGATAGGATGAGAAACACAGCACATTGACCTACCATGGTGAAGATGGGGCAAGTACTTTCAAGTCCAAACAAGACGGGCCCCCAAAACTAGAAATATGCTTCAAGTAAACAGTTTATTATGTAAGAGACGCATTGACAGCCTTTGATTTCACAGCTTATTTGACTGTCGCTTAGGCATTAGCACAATCGATCACAGTAATAATTTATCTTCTGGATGGTTTAGTTAGACAGGGATGCACAAAGTTGCTTCCATAAGTTGTCAAATACTACTCTGATCATAATGTCTCAATGTATATGCATGTGTTACAAAGTAAGGCCCACGTGAATGTTTACCATGACTATTCAATTAGCCTCTACTGTGACATTCATTTGTTTCTTTGTTCTTTGCCTCTGAATTCTGAGAGAGAGAGCTCAGAAGTACTAGAGAGGGCTGAGCTTCATCAACATCTGATTCATCCTCTGTGGTAGACACAGAGAGCAGGCAGAAGAGGGAGAAAGAAAAGAGGAGAGGGAGAGGGAGGCCCCCCCTCACCCTCCTCACGCTTCCTGCCTAGATGATTTAAGGAGATGGGGAGAAATGAGAGGGGACCTTAAAAGGCAATGTTTGGGCGTCCATTATCAGGCCATGGGTCTGTGTAAACACAGTGTCTGCCTGCACGTCTGTCTGTATATCTGTGGAGGTGAGCACTTTGGCACAAGCTTCACAGTTAGAGACACTTGCACACACTCACTCACATACACACCAAAGTAAGCAAGTGCTGGCAATGTATTTTTCACCTTGTCACTTTCAAGTGATAGTTTCTTGACATCGGAGAAGAGTTGAAGTGAAAAGGTTTACAAATCATTTTGACAGATGTTTAGGCTGGAAAGGTCTTCAGTTATACGTTAAAATAGCCAGGTATTTAAACCAATGATATTCAGAACATTACATTCATAACATCTAGCATATGCCGTATACACGGCTCTTTCCATGACATACTGACCAGGTGAAAGCTATGGACCCTTATTGATGTCACTTGTTAAATCCACTTGAATCAGTGTAGATGAAGGGGAGGAGATAAATTATGGAAGGATTTTTAGGCCTTCAGACAATTGAGACACTGTGTATGTGTGCCATTCAGGGGGAGAATGGGCAAGACAAAAGATTTAAGTGCCTTTGAACGCGGTATGGTAGTAGGTGGGGGGGGGGGGGATTGTTCATAATGTGTATAGCAAACTGTAGGCAAAGGTATATCCTTGCCTATACATGCATAGTAGTACAGACACCATTTAATAATCAAAATAATGTGCACCCTTGCTGTTGTATATGGCTAGATAACATTGATGTCATAACAACTACACTAGGTAAAACCGGATAAAACCGGATAAAACCGGATAAGTTCTAGCTACTCAAAACTTATGAGGAATCCCGAGTCCGTACAGCGATGAAACAAGACAGTAACTGCTAACAAATGGATACCAAGAAATTGGGGGGTAAAAAATCATTTAAAAAATGAGTATCCTGATTGAATTATTTTGATTTCTCTATACATATACACACTGACTGGTTCAAATAAATCAATATGGTGAAGTGGCAGCAGCGTAGCCGGAAGGTTGCAAGTTCAAACCCCCGAGCTGACAAGGTACAAATCTGTCATTCTGCCTCTGAACAGGCAGTTAACCCGCTGTTCCTAGGCTGTCATTGAAAATAAGAATTTGTTCTTAACTGACTTGCCTGGTTAAATAAAGGTAAAAAAGTGAACACGACATCATCTTTATAAGTCAAAGTAATTTAATAAGTACTTGAAATGTTTGAGTTTAGCAGTCCACCTTACTTAGAAACTATGAATTATCATTACTCAAATGTAACTGTAAGTTTCCTTTTACTCATAGCCAGTCAATCATTAATATAACAATAATATAACAATACTTTTAGCAAAAAAAAATATATTTAATTACAAATCCGTAGAAACTATGAGAATAAAAAAGGTTTTGTGAAACATCACAGCACAGTTGAATTCGGAAAGTATTCAGACCCCTGACTTTTTCCACACTTTGTTACGTTACAGCCTAACTCTAAAATTGATTATATCGTTTTTTCCCTCATCAGTCTACACACAATGCTCCATAATGACAAAGAAAAAACTGTTTTTGTTATAAAGAATAGAAAATGTAAGTACATAAATATTCAGACACTTTTACTCAGGACTTTGATGAAGCACTTTTGGCAGTGATTACAGCCTCGAGTCTTCCTGGGTATGACCCTACAAGCTTGGCACACCTGTATTTGAGGAGTTTCTCCCATTCTTCTCCGCAGATCCTCTCAAGCTCTCAGGTTGGATGGGGAGCGTTGCTGCACAGCTATTTTCAGGTTTTTCCAGAGATGTTCGATTAGGTTCAAGTCCAGGCTCTGGCTGGTCCACTCAAGGACCTTCAGAGACCTGTCCCAAAGCCACTCCTGCATTGTCTTGGCTGTGTGCTTAGGGTTTTTGTCCTGTTGAAAGATGAACCTTCACCCCAGTCTGAGGTCCTGAGCTGGTTTTCATCAAGGATCTCTCTCTACTTTGCTCAGTTCTTCTTTTACTCAATCCTGACAAGTCTCCCAGTCCCTGCCGCTGAAAAACATGCCCGCAGCATGATGCTGCCACCACCATGCTTCACCGTAGGGATGTTGCCAGGTTTCCTCCAGACATGACACTTGGTATTAAGGCCAAAGAGTTCAATCTTGGTTTCATCAGACTGGAGAATCTTGTTCCTCATGGTCTGAGAGTCCTTTAGGTGCCCAAACTCCAAGAGGGCTGTCGTGCCTTTTTCTGAAGAGTTGCTTCCGTTTGGCCACTCTACCATAAAGGCCTGATTGGTGGTGCTGCAGAGATGGTTGTCCTTCTGGAAGGTTCTCCACAAAGGAACTCTGGAGCTCTGTCAGAGTGACCATCGGGTTCTTGGTCACCTCCCTGACCAAGGCCCTTCTCCTCCGATTGCTCAGTTTGGCCTGGCGGCCAGCTCTAGGAAGAGTCTTGGTGGTTACCATCTTCTTCCATTTAAGATTGATTGAAGCCATTGTGCTCTTGGGGAACTTCAATGCTGCAGAAATGTTTTGGTACCCTTCTATGGACCATTCCTTCAACATCATGGCTTGGTTTTTGCTCTAACATGCACTGTCAACTCTGGGGCCTTATATAGACAGGTGTCTGCCTTTCCAAATCATGTCCAATCAATTGAATTTACCACAGGTGGTAATCAAGTTGTAGAAACATCTCAGGGATGTTCAATGGACACAGGATGCACTTGAGCTCAATATTGAGTGTCATAGCAAAGAGTCTGAATACGTATGTAAATAAGGTATTTCTGATTTTATGAATTAGCAAAAATGTGCCTTGTCTCCCCTCTTCCCTCACTGTAAACGCCAATGTGCTGTCATTACTCACATTTTTGGAGGAAACCTGTTGCACTAAATATTTCTGAGTACAGTAACATAAAGTGGTTTTATATTCATTACTGAAACCGATAGTCACTGTGACCCTGTAGGCCAGGGATCCAGATTTGAGTTGTATCAGCTTGATATTCTTTATTAACGCCCCCCAATAAGCCACCCCTCCAATATAATTTCCCAGTGGGCCTTGCCTTTTTGAGTGAATTGTGGAGTTTACTACCCATGGCTGTATTTGTTAGTGACAGAGACATGGTTGTTGAATTTGTTAATTTTCAGTCCTGTGGCCTTCACCAAGTGAGTCCATAGGCAAATGTTATCATTAGAATTAAACTCTTTATGACAATACATTACATATCTCATAAAGTCTTATTTTGAGGCTTAGCTTAACTCGATTACAGTGGTCTGAAATTCATGGTTTGCAGGCCACATTAGATCTGCAAGTAGGGTTGCTAAATTCCAGTAGCTTTCCCAAAATTCCCAGATTTTCAAAAAAAGGAGGATTTCCAGGAATCTTACATTTCCCAGGTTTTCCATAAATCTCGGTAGTAACAGAACTTTGCAACCCTACCTGCAAGTCACATTATTCTGCCTTGCAAAGTGATGTGTAATTCCTATTAGAATCCATCCAGAGTGGGGATATCCAACAGCTTAAATGTGTATCCACCAGCAGCCTGCATTCATAATGTCTGCCAGGGTCAGTGGGAGACTACCTAAACCATTTAAACTGGAATAACTGGAATAACCATTTCAATAACAGTTGCAAAAATTCTAACTAAATGATTGGATTAGTTTAAAAATGTATGTTATTTATCTTTGGGTAACATAAAATCAATCACCACATGCAAAACATGCAAAAACACAGATATACAGTATATCTTTTTTTCAAAGAATCTACCTGCAGTAGAGCATACTGGGAAAAAGTTAATTTGTTCTCATAACTTTTTTTTAAATTGTTGGTGTGACTTCTCATTTAGTTGTGAGTCAGTATCACAAACATTTAAGTAACAGTGGCTTTGAGTTCAACTTACTAGAAGTATTTGAGTTGGAAATAGCTTTGGGTTTACAGTGTAATAGTAAAATGTTTTTAACAAGGAGCATGGGAAACAGGAAATGATTACAGAATGTGATGTTTATTGTTTTGTGTTGGTTATTAAGTGTCTGTGGTATCAGTATCATTAGACACAGAGCATGGGAGAGTGTTGTGTTTGTTAGTAATGTTTTCCCGGCCTGTAGATATCTGTTTGGGTAAGACATCCGGGGTCCTGGGTGAGACCTGTATATACAGTGCATTCAGAAAGTTCACACACCCCTTGACTTTCTCCACATGTTGTTGTGTTATATGCAGCCTGAATTGAAAATGGATTCAATTGAGATGTTCTGTCTCTGGCCTACACACAATACCCCATAATGTCAAAGTTGAATAATGTTTTTAGAAATGTATACAAATTACCCTGGCTGCTGCAATACTTCACTTTAGTCTCTGGTAGACTCCCAGCACTTTATTTAGGAAACACCTCACTTTAGTCTCTGGTAGACTCCCAGCACGTTATTTAGGCAACACCTCACGTTAGTCTCTGGTAGACTCCCAGCATGTTATTTAGGCAATACTTCACTTTAGTCTGTGGTAGACTCCCAGCACGTTATTTAGGCAATACTTCACTTTAGTCTCTGGTAGACTCCCAGCACTTTATTTAGGAAACACCTCACTTTAGTCTCTGGTAGACTCCCAGCATGTTATTTAGGCAATACTTCACTTTAGTCTGTGGTAGACTCCCAGCACGTTATTTAGGCAATACTTCACTTTAGTCTCTGGTAGACTCCCAGCACGTTATTTAGGCAACACCTCACGTTAGTCTCTGGTAGACTCCCAGCACGTTATTTAGGCAACACCTCACTTTAGTCTGTGGTAGACTCCCAGCACATTATTTAGGCAATACTTCACTTTAGTCTCTGGTAGACTCCCAGCACGTTATTTAGGCAACACCTCACGTTAGTCTCTGGTAGACTCCCAGCACGTTATTTAGGCAACACCTCACTTTAGTCTCTGGTAGACTCCCAGCACGTTATTTAGGCAACACCTCACTTTAGTCTCTGGTAGACTCCCAGCACGTTATTTAGGCAACACCTCACGTTAGTCTCTGATAGACTCCCAGCACGTTATTTAGGCAACACCTCACGTTAGTCTCTGGTAGACTCCCAGCACGTTATTTAGGCAACACCTCACGTTAGTCTCTGGTAGACTCCCAGCTCGTTATTTAGACAATATGGCAGCCCTTCTTTGTGACTGCTCTTGGATTTTTCTGGCTTCTCCTTCACCTTCGCGCCCTTTTCCCTTTTATGTCAGTCAGCAGCATTCTGTGACTAGAAAAGGGAATGTATGCAGCCAGCCGACAAGAGAGCGAGAGGTGGAGGAGGGGCATGCACGTTGAGAGCAGAGACAAACTATCTGCCTTCCTGCAAGAGCCTGAAAGAGTGAATGCTTATCGAAAGTTCAGCTACATTTTCCGGCTCAGAATTCCTTATAAGGGCAGAGGGAGGCTCCAGGAGAGGTTGGTTGAAACAACCTCGAGCTCTTTCGTCTTGGGGAGAGCTCCAAATTGCTCTGGAATTCTCCCCTTGTTTCTTCTTTATTTTCTTCACCTCTTTTTGGTTTTGCTTTCCCTCTTTGGACTAAACTGAAAACTCATTCAGTTGAATTACATGAGATTTATTGTACTCCTAAATAGACCTCATCATAGCAGCTTTTGGACACTTAGTTTGGACTCTTGTCTGTGAGAACAACGTAGAGCATGGCTCTGTATAGGTCCTCTCACTAAGCTAGTCAGTATCTCTACAGGCCATGTCTTAGCCACAAAACGTGACACCGCTATCCATGAGCCCATACTGTTGAGTGTCCAGTTCCTGTGTGTGTCTGTGTGAAGTCTTGTGAGTCTGCTGGAACTAGTGTTGAACTGTTCTCTTCTATATCTATCCTATTTCATTGTGGGGTAAACAGCAGAGGTCTGCCGGGACACACTGAACTAAAGAGCAGGACATACACTGTATCCCATATGTGAGAATCACATGCAGTCCCACAGTTACATCAACCTAATCCTCCTCAGAGTTCAGAAATCATAGTTGTGATAGACAGCTGATGTCACTTATTAGAAATGTTATTAATAATGCTTTCATTTAGTCTGGTGTGTCACTGTGAGTATCACAACTCCCATTTCTCATCCTGGGTCAACTCCCACCCTCATCCTGGAGCCAACTCCCATTTCTCATCCTGGGTCAACTCCCATCCCTCATCCTGGGTCAACTCCCATCCCTCATCCTGGGTCAACTCCCACCCTCATCCTGGGCCAACTCCCATTTCTCATCCTGGGTCAACTCCCATCCCTCATCCTGGGCCAACTCCCATCCCTCATCCTGGGTCAACTCCCATCCCTCATCCTGGGTCAACTCCCATCCCACATCCTGGGTCAACTCCCATCCCACATCCTGGGTCAACTCCCATCCCACATTCCGGGTCAACTCCCATCCCACATCCTGGGTCAACTCCCATCGCTCACCCCGGGTCAACTCCCATCGCTCACCCCGGGTCAACTCCCATCGCTCACCCCGGGTCAACTCCCATCCCACATCCCGGGTCAACTCCCATCGCTCACCCCGGGTCAACTCCCATCGCTCGCCCCGGGTCAACTCCCATTGCTCACCCCGGGTCAACTCCCATCCCTCACCCCGGGTCAACTCCCATCGCTCGCCCCGGGTCAACTCCCATTGCTCACCCCGGGTCAACTCCCATCGCTCACCCCGGGTCAACTCCCATCGCTCGCCCCGGGTCAACTCCCATCCCTCACCCCGGGTCAACTCCCATTCCTCACCCCGGGTCAACTCCCATCGCTCGCCCTGGGTCAACTCCCATCGCTCACCCCGGGTCAACTCCCATTGCTCACCCCGGGTCAACTCCCATTGCTCACCCCGGGTCAACTCCCATCGCTCACCCCGGGTCAACTCCCATCGCTCACCCCGGGTCAACTCCCATCGCTCACCCCGGGTCAACTCCCATCGCTCACCCCGGGTCAACTCCCATCCCTCACCCCGGGTCAACTCCCATCCTCACCCCGGGTCAACTCCCATCGCTCACCCCGGGTCAACTCCCATCGCTCACCCCGGGTCAACTCCCATTGCTCGCCCCGGGTCAACTCCCATTGCTCACCCCGGGTCAACTCCCATCGCTCACCCCGGGTCAACTCCCATCGCTCGCCCCGGGTCAACTCCCATCCCTCACCCCGGGTCAACTCCCATTCCTCACCCCGGGTCAACTCCCATTCCTCACCCCGGGTCAACTCCCATTCCTCACCCCGGGTCAACTCCCATCGCTCGACCCGGGTCAACTCCCATCGCTCACCCCGGGTCAACTCCCATTGCTCACCCCGGGTCAACTCCCATCGCTCACCCCGGGTCAACTCCCATCGCTCACCCCGGGTCAACTCCCATCGCTCACCCCGGGTCAACTCCCATTGCTCACCCCGGGTCAACTCCCATCGCTCACCCCAGGTCAACTCCCATCCCTCACCCCGGGTCAACTCCCATTGCTCACCCCGGGTCAACTCCCATCGCTCACCCCGGGTCAACTCCCATTGCTCACCCCGGGTCAACTCCCATCGCTCACCCCGGGTCAACTCCCATCGCTCGCCCCGGGTCAACTCCCATTGCTCACCCCGGGTCAACTCCCATCCCTCACCCCGGGTCAACTCCCATCCCTCATCCCAGGTCAACTCCCATCCCTCATCCCGGGTCAACTCCCATCCCTCACCCTGGGTCAACTCCCATCCCTCATCCCGGGTCAACTCCCATCCCCAAAGGGCACAGTCAGTACGTCTGTCTAAGTTGGCTGAAAGTCACCGAGGGGAAGGCTGTGTATCAGAAGATATCAGATCCAAGGAAATTTGTTTGAAACCTTACTATCCCCAGCGTCCCACAACATCACTTCCCCCGCGATAGAATAAGCTGATAGTGTGTTCTTTACTCTAATTCCATTATGGGTGTTGTTGACTCAGAGTTGTATTTTTACAACCAAGCATAATCACTAAATAAGTTACTGTAACTAAAATCAGATATAGTCTCTGAGCTCCATGGGAGTTTCCTCCTCCCTCCTCCCCCTGTTTCTCCTCCTCGTGGTGGCTGAGGTCTGATGTTGGGAGGCAGGGCACTGTGGTGTCCTGACCTTAGTGATTCCCAGAGTCCCAGGGACCTAGTAACCATGACACACAGTGACACACATTCTGCCCCTACAACTAGCAACTAGCATAAACTAGCATAAACACCAACTAGCAACTAGCATACATAAACTACCAACTAGCATAAACACACACATCTACAGTCAGTTAAATTGTTGTTATAATGTTAAAATATTTAACTGGTTATCTTATCTAACGTATATGTTTACACCTGTCTACATTCTAAATAAATAGCAATAAAAATCTACTGAGAAATGGTGCATGCCGACTTTAATTGAGAAAGGAGTGGGAGCAAGGCTAACGGGATGAGAAATGAGAAGTACCTATGCAGTGATTGAGCAAGAGATTTCAGAGTGGTATAGCTGAGGGAGGAATCCTGGATGTAGCATGAAGAGTAGAGGAAGTGGGTTTAGAACAGAGGGAGAGGGGGAGCTGGTTGGGGTTTGGCTGGGCGTCCTGCAGGTAGGGGCTTAGTTTGGGTGATGCTGCTGGCACTCTACCCCATCTGCAGTTGCTGTGAGAAGAACGTGCTGGAACAGGAGATGGCACCACACCCTTACAGTCATTACGGCAGCATCTCTTAACAACATGCTGCTGATCAGAACTCTCTGTGGCCACAATCCAACATGGCTAAAGCTCCTGGAAAATCAGTGCCACAGGCATCCCAAAACATCCCCAGTACACCAATCCCTAGCAGTGAGGGACCGGGATATAATAATAATAATAATATATGCCATTTAGCAGACACTTTTATCCAAAGCGACTTACATATAGATAGGGGTAGGGTGGGATGGGCTAACAACTTGCACACAGGTGGGTGGGCTGTTGTGTGCAATGACGGGGGGTTGGGAAGCTACAGGGAGGAATGCTAGTGGGAGCAGGGAGCAAAGGGAACACGGACAGGATGGAGCAGCGTTTAAATATGCAGGCAGGAAGGCAAGCAGGGGTCAAAGTCGTTTCCTGTTCCCCAACAATAACGTTTACAACCCCCACATTCCCCAACATAGAGCCAGCCAGCCTCACTCTTTATGGTACCACCTCTCTTACAGTTTCCAATTAGAAAAGAACTGTACAGACAAGACAACTTTCACAATTGAGTTCAGAATGGGTGCTTCATGTTGTTTGGTGAATGCCCTTAAGAATACTTCCGTTGCTCTTTTTTCCCTACAGGTCAGTCTGAGCTGGGGTCTTAGACAAGAAACAAACCAGAGAGGTTCTAACACCATCCACTTTGCTAGTCAAAACAACCCTTATCTTTAGTGACGTGAAGAGAAGACAGGTAAGGTATGATTGGGTGGGTGGGTGTGCCAGAACATTGGCATTGATATTTTACTGTGTAACTCTATTGCTTGGTCCTCAGGCCCCAGGTGCAGTGCTGCATCTCTGGTCAATTGGGAGTCTGAGATGAAGCACTGTAGCTCGGGAAGGAGGGTGCTGCTACAGTGGGGTGAGCAGTCTGGGACAGAGGGATAGCTCTTTCTATCTCTATGCCTTATAATCATGGAGACCATACATGGAAGCTGTTATTGTGGCGATATGAGCTCAGAATATTAGGGAAGAAGGACCCCCGTAACAGGTTCTGCCCCTCCCAGTCTCTTTTGCTTTCTCTCTCTCTCTCTCTCTCTCTCTCTCTCTCTCTCTCTCTCTCTCTCTCTCTCTCTCTCTCTCTCTCTCTCTCTCTCTCTCTCTCTCTCTCTCTCTCTCTCTCGCACTCTCTCTCTCGCACTCTCTCTCTCGCACTCCCTCTCTCGCACTCCCTCTCTCTGTCTCTCACAGGTCTGGACACATATCTGAGATACCAAATCATCATTCCACCCATGATGTTAACATGTTAATGGACCATTAAAGACTAGTTCCTGGTGTGTTTTCCATGCTATAATTGATCTCCTCCTCCTGAGTGCATTACCCTGGGCTTTTCCTCGCCCCCGGGGTCCAGTTTTCCCAGGAATCCCTTGGGTAATCACAACGGGGATTCCTGGAAATACTGTTCTTGGGGGTGGGGCTTGACTACATGGATCTGGGATAGTAATACAATCTGCTTGTAAGATGTTCCACAGGCATGTGGTTGCATCGTAATGTCATGTGAAAATGATATGACTGGGGAAGGACGATAAATAAACAGATGGAACTAGCTACTGCATACGGTACAGAATATCTTGATGCAAGGCCATTCTGGGTGCATACTCTGATGTAAATTACGCTACACCATTTTATATGCATTTCACTGTCAGAGGATCTTAATAAAGGCATATCATGTTATATAACAGCTATTTATAACTCCACTTTTTTCTTATTTTTTTTATGGGCAATGTTGCCACTGTGCAAATGTTAAAACTCAATAAAAGTTAACAATTCCAACATGTCTATCTCAGTCTTTCAACTTTATTGCAACACTGCAATTTTGATCATCATGTAAACATGCTGGAATGACCCAAATCTAATTCTGGACAAACTGCCAAATATGAACACAGTGCCCTCTACGTGTAGAAATCAACACTACACATTGCTTGTCAAATCTTTCACCACAAGGGGTCAGAGTTGAGCCACTTCCTTACATGTACTAGAGGTAGGCCATCATCCTACATGTGCTACATCAGATTGCCATTATGGCAGACCAAAAATATTTGAGTCTTAACATATTTTAGTTCACATGGAGTAGCATTTAGACATAGAGGAAATGTGTATGAGTTTTTGTGGGCAATATTCTACAAACATCTTCAAGATGACAAGGAGCGTGTACCCCAAACGTGATGTTCTGTGTCCAATACAAGACGAGTTGAAGCAATGTGTAAGTTTTAGACAAATAGATCTCCTTTGGTGGGAAAACCTAAATCACTTTTGTATGTGTCAAATTATTAAAATGGGTAACTTGGACAAAGCTCATATGACTACAGGCAGGGGACTGTACAATGTTCATATAATATGTGAAACAATAAAAACCTTTATTTGGGCACTGGGAAAAGGGAGAAGAAAGTGCTTTGACATGAAATCATTTATGAAGAGATTTAGAAAATCTCTGGGAATGTAGCGTTCTTTTGGGCTCCAGAAACAGGTGCTATACAACCTTACCCCTTCAGGCATTCAGGAAGAACATGCGTCAAAGTAGGCGGGTAGATAGTCACATTCGTAATAGCTTCGCTACACAATATCATCTGTTCATCCATTGACCATCTACTAGACATAGAACATTGTGTGGGCTGCAGAAATCTGAGCTTTCTCCAGCCTGGTATAAGAAAGACGAGCACCCCCTCGGTAAATGTTCCCTAGCTCTGCTGTCGCCTGCCTGCAGTCAGTTGTAAGAGGGTCTTCACGGGAGGGGGAATGTAACGGGCACAGCGTATGAGTAGGAAGGCAGGTAACGAGAGACAGGGAGAGGGTGGCCCTATAAAACTCACTCCCTTCAAGGTTATCTGGAGACACCTCTGGGATCTCATCCAATCAACAGGAGACTCCTCAGGGACCTCTTTCAACCATCTGGGGACTCCTCGGGGATCTCTTTCAACCATCTGGAGACTCCTCAGAGACCTCTTTCAACCATCTGGAGACTCCTCAGAGACCTCTTTCAACCATCTGGAGACTCCTCAGGGACCTCTTTCAATCATGTGGAGAATCCTCAGGGACCTCTTCCAACCAACTGTGGAAGCCCATTCCTCAAAGGAGGGTGGGGGAGGGGAGTGCACACACACAGACACACAAGGCACTTCTGGCATGCCTATATGCTGTAAGCTCTTGGTCATGTTTGGCTCTACTTGCCAACTGGAATCCACTACTGTGTTGATTTGAAATGTTAATGCTGTTCCCTACTGTTGTTCCCTACTGTGAGAAACAGTGGAGACACAGAGAAGGTAATGTAATTCACAGCAGTAAATAAACATATTCATACATTGAATCTGTTGACTTCAATGGCTCTTTGTAAGACTGTGGGTGGCCGTATGTATCAGAGAGGACTTATATTTGCTTTGGAGATGAACTGCTGCATTCAAGATAGACAAAGATGTTAGCAATATGAATAAAACAATTATCAGCATCAAATGACAATACTTAAACCATTAATAGATACATAAGGAAGTTAACACTTTACTCTTTAGTGGCATTATTTCTGTCTGAACTTTGCCTCTTTGGACTAGGGTATTAGCATTTCCCAGATTCCATGTCAACCATGCTATGTCACAGCTCAGCTAACTCACTAGGCTCTAAATGTTATCCACGGTACACAAAAGGTTTCTAAAGTAACCTATGAAAGGTAGCATAGCATGTGTCCCACCAATGAATGAGAATTCAAATACAACAAACATATAACCTTGTAGATAAGTCCTCTGATTAAGTTGGTCTGGTTAATATGCTCCTCCTGCTATCTGCTCCCTCCCGTTGAGTCATCAATGGGAGGGGCACACTTAGCGTTGAGGCACTTGAATACACACCCAAACTCCCTTACCTGCTGATAAAGCTGACTGCAACACACCTTGAATTGGGTTCGGCCCAGTTCAACCCCCTCGCTGAGTCACCAGCTGCTGTCAAGGCCTTGGAATCAGAGGCAGAACAAGCTGAGTCTAACTTTTTACATCCAGACTGAAGAGTGGATAAGGGAAGGGTGACTGACTCGGCTTCGCCAAAGTCAAACCATAGCGTTTGACCAGCACCTTGCCACGTCGACAGGTCACTCTCTGCTAGTGTGAAAGGAAGACTCCCAGTGCTCTTCATGCAGTCAGACTTGTTGGGCCAGGTGCAGGACAGGTATTGGAGATAGAGGAATCTAGTGCCCAAAAGCCAGTTTTAGCATGGGAAACGCCATTGAGGATTTTTACTATTATTTAAAAGTAGTCAACTGGGTGGGACTTCCTAACAGTAGCGATGCGTGGGTCAAATCACTGGGAAGGCCGAGCCCCCCCACAGACACCTTTGTTTTATCACAAAAACCTCCGTCCAGTGAAGTCCACAAAGCATATTGTATGTACAGTAACAGACAGACTTACAGCATGGTCAAGCAAGTTAATGTTTCTAACATTTTTGGACAACTAAACAACTATTGATTTAGAACCACAGATATTTACCGCAAGTCGCAAAGAAAACAGGAGCTGCCTCCACTATTCCAAAACCATTTCAACTTCAACATCATCAAATCTCCTCTGCTTAGTCTAATACAGTGACAACTGCAAGATAACAAAAACAATTTAGTCCAATCAATGTAAACTAAATATTATGTGTGTGCGTGCGTGTGTGTGTGTGCACATTCATGCAAGTAGAAAAACATGTTGACTCACCCTACTTGAACAGAAACGCCAATGCCAACATCTCTTTCACGTTCACAAAACGGTCTTTCACTTATACGTACACGCTTCTATTTTTTGTTGTCCAGGGCTAACTGGCTAAAATGCTTGCTAGCCTAACTTCCATTCGTGGGAAATGTTAGCTAGTTAACATTAGCCTTCTACATTTAGCTACACATTGAACTTCCATCATCTCAGGCCAGGGGCACAACAATGTATGAATTAATGGTTGGATCTGAATCACCGTTATAATCATCGGCCAGTACAGAGAATTAAGTAAAACTACAAGTTCAAATCTCCATCCATGGATAATTTAGGAAGGGGACAATTTTGGTCAGAGAGGTGACCAATAACCCGATGGTCACTCTGTCAGAGCTCCAGAGTTCCTCTGTGGAGATGGGAAATCCTTTCAGAAGGACAACCATCTCTGCAGCACTCCACCAATCAGGCATTTATGTTAGAGTGGCCAGACAGAAGCCACTCCTCAGTAAAAGGCACATGACAGCCCACTTGGAGTTTGCGAAAAGGTACCTAAAGGTCTCTCAGACCATGAGAAACAAGATCCTCTGGTCTGATAAAACCAAGATTGAACTCTTTGGCCTGAATGCCAAGCATCACGTCTGGAGGAAACCTGGCACCATTCCTACGTTGCAGCATGGTGGTGGCAGCATCATGCTGTGGGGATGTTTTTCAGAGGCAGGGACTGGGAGACTTGTCAGGATTGAGGGAAAGATGAACAGAGAAAAGTACAGAGAGATCCTTGATCAAAACCTGCTCCAGAGCGCTCAGGACCTCAGACTGGGGCAAGAGTTTACATTCCAACAGGACAAGGACCCTAAGCACACAGCTAAGACAAGAGTGGCTTCAGGACAAGTCTCTGAATGTTCTTGAGTGGCCCAGCCAGAGCCCGGACTTGAACCCAATCAAACATCTCTGGAGAGGCCTGACAAAAGCTGTGCGATGCTCCCCATCCAACCTGAAAGAGTTTGAAAGGATCTGCAGAGAATGGAAGAAACTCCCCAAATACAGGTGTGCCAAGCTTGTAGCATCATACCCAAGAAGACTCAAGGCTGTAATCGCTGCCAAAGGTGCTTCAACAAAGTACTTAGTAAAGAGTCTGAATAATTATGTAAATGTGATATTTCTTTTTTTATATATATAGATTTGCAAAAAATTCTAAAAACCTGTTTTTGCTTAATTTGGAAAAAGTCAAGAGGTTGTCACGCCTTGGTCATTGTATTTTGTGTTTTTGTTATATGTTTGGGTAGGCCAGAGTGGCTGAGTCAGGGTTCAGACCTGAGCCAACTCTCCCTGTTAATCGTGAAGAGCAATTGCAGTGGGAGAGGCTGCACCACTTGGAGAATTGGACATGGGAGGAGGAATTAGAGGGGAAAGGACCCTGGGCTCAGCCTGGAGAATATCGCCGTCCCAAGGAAGAAATAGAAGCGGATAAAGCGGAGAGGCGCTGGTATGAGGAGGCAGCACGGCGAAGCGGTTGGAAGCTCGAAAAGCAGCCCAAAAAAATTATTGGGCGGGGGCTAGAAGGGAGTATGGCTATGCCAGGTAGGAGACCTGCGCAAACTCCCTGTGCTCACCGTTGGGTTAGAGAGACCGGGGAGCATAGCCCGGAGCGGCACATACCAGCCCTTCCTATTGGCCGGGCTAGAGTGGGCATCGAGCCAGGTAAGCTTGGGCAGGCTCGGTGCTCAAGAGCTCCAGTGCGCCTGCACGGTCCGGTCTATCCAGAGCCACCTCCACACACCAGTCCTCCGGTAGCAGCTCCCCGCACCAGGGTTCCTGTGCGTGTCCTCGATCCAGTACCACCAGTTCCAGCACCACGCACCAGGCCTTCAGTGCGCCTCGCCTGTTCAGCGCAGCCAGCGCTTTTCTCCTCTCCTGCGCTGTCGGAGTCTCCCGCCTGTTTAGCGCAGCCAGAGCCTTTCTTCCCTCCTGCGCTACTGGAGTCTCCTGTCTGTTCAGCGCTATTAGAGCCTTCCTTCCCTCCTGCGCTGTCGGAGTCTCCCGCCTGTTCAGCGCTATCAGAGCCTTCCTTCTCTACAGCGCTGCCGGAGCCTCCTGCCTGTTCGGAGCAGCCTGAGCTGTCAGTCTGCATGAAGCAGCTAGAGCTGCCAGTCTGCCAGGATCTGCCAGTCTGCAGAGAGCTGTCAGGCTGCATTGAGCAGTCAGAGCTGTCAGTCTGCATGAAGCAGCCAGAGATGTCAGTCTGCATGAAGCAGCCAGAGCTGTCAGTCTGCATGAAGCAGCCAGAGCTGTCAGTCTGCATGAAGCAGCCAGAGCTATCAGTCTGTAAGAAGCAGCCAGAGCTGTCAGTCTGCATAGAGCAGCTAGATCCGCCAGTCAGCCATGATCTTCTAGATCTGCCAGACAAGCAGTCTCTTCCAGATCTGCCGGACAACCAGTCTCTTCCAGATCTGCCAGACAACCAGTCTCTTCCAGATCTGCCAGACAACCAGTCTCTTCCAGATCTGCCAGACAACCAGTCTCTTCTAGATCTGCCAGACAACCAGTCTCTTCCAGATCTGCCAGTCAACCAGTCTCTTCCAGATCTGCCAGACAACCAGTCTCTTCCAGATCTGCCAGTCAACCAGAATCTTCCAGTTCCGCCAGCCAGCCAGGATTTACCGGAGCCTACTACCTGCCTGAGCTTCATCTCAGTACTAGGCTTCCTCTCAGTACTGGGCTTCCTCTCAGTACTGGGCTTCCCCTCAGTCCTGGGCTGCCTCTGTCCCGAGCTACCCCTCTGTCCCGAGCTGCCCCTCTGTCCCGAGCTGCCCCTCTGTCCCGAGCTGCCCCTCTGTCCCGAGCTGCCCCTCTGTCCCGAGCTGCTCCTCTGTCCCGAGCTGCCCCTCAGTCCAGTGGGGATCTGGGTGAGGACTATTAGGCCATGGTCGGCGGAGAGGGTGGATTATCCCAGGACGCGAAGGGGAGGAACAAGGACATTAATGGAGTGGGGTCCACGTCCCGAGCCGGAGCCGCCACCATGGACAGACGCCCACCCGGATCCTCCCTATGGTTTGAGGTGCGTCCGGGAGTCTGCACCTTAGGGGGGGGGGGGGTTCTGTCACGCCTTGGTCATTGTATTTTGTGTTTTTGTTATATGTTTGGGTAGGCCAGGGTGTGACATGGGTTTTATGTTGTTTTCGTATTGGGGTTTGTATTATTTGGGATCGCGGCTGATTAGGGGTGTTGTATAGGCTTGGCTGCCTGAGGCGATTCTCAATCAGAGTCAGGTGATTCTCGTTGTCTCTGATTGGGAACCGTATTTAGGGAGCCATAGTTTCGCTTTGTATTTCGTGGGTGATTGTTCCTGTCTTTGTGTAGTGTTCACCAGATAGGCTGTAATAAGTTTCACATTCCGTTTGTTGTTTTTGTATTTAGTATCAGTTATTTCATGTACCGCGTTTCTTTCATTAAAGTCATGAGTAACCAACACGCTGCATTTCGGTCCGACTCTCTTCTTTCAACAGACGAACGCCGTTACAGGGGTCTGAATATTTTCTTACTGCACTGTACATATACACAAAGCAGTACCAGCAAGACTGAGCAAGACCCAGAGATTATGTTCCAAAGAAAATACATAGATTTAGTAAAACATAATGTTGTCCTCTCTGATGTGTTGAATGCTTCACACACAACTGTAGCAGAGAGAGTGGGCTTCCCCTAGGGGCAGCTCATCTTTTTATAGCCTCCCTCATTGATAAAAAAGCCTTTCCAGCTACTGTGCCAGCTTTCTCCTCCCATCATCCATCTTTATCCCTACAAGGTTTCAGGGGAGAGATATACAGGAAGTGTGTGGGGTGGGGTCTCTCTACCCGCATGGACGACCACATATTTTATAATGAAAGTGGTAGCATAGATTCTGTGTATTCCTACATGTATATGACCCACTTTAGGCCACATGTAAGATGATACAGTACCTGGGTACTGCAAGGCTTAGAAAGACACCCACACAGGAAACCTACAAAGAAGTGAAAAGGAAAATACAGGTCACACAAAGCCATCCTATACCAAACAAATTGGCAAAAAACAATCTGAGGTGATTTGCTGCTTCATACCAGCACACAAATGAGCTGGTTTGAGATAAAGACAGGATTAGGTTATGTAGCAGGAAAGGTTTACCTAATATGTGGGACATAAAGAAAGCAACATTGTTGTGTTACTGTGCATGGGGGTATTTCACTGACCCAATCCTTTCACATTACTTAAGGAGGTAAACTACACCGCCTAGCTATTGGTAGGTGATACACAGTGGTGGAAAAAATATCCAATTGTCATACTTAATTAAAAGTAAAGACACTAATAGAAAATGTCTCCAGTAAAAGTGAAAGTCACCCAGTAAAATCCTACTTGAGTAAAAATCTAAAACTATTTGGTTTTAAATATACTTAAGTATCAAAAGTAAATGTAATTGCTTAAATGCACTTAAATATAAAAGTGCAAATTCCTTATATTAAGCAAACCAGACGGCACGGTTTTCTTGTTTTGTTTCATTTACGGATAGCCAGGGGAACACTCCAATACTCAGACATCATTTACAAACGAAGCATGTGTTTAGTGAGTCTGCCAGATCAGAGGCAGTAGCGATGACCAGGGAATATAACAATTTTCCTGTCCTACTAAGCATTCAAACTGTAACGAGTATGATAGGGTGTATGATAGTGAAAATGTATGGAGTAAAAAGTACATTATTTTCTTTGGAAATGTACTGAAGTAAAAGTCTAAGTTGGCTATAAACTCGAAAATGAGGTGGACAAGCATTTCTGAGGTGACTTTATGCACTGGAAAATAACAGTAGCCCATTGTACCATCAACAGTAAACAACATAATTGAGAGACTATAAAAAGGGAAAACATTTTTTTTATATTGATCAGGTTGGCTGACCGACAGAAACATCTGCATATGGTGGGGGTGGTATTATTGGAGGGGGATATGTATTCGTGTTCACAAATAGACCATTCTGTAGGCCTATTTTGTTGCAACAAAAATTGCAACGTTCTGCCAACCAGCTGAGGAATGGATATGACAGATGGAAATGTAATAATTGTGTTCATACACAATGCTGTCGCGCAGTTTCACATGGACGCTACATCTGTCATATTGTGGGGTATAGTACAATGTTCACATCGCAGATGATAACGTTTCTGTTTCACAGTGAACACAAACGTTACACCCTGCTGCTATAAATGTAGCATTCCGCACATCAATTGTACAAACTGTAATCGCGGGTGAATATCGAACGTCCAATCAGCAGCTGAGATACAATGCGGCCTTGATAAAACGGGACACACTCTTTTCACGTCACTTCGATACAAAGAGATTTTCGTGGCAGGTTAGGGGAGCATTTTCGCTAACCCTAACCCTTTTCCCAACCTTAACCTCAATCTCCTAACCTTCTATATTTCCTAACCTGTCGTGTTTTCCTAGCCTGCTACCAAAAAGTCACTTCGCTATGGAAGTGGCGTGAAGAGTGTTAGCCTTGTTAAAAGGTTACATTTAGTCCTAAAGACATCCCCCTCCCATGTGGAATGCTGAAATCATGTTCTGAAATATGCACTGCAGACACAAATCCTTGGGGATCTGGTCCATATTATGTCTTTACTGTTCATGTATTTGCAGAAGCTGATGATGTACAAGATGTGGCTAAACAACATTACAAAGACAAATAACTTACTAGGATTAGGATAACAACATAGTTATCTTCAATTAAAATGTCTGTGAAATTAGATTGGTGGTGCTGCTACTCAATTTTAACCTGGCAAGAGAGAGCTGAGCAGCAGAGCTTTTAACAATCCTTCAGCCCTTCCCCCACACCACACCAGCAGCCTAGGCTCAGTCTACTGTACAATAGCAACCAGGTCATGTCAATAGGGGATAAGTTGAGCCAAAGGGATATGTTGAGCCACCCTTGTTTCTAAGAAACCATACACAAAATGAATCAATTGAACAAGGAAGGCTCTAAAAATGATCAAAGACTCCAGCCACCCAAGTCATAAACTGTTCTCTATGCTACCGAACGCAGCAGCACCGATGTACCAAGTCTGGAACTAACAGGACCCTGAACAGCTTCTAACCCCAAGCCATAAGCCATATTTATTCCTTGTGCTATTATTTTTCTATTATTTCTCATTGTTTCCCTCTGCATTGTTGTGAGGGGCCTGTAAGTAAACATTAACACTCAGTGAAGGCTCATCAGAAGAGGAAGGGAAGGACCATCCTCCTCAGTGAATTTCAAAATATAAAAAATAGTGAAACATTTAAAAAGTTATCATATTTAGATAAAACTATTCTAAATATATTCATGTCACCAAATAATTTATTAAAACACTGTTTTGTAATGAAGGTCTACAGTAGCCTCCACGGCACTCTGTGGGGGAGCACCGTGGCGTAGCCGGAGGACAGCTAATTTCTGTTTTCCTCTGGGTACATTGACTTCAATACAAAACCTAGGAGGCTAGTGGTTCTCACCCCCTTCCATAGAGTTACACAGTAATTATGGCAACTTCCGGAGGACGTCCTACAACCTATCAGAGCTCTTGCAGCATGAACTGACATGTTGTCCACCCATTCAAAGGATCAGAGAATGAATCTAGTACTGAAAGTTTAAACTACAGCTAGCTAGACTGCAGTGCATAAAATGTGGTGTGTAGTTGACTCAAAGAGATAGAAAAACAACAGTTGTACAGTTTAACAAATTAATTTCTTTAAAAAATTAAGGAGATGCAAGAATGCAGCCAGCTAGTTTAGCCTACTCAAACACCCAGCTCAAATAGATGCTGTGTTATCTAGCTGGCTATGGCTATCCAACACTGGAACTCTTCTATGTCAAGGTTTTATTAATTTATTGCCACCGGGACCTGACGGTATAACTGCTAAACTGCTTGTTAATTGTACACTGTACTGCATGATTGTAGCGGGTTTACTAACGCGTTAGTTCTAGTAGATGTTGTTGACTTGGCATTAGCTAATATACTGACAACGACGTAGGCTGTATGTAGCAGTTATGATATGAAGATTTGGCTTGGAAAGTTTTTTTCGCCTGGTCACTGACAGCTGATTTGTTGTGCAATGAAGTCCACAAGCGAAGGGAAGAGGTGAGAGGAGGAGAAGGCATAGATGCGAGAAGGAATTATGCAACAATCTGGTTGCTATGAAAGTGAACTGTGTTTGCGTGTGATCACGGGTGTATTCATTCCCCCAATTCTGTTGAAAACATTTTCTTAAACGGAACAAAACTGGGATAAACATAACTAAATTTGTCCCATAGAAACTATTGTTTGGAAATGTTGGACTAATGATTACACCCTAGATCAGCCAGATGCAGGCAATATTGTGCAAAGCGGTATTGAATGTGTCAATGTCTGTCACCTTGATTACTCAAATTCTTCTCAAATTTGTCATAGGTTAGGTTGTAGCAACCTCATGATGGGTATAGTAACATTTGAGTATGCTCATAAAAAAAATGTGCGTCCTCCCTCATCATTAACACCATTAGGATTATTTCCAGGGATACACATCATCCTGAAATATATGTACAGTTGAAGTCTGAAGTTTACAAACACTTAAGTTGGAGTCATTAAAACTCATTTTTCAACCAACAATAACTATATAACTACAACAAACTATAGTTTTGGCAAGTCGGTTAGGACATCTACTTTGTGGATGACACAAGTAATTTTTCCAACAATTGTTTACAGACAGATTATTTAACTTATAAATCACTGTATCACAATTCCAGTGGGTCAGAAGTTTACATACACTAAGTTGACTGTGCCTTTAAACAGCTTGGAAAATTCCAGAAAATGATGTCATGGCTTTAGAAGCTTCTGATAGGCTAATTGACATAATTTGAGAGTCAATTGGAGGTGTACCTGTGGATGTATTTCAAGGCCTACCTTCAAACTCTTTGCTTGACATCATGGAAAATCAAAAGGAACCAGCCAAGACGTCAGAAAAAAAATTGTAGACCTCCACAAGTCTGGTTCATCCTTGGGAGCAATTTCCAAACGCGTGAAGGTACCACATTCATCTGTACAAACAATAGTATGCAAGCATAAACACCATGGGATCACGCAGCCGTCAGACCGCTCAGGAAGGAGAAGTGTTCTGTCTCCTAGAGATGAACGTACTTTGGTGTGAAAAGTGCAAATCAATCCCAGAACAATAGCAAAGGACCTTGTGAATATGCTGAAGGAAACAGGTACAAAAGTATCTATATCCACAGTAAAAACAAGTCCTATATCGACATAACCTGAAAGGCTGCTCAGCAAGGAAGAAGCCACTGCTCCGAAACCGCCATAAAAAAACAGACTATGGTTTGCAATTGCACATGGGGACAAAGATCATACTTTTTGGAGAAAAGTCTTCTGGTCTGATGAAACAAAAATAGAACTGTTTGGCCATAATGACCATCGTTATGTTTGGAGGAAAAAGGGGGATGCATGCAAGCCGAAGAACACCATCCCAACCGTGAAGAACGGGGGTGGCAGCATCATGTTGTGGGGGTGTTTTGCTGCAGGAGGGACTGGTGCACTTCACAAAATAGATGGGATCATGAGGAACAAAAATTATGTGGATATATTGAAGAAGCATCTCAAGACATCAGTTAGGAAGTTAAAACTTGGTTGCAAATGGGTCTTCCAAATGGATAATGAACCCAAGCATACTTCCAAAATTTGGACAAAATGGCTGAAGGACAACAAAGTAAAGGTATTGGAATGGCCATCACAAAGCCCTGACCTCAATCCTATAGAAAATCTGTGGGCAGAACTTGAAAAGCGTGTGCGAACAAGGAGGCCTACAAACCTGACTTAGTTACACCCGTTCTGTCAGGAGGAATGGAACAACATTCACCAAACTTATTGTGGGAAGCTTGTGGAAGGCTATCTGATATGTTTGACCCAAGTTAAACAATTTAAAGGCAATGCTACCAAATACTAATTGAGTGTATGTAAACTTCTGACCCACTGGGAATGTGATGAAAGAAATAAAAGCTGAAATAAATCACTCTACTATCATTCTGACATTTCACATTCTTAAAATAAAGTGGTGATCCTAACTGACCTAAGACAGGGAATTCTTTACTTGGATTAAAAGTCAGGAATTGTGAAAAATGAGTTTAAATATATTTGGCTAAGGTGTATGTAAACCTACGACTTCAACTGTTTTGTTAGAAATAATATTATATTACACTTGACAGAGTGAGGCTGAATGTAAAAAAGGACTCAACTTATCCCACTCTTCCCTATAGCTTTTGTCAAATTGATTTCAAAAGTAGTTTTTTCATTTGAGCTAACCCTAACTCTTTTCCTAACCTTAACCTATTTCTCCTAACCTGCTGCGTATGTTCTTAAAAGCTGTATCCCTTCGAGACAAAACCCAGCAACCAGGCTTCACCACCTCATACAATGGACCCTTCCCTCTCTAACACCTCCCAGCATTATACAACAGTTCTCTAATTCCACTTTCTAGTGCCCACATGCAGCTGAAATTCTTTGTTTTGTGGGTAGTGCCTGCCTGCTTTTTAGTGGGAGAAAAGGTATAATGGAGGACAAGGCCAGAGAGAGAGAGAGCTAGGGTTTAGTTAGTATGGCATAGGTATTACATTACACCGCAGTAGCAGCTCTAGCAGGCAGTCATGTCTAGAAGGGATACATATTTTATTTTAGAGAACCGTAACCTAATTCACCTAACCTGTTACGTTAATTCTCCTAGTCTGCTCCGAAAATACAATTTTAGCATAAACTGTATCCCATCTAGACAAAACCCCATCAGGGAGAGGGAAAGGGGGGAGCCAGATCAGCATGTGATACCTCCCAACCACTCGATCTGCCTGTATCACGTCGAGGCCATTCCTCTGCTTAGGAGCCTTTTACGAAGAGGCGGCACTGAGGTAGTTATATAAATTCTCTATTACTGAGATGGTGAATTAATCTGGATCCTGAATGGGATTGGTTAATTAGCAAAATAATAATAATTATGAATACTGTTTTTCAAAATAGTATCCTTTCCAAGACACTGGGCTACTGCTGTGGGTCAATAATGGTTGAATTGAACAGTTTGAAATGGCGGATGATATCGTACCTTTAAAACATCAACAGTGACAAATTGTGAGATTCAAGTTTGACCTACTGTTTTTATTTACCTAGCTCACATACTAGCCTTGTTTTTTTACTCTCCACAGTGCCACCCCTTTTGTCCAACCAGAAGGCTGTCTGGGGCCTCTCTTTCTCTGCAAACAGCTGCTTTCTGCATGTGTTCACCTCACAATGGATAAAATGACAAACATGCCTCACTCACCCTGTCGCAACCCTTGTGCTGTTGTGTCTTCCTAGCCTGGAGAATGAAGTCTCACAGACCTCTCTCTTGGTCTAAAAACCCTCCCATCCTCCACTCCATCCATTTCTCTAAGCAGTCTGGTGTCTTGTGAGCCATGGTTGACAAATCCCTGGCCACACACAAGGTCCCTTCTAGGACTCTGACTTTCCAAAGGCAGTTAGGTATTTACACAAAACCAGAAAACAAACTGGGGGATATATTGCCAGTGTGCTATTGAGAGATACAGCATCTTAGATCACTTCACTTTTGCTACATATCCTACCAGCTTTGGAAGTGACCATGCAGGACTGGCAATGCACTATGACTACACTGACAGATGCTACATAACAATGCAAACACCCCAACAATGTTGTTAGGGGGATGTCAACTTTTACTTGAAATAGTCCCATTTCCATGCTGTGTGTGTGTGTGTGGGGGGGTACCTTCTGTTGCATTGCACTTTGCTCCTAAACCTATTGTATAGTTCCCACATTCCTTCACAGTTGTCCCACTAACCCTTGACACTACCATTGTCCTACAAGTGTATAATGAGGCATATGAGTCTCATACAGAGGACTTACTGCTAGGCCAGATTCTTCTTTGCTTTGGCCAGTTTTATGTAGAGTTGATGAGGTGTAGATAATTAAAACGATTTTCCACGACAGCCATTTGAAGCCATTTTAATATTTACAGATATAAATCCTGGAAGATTTTTTTTTCAAAACACCACCACAAGCACCTACAACTACCCATCAACATCATTTACCAGGAACTGCTTTTTCTAGATTACAGCAATACCTTTTTAGACCATTTCCACAAATGTGTCCCTTTTTCTAGAGCAATCAGTCTGATATCTTTGAAATAAAGTCTTTCCTTATCTATCCCCAATCCTGCCGATGTCTCCAGTTTCCAAATGCTTACAATACTAAGGTTGTGTGGTAGTCAACAGGTAAATGTGTAAAGACAAGCAAATGGAAAGCAAAAAAAATGCTTTTTTTCCCTTTCTTCAACAGCCATCATCATCATCCAGGCATAAGGCATAAGAAGTCAGTGTGTTCTTCAAATTACAGACTGGGACAGTGGTGCTGACAAGTCATTTGAATTTATTCTGACATGCTAAAAGGGAATAAATTACACTTTTATAGAACGTCCAGCTGTAAAATAGCTAATGCTGGGTCAGCGGGAATAATGGGGGGGAGACAAACTGCCCCTGGTGTACATCTGTTGTGACTACAGGCTGACTGAAATCCAAATGGTACTTGCCTTACAAGACTCAAAGTATATAAAAAAAAACAACAACCCTCCAACACTTTCTTCGCAATAAAAAAAAAGGAAAATTAGGAAACGGTTGCTACTCTATGCAGCAGCAATATGTAGTTGCAGAGAGAAAGTCCCAGAGTATTTTACAACAGGATCTGCTTCCCCTTAGAAAGTAACAAAAACACCCTTTCCCCAAAATGATCAATTCAATACAGGGAAAGACGACTGACTATAAAACGGGAAAAAAAAGTTCTGATTTTAAAAAAAGTGTATATATATATATATAAATTATAACAGGAAGGGCGGGTGGAGTGAGCACGTTTGTCTGTCTCAAAAACGGAACATTGAGGCCATCCATCATAGCAATTACATAAAACAAAAACATTTTCAAAATAAATTCATTGATGCATCATTTTTTCTAAGCAATTTACAAATAGGTTTAGTCAAGTGGTGCCTAATTTATAATGAATATGCTTTTGTGGAGTTCATATTTTTTATTTGTTGTTTGAGACTTCAGAAGTACAATATTAATGCAGCATTCTAAAGAGAAACCTAGTGTTTTCATCTTCACATTAGAAGCTCTTCTAGCACATATCTGCAGGCAGAATCTTAATTACCTTTTCATAAAGGAAACAGTTTCAGATTACATCTTTCATTTTGCTTGAGGATGAGGGAAAAAAGTTGAATAAGGAAGAGAAAATGGTTGTTTCAAATGTTCAATCTGACTGACGTGTGTCTGGGTCATCATGCCACACTCGGTGACAGAGGGAATGGGGGCAAAGCTGCTCTGACAGGCAGCCATGACGTGAGGGAGGCACCCAAACAGCAGCTCTCAGAGGGAGAAAGTATCAAGGGGAAAGTATTGGCAGGTGCACAAACATCCGCAGTGAGCCAACCATTTCTTAGTTTTCCGTTTTGAAGAAACAAAAAATCTTCAGGGACAGGACAATAGAGAAGGCTACAGCTTCGGAAAAACCAAGCCTGCTTTCTGTGTGGATATAGTATATACATACCAATATATAGATATATGCAGAGCATGTTATCTATATAGAGCGATTACATATATAGTATATGGAAGGAATAGTTCTTTAACAGGAAAAAAGGGTTGCCCACAATGCCTGGCAGGTTCTGGTGAATTTGATCCTAGATGCCGGGGTGTGATTAGAAGGCAAATCCTGCTACGGCCACTCTGCTCTGCTTCCTTTCATTGTCTTACTGCTCAGAAACCTGCAAGACAAACGAAGAGACAGAGGGGCCATTGGTTACACATCAAGTAGAACAGGTTATCAAACAGGGTTGAGCGACTGCTATAAACGAGGCCAACTAAGTCACTGCAATTTTCCATCCCTGTAACATAAAAGTGCCCAGTCACCAGTCCCGCTCTGCAGCAAAGCTGGGACCTGCTGCTGCAGAGTGCCTGAGATGGGGGAATCAAACATTTATGCAGCCTTTACTCTGAGCCTCCTGTAATGAAAACATTAACCACCACTTCAGCTTAAGAGGTTCACAACTAGCACAGGTGACAACAGCAGCTGTGTAGTGTACAGGGGAGTGAGTACAGACAGAAAGACACTAGTGGAACGGTGATGAAGGAAACAATGCGGCTTATCAATAAACCTATTTGAAAGGGCAACGTTACAGAGATCAAACAAAAACACAGTTAAAAGACAAATAGGGATGTGGCCTGCTTATGTGAGCCACACTTCCTTCATACTTGTCTGCAGTGGAAGGTAACCTTTAAAGACAGCCATTAACCAATTACATGCAGCACACCCATGCAGCAGTTGGCCTTTAGAGAGGTGCCAATCCACAGGACACAAACATGAGCACAACAATCCTAAAAGATGTGAGGATTCCTTAATCTTTCTTATGGGCTCCTACAATCTTGTCTTCCTCAAGCAAGCCTTCGCCCATTGATGATGCATGCCGAGCCTCATCCAGTGGGTTTAACTTCTTGGTGACGGGGGCAGTATTGAGTAGCTTGGATGAATAAGGTGCCCAGAGTACTCTGCCTGCTACTCTGTCCCAGATGCTAATATATGCATATTATTAGTCGTATTGGATAGAAAACACTCTGAAGTTTCTAAAACTGTTTGAATGATGTCTGAGTATAACAGAACTCATGGCAGGCAAAAACCTGAGAAAAATCCAACCAGGAAGTGGGAAATCTGAGGTTTGTAATTTTTCAACTCTTTGCCATTCCAATATACAGTGTAAATGGGGTCATATTGCACTTTCTAAGGCTTCCACTAGATGTCAACAGTCTTTAGAACTTTGTTTGAGGCGTCTGCTGCGAAGTGGGGGCGAATGAGAGGGGATTGAGCCAGGTGTCTGTCAGAGTGCCACATGCTCGTGAGGCGCGGTCACGGGAGAGTTAGCTCTCGTTCCATTGCTTTTCTACAGACAATGGAATTCTCCGGTTGGAACATTATTGAAGATTTATGATAAACACATTGATTGATTGATTCTATACTTAGTTTGACAAGTTTCTACGACCTGTAATATAACTTTTCGTCCGACGTTCAGCTGGACCTGAACACGCGTTTGGATTTGTTTACCAAACGCCCTAACAAAATAAGTTATTTGGACATAAATGATTAACTTTATCTAACAAATCAACCATTTATTGTGGAACTGGGATTCTTGGGAGTGCATTCTGATGAAGATCATCAAAGGTAAGTGAATATTTATAATGCTATTTCTGACTAATGTTGACTACACAATATGGTGTATATCTTTTTTGGCTGCTTTGTTGTCTGAACGCTGTACTCAGATTATTGCATGGTTTGCTTTTTCCTTAACTAAAAAGAAAAATCGGACACAGCGGTTGCATTAAGGAGAAATATATCTAATTCCACGTATAACACTTTCATTTTCATCAACATTTATGATGAGTATTTCTGTAAATTGATGTGGCTCTCGGCACAATCACTGGATGCTTTTGGAACTACTGACCGTAACGCGCCAATGTAAAATTGGATTTTTTTATATAAATATGCACTTTAGCAAACAAAACATACATGTATTGTGTTACATGAAGTCCTATGAGTGTCATTGATGAAGATCATCAAAGGTTAGTGATTCATTTAATCTCTATTTGTGCTTTTTGTGACTCCTCTCTTTGGCAGGAAAAATGGCTGTGTTTTTCTGTGACTTGGTGGTGACCTAACAATCGTTTGTGGTGCTTTCGCTGTAAAGCCTTTTTGAAAACAGACACTGTGGCTAGATTCATGAGAATTTTATCTTTAAAATGGTGTAAAATACTTGTATGCTTGAGGAATTTTAATTATGAGATTGTCGTTTTGAATTTTGGCGCCCTGCACTTTCACTGGCTGTTGGCGAGGTGGGACGCTACCGTCCCATATATCCCAGAGAGGTTAAATGAGTGCAGCGCAAGTCAGGACATGATCTCATCAGATCTGAGTGATTTGAGAAGCATTTTTCACACAAGCTCTCACGAGTCACGTTCCTCTACAGCTGTACCCTCCAGTAGTTTTGCTGCAGGGATGACATGGGAGGGTGTCTACAGAGTCAGAGGATTAATCCACCATGCAAATAAGCAAAAGTAATGGGTCTTAATTACACATGAAATGGTCTGCAGCTTTCGCTCAATGTGAATTGTTGGTTCAATTCAAAACCTAACACTGATCTGACGGATGTTCCTGGCGTTTTAAGTGTCTGTAGGGACCAGCTGATGCAACAGACAAGTCTCACTCACAGGGGTGAAAGGGCAGCTCAATTCTCCATATGCAAACCATTAAAGGATCAAGCCTCTTCTAATATAGCAAATAGCCTTTAGGAGACTTCACAGCAACATGGTGATGATCATCAAAATGTTTTGAGAGTATGGCTGGGTTAACGGAGTTTGCTTTGAGCTTTGGCTACTTGTATTTGCCTGATTGTCAACATGGCTTGTTATAACATGTCCTTTCTATACATCTTCATAACAAAAACATGAGATAAAAAGGCTGGGGGTCCATTTACAAAGGTAAAACTTTGATTTCTCCACCCCTGCATGAAAGGCACATAAGCAGAGATCAACTGTGCTGCAGGCTACTGTGTGCATGGAGTCCACATACTAAAACAGACACCGTGTACACAATGGATTAGACCAATACCACGTCATCAACAAAATAATATTTATAACTAGCCCCTCACAGCACTTGTTCAGTGCCATCATGCGGGATGTTCCTTCAAAGGGGGGGGGGGCATAGAGAGTCCTCGTGCTTTGATTTCCTATTCATATTTAATGGATTTCAAAGCTCTTCTCGGCAGTGAAGACACAGCACTGGTATAATTCGGGCCAACAGAGGGGCCAACAATGATTTGCCTGACGTCAGAGAGAACATCTAATACAAAAAAAACTGTAACCCACAGTAAATATAAGCCACAGGAAGCCCTGTTCGAAACACGGTTTAACCAACAATACGTCACACAAACAAAATGGTAGAGGAGCAGAAAATGTAATGTGCTAAGTCAGAGGGGCTGGAGTGCTGGGGAAGAGCAGGACCGATACACTGAGCCCTCTCAGGGGTGCCATCCAGGTCACATCACCCATTTACATGGGCATTTTTTCTCCCCAATCAACCTGCATTCAAACCAAAAACATTTTTTGTCTAATAAATACTTCATCCGATTGTGCATTGAGAATTTAATTCAGCCCTGCCTAAAATGTTGGAACCAGGCACCTATGGACTAATACACGTGGGAGGGCTTCATTTGAGTCCTCCATGCACTGTGTGTACAAACACATGGTGTGTGTGGAGCAGTGAGTTCTGGGCCAATGTGACAGCTATGGTTTAAAGGGCAACTACACTTCCTGATTTGGCCTCATTTTAGATTTGGTTCATTAAGAAATGCTAGCGGCCATAACTGAATTCAAACCTGAGTTAGTTTCATGTGGGTGTTCACAGGTGGGAAGAGTTAGCCAATTTATTTAGCCAATTCGATTCAGCCCGTTGTTGTGTGACCATGGCAAATTTGGTTAAACTTTGGATAGCCCATCTCTGGGGATAGTTAGGGACCGTCAATAAATTACACAATGCAAAATGGGACAATATTTTTATGTTGCACATCTTTTCTCATTAAATGCTTTCAATAATTGTATATGAATTTCTGCAATTTAGTTGGTTTAAGTTTTTTAAGTCATTGAAATTTGGAGTTCAACTTTTTAAAATATTGTCCCATTAACATTGTGTAATTTACTGATGGTCCTTAATTAACTAACCCCATTGGGATATCGAATGTCATTAAATTAACCATGTGCATTATGATCGGGTCGTGTGCCGCTGCGCTCCGAATTGATGATTACTTGGGTGCTGGCAGCTGTGGGTAGGATTAAAATAAACCCAACCCACAGAAAATGTTATGGTACCCTTCATTATTTAACATAATTCTTTCCTATCATCTCTCAAATCTCAATATTGGACAAGACTAAGACCAAAATGATCCTATTTACACTTTGTAGGGAATTTTGACACTAATCAATGTTTGACTCAAATCGATGCCACATACGCCATTTTGAAAATGATAAATTGCATCTTAGGCGAAGTCGCTGTTTAATTTGGGGTGGGGACAAATAAAACACCACCACTATGGTGGTTTTAAGTAAAACGGGGTGAGGCATTGACTTGGTATAAGTGTTCCTTTTACTACCAATACAGGTCAAGTGGAAGGCTGCTCTGCAATTTCATGCCAGAGATTACACACCTAAATGGGCTATTGCCTAATCCCTGTGGAAATCCTAGTCATCACCTGATGAAAACTGCTTCAGGTTTTTTGAAAAATTGGGTTGACTCCTCTGACATCAACCCTGGGCACCCG
The DNA here is from genome assembly GCF_021184085.1 of Oncorhynchus gorbuscha. Lineage (NCBI taxonomy): Eukaryota > Metazoa > Chordata > Actinopteri > Salmoniformes > Salmonidae > Oncorhynchus > Oncorhynchus gorbuscha. The sequence goes on from NC_060195.1 coordinate 25,108,589, forward strand.
GGATACCCTCTACGAGAGGGAGGGGAGAGACTGGAATTAAAAGAGGTTATTCAAGAGTCACATCACATGAGCACTAAAATCCACATCAAAACAGGTGGCCATTTATTACCATGAACAATTGTATCATACATGTGTGTGCAGTGTGTGGCTAGAATCTCACTCCCACTGTATATGAGAGCATTACAATAACGATTAACAAGTGTTAGATCCAGGAACAATGATTGTGAGAAATCAAGAGTCAATCGTACATCATTTAGAGAAGGGGTTAATTCAAGAGGGAAATCAATTTTAACACCCACAGAAGATAATAAAGCCACAACCCTTTGTCCCAGAGAAGAATAAAATACATTGGGGTACAAAGTTAGTAGTCAAATTTCCCAAGGACGTCTTTGCATCTGCAAGACAGACCAATTGAATTTCTCTTTATCTTTCAGGGGCCTCCTCGAACTAACACTGTTGTGTTGTTTGTGGTCTCATTAATCCGCTGGGAGTTAATAATGTTCCAAATCCACTTTTTAAAAATATTTTTCTCCCAAGCACTTTGAAGGGGGAACGAAAATGAAAGCAATTGGCGTCTCCATTTTTGCACTTGAAACGTCGCTTGGCTTTTTGCTACTAACCTTTCATGTTACTCTTGGGTTTGTCAGTTTGCTTGCCTGAGGGAGTTTGTGCCGGTTGCCCCTGTCCCCCTGAGGACGCAGCCTGCTGGGCTGCTTTCTGCTTCAGCATCGTCCAGTCAAACGTGTAGTCGTACTGGTGGTTCAAAGTCCTAGACACACAGACACTTTCAGACATGCAGTCACACTGAGCTCACCTATATTCATCAACTCTACTGCTGCCAAAGGACAAATTGTTTTCAGCCTAAACATATATAAAAGCAGAAAGAGACTAAATGAAAAACACAGGTCTATAGAGGTTGCTCCTTTCACTGTTGTTTCACAAAGAACACTTCATTATTTTTAATATCTAGTACACCTTAAGGACCCCATATGCTTTACATGCAATGCAACCAATTCATTTTTCCTGCTTCGTGGGTCTCGACAGTGAGAGAAACATGTGATTTGGTGCACGTGCATTTCAGCTCCCTTGGGGACAGAGAGGTTCATGTTAGAGGTTGAGAAATGACAAGCACCTGAAGAGAATGCGGAACAGCTGACGCAGGTACATGTAGTCAGGTGCCTCCTCAAACCGCAGCCCACGGCAGTAGTTCAGGTACATGGCGAACTCTGCTGGGAAACCCTGGAAACAACCGCAGGAGAGTAAGAAGGTTATCTATCGATCCATGCCCAACTGTCTGGCATACGGTCATGTATACATTATTTACCATGACAGTCGGTGCCAAAAAATACTCTTGAGATGCATTCTGGTAAGGCAAGTTACCGAAAGAAAAGAGCGAGCGTGTTTCACAAGTTAGTCCACAGCCTAATGCAAGGCATCAGGTTCAGCAGCACACTTTCTCAGCCAGCTACTTAAGTATTTTAATGAGCAATGGCCATCATGCTTTCAGGTCCAAGGTGATGGATGCACAACAGCCACTATTTAAAGACTGGATTAGATTAGTGACACCAGCCAACATCTCTACTCTCGTACGCTACAAGACAGCCTTTAGAACTCCTTCAAACAGGCTCGTACTTCACTGGCAGATGTGGCTACTCAAGGACTTCCATAGTAAGCATCTACCTTTCTGACCCGGAGGCACCAAATAAAAATAGGACCAACTCAGTCCGCTGGTGGGCGTGCCAGGTCGATTCTTCTATGTTCACTCACCTTACACAAAACCTCAACTGGAGTGGACATCTTCTTCTCGCTAATCTTCTCGTACTTCTGTTTCTTTGTGGCAGCCTGTGGAACATGTGGGCGAGAAATGAAAATGTTGTGCACCACAGTTTAACACTACCCTTTGCAATTTCTCAACACACACAAGCTTGTCACTGCCGGTGAGGTCAGTGGTCCATACAGAATGTAATGTAATGTATTAGTTTGGCCTGATGTGACTTAAAGCACCGTGAAAGAGCCACCTAAGGGAAATATTCAGGAAAATATTGGGACGTTTGAGGAAGTTTAATATTTTTCTCAGTAATACAAATATGTGTACATAGTGTTTTGTGACATAGCCTATCTTGATAGGCCGGGCAACTGGGGCTGTATGTATATGAAGAATGGCTTGGTTCTGTAGGTATGTACCCAACACCTTGCTGAGGACTTTAGTTTCTATCACCGTAGGCTGCTGTTCCATGCAATTACATTAACACAGCACAGATCTCTCGTGTTCCCTATTTAACCCTTGTAGCGTCAGAAAGGGGGAAGGCGCATTATGCTGCAAATGCAAGTCTTGGTGACTTTACAAAAGCATATAACTGAGTACACTCAAGGCACCCCATATCTCTGGAGTATTTATTCATAAAAAATAAAAAGGTATCTAGCTAAACCTTTGGGAAGTAGCTGACCTCAACACTACAACTTGAATGGAACATTAGGGGTTATCTACAAGGCTAGCTAACATTCTGCATTGTACAAGGCATATTATGTCATGCTAAACAATTTAATTCCTGAAGTGGTCAGAGAATCCAACTATAAAATAAAACATGCAAATGTGAATAAGTCATAGAAATTGTAAATAATCTGAAATCAAGTTATGGAGACAGCTGACAATCCGTTTATTTTATTGGGGGGGGGGGGGGGGGGGGATCTAGTAGCAGAATCATGGAGGAAAAGCTGTGGCGAACGAGCAAGTTGGTTTCAATGTGAGTTGGTGAAATATGAACCACTTATATAGTGGACTGGGAGCCCTAGAGTACCTGCCTGGCCTACCTTTAGACCCTGCCAGGGCAGGCTGGTTCTGTTGAAGTACATCAGGACGTAGCCTAGCGACTCCATGTCATCTCGGCGACTAGAAACAAACAAGCAGAGACATTTAGTATTCAGCACGTAAAAAGGTAACATCACGGTTGGTTCAAGAGCAACATATTTGACATTAATCTCAAGGCCCTTTGTAATTGTAATGGCTAAGCTGTACACTAACTTTCAGACCAGTAACATAGCATTTAACTGGTAAAGTGCAAGCAGGGACTGTCATTGAATAATTCACTTGAATTAGAGGGTGGGATGTCTATCCTGTTACGGTGTTTCAACAGAAGGCAATCCTTCTCCACTACTTCATATATTTTGTTTTTGGAGCACGGCTCAGTAGAGAAGCCACATACTGTTTTTTTATATCCCAACGGAATGCTTCAAATGACATGAAAACCAACATTCATAAAAAGCCTGTTTAGACAGGAACAAAAGGATTTCTAGAAATGTTGAATTCTATCTTATTACGAAAGTCAATGCTCACAACGTATCAAAGGTTTAAAGAAAATTACTGCACGCTTACGTTGCTGTAATATGCAATACAAATAAAATAAAAACATCTAGTCTTGGACTTCCATGCCTACTGTACAGCTCAATGCAGAGTTTTGGTATATAATGGAAGCATGACTGGCTAAATCACACAGCCCTGTTTGTCAAAATTAGGATTCTGGGTCAGCCAAGCTGTTGGTGGAGGCTAGATTCTAACACGACCAATGAGTGCAGCTTGGTCATCTTGAAGACAAGTCCTCAGAGAGCCAGCTTGCAGCCCCAGCTGGAACACAGTCTGAACATCAAAAGCTCCTTCATGCCACTCAAAAATGTGGCATAAAGTGCACAAAAAGACATATTAACCTCTATATTAATCCCTAGGAATCCTATCACTCCGGCTGAAAGAGTGCAAACGATAAGGAGTGAGAAGAGAATATCCAGCGAAGGCTGAACTAGATTCCAGATGACTATAGTTACTGGGTGGCGATCTCTTACCTCTGCTCGATGCCCAGGTGCGCGTTGATGCTGGCATAGCGTGCTGTGCCGGTGAGATTCTTGTCTTCTCGGTAAGGTATGTGCTGTCGTGTCCTGTTGTCCCGGTATTTTTTGGCCAGACCAAAGTCGATGAGGAACAACTGAAAGGATGGGGGAAAGAAAAAACATTGACATTTTAGAGATATCCTGATTCAAAGGGAACGATTGACAAAATGGAAGCTGCCACTGTGCGAGATCATGGGTCTACTCTTCAAATATCCTGCTCTGCTCCGTGTACCATTTTACTAGCGAGGCAGCCATCCTCAAGGCCCCTGCTTATTATCGATGAAAAACTGTGCTGGCAGGATCAGGGAACACCCAGGGGTCAGAGTCAGATGGAATCTCTGCAGCAAACTCACGAAGGTTTTCATTCACTAATAGCTCCCTGCCTGCTAACAGCTCTTTATGGTTGTTGAAAGCCCCGGCCATCACAGTCTTGTCTCAGATCAGAATGATCTCATTTGTTGACTGCCTGCCATACTTCTCCACTCTACTGCCCACACACAACTGCAGATTGCAGTCCCTGAGTGCCTCACCCAACAGACGTTTTTCACTGAGGCAGCAGTGACCGGACTGGCAGATCCACTCAGCCGTGCCTATGCCTGCTTGGCTCAGCTGGGGATTCAAACCTCATTTCCTCCCGTCTACGCCTATCGGAACGTTATATTGTGACGCTTCGATCTGAAAAGTCAGGCCGGGAGGAAAGTCAGTTTCACACACAACTGTCCACTTGCTGTAATCTAAGTAACACTCCCTTTTCCGCAGTATTCATTAACTTGCACCTTTGTCCTCTACCTTGATATACCCTCAGCTGGTGTTCAATAGCAACATTGCAGGCAGAATGAAACATTTCAGAGTCTATAAATACACAACGTAGCGAGGACAATGGCCACTCTAAATAAAATGTTCCAGTGTTCACAGAACAAAAGCAGGGGCTGAAGGAGCTTCCATTAAACCTGCAGAGCTGAAATAGAAAATCAAGGAAGTGTTAAGTTTAAGTAAGCTGCTATCTGGTAAGACATTTGAACATTCACTGACTTCACCTTGGTCTAGGTCCTTAAGAACTACATAAATGGTGAGTTTTTTAAAATGTGAAAATAAGCCAACCATTACACTACAGCACTTGCATGAGCAATGCGTACAGTCGAAGGATTGCTGAAACTTAGTGTCATAATTTAAACCATCAGTAGAAATGAGAATGTGGTCCAAATACACAATCTATTCAATGTGTGGAGGACAATTTCACCAAAAAAAAACACTTGTTCTGATGAAAAGCATCCCATTTTCTTCTCCATCTGCTAATATTCAAGGTCCCTGTGAATGGGTGGTCAGTTACCTTGTAAATGATACTTCAACATCAGAACTGTATCTGACAAGCCAATGACTTTCAAAATAGGCTACATGTTGGTTTCAACTCTAACATGCAGAGTCACTCCATTTCTTTGAATTTTGGTTCTTAGTTCAATCTTCAACAACCATACCATACATACCATTTCCTGAACATTCACAACCGTTTCAAAAGCAACCAAAGACTTCACAGGCCCACTCTAACCAAGCAAACTGTGAAACAAAGCAGCACAAACCTAGATACTTTTAAAAGTCAAAGTATGTTTCATCAGAAGAGTTTCAGACTGAGGATTCTGGTTGCAAAGCCATACTAGTAATTAACCTTCAAGGAGTCAAGTTCACTTCCCCGCTGAAAAACAGGAACTGAAAAATTTTGAACTCTAGGTCTGCTAATCTGCGAGCAAGCGTAAGCTAACCACACCAATCTGCCTGGCTGGTCCCCGATCTGGCCTTTCAGGTCCTACATCTTCCAAACATGATTTTTTCTCTTCTCATCATGGGTCAGCAGGTAGCCTAGTGGTTAGAGCGTTGGGCCAGTAACCGAAAGATTGCTGGATCGAATCCCCAAGCTGACATGGTAAAAATATGTCTTTCTACCCATGAACAAGGCAGTTAACCCACTATAATGCTACATGCAGGTCAAGTAGCTACAGTACTGCTGAGCCTACAAAAAATTCTGTAGGAATTTAAGAAAATTGCCCTCAACTCAATGTTGGCTCATTTTGGCCAACACACATTTTCTGTGATGACATATCCTGAAACCACAAGAGATAATAATTTGTGAAACCAAGAGAAATATAATCCTCTGTTTAACTGGCAAGTAAATCTCAAGAAACAGCGCCAAGGAAATGGAAAAGAAACCAAAATATAAAATTAGCCTAGTGGGCGCGGTGACGACTTCAAATGAGGAGCACGTCCTCCTCACAAAATCCGACAGCATCTTCCACTACTAGTCACCATATGTCCTTCATCCACCTAAACACAGATCCCTGCAATCTGGAGTAGGTGTTCATCTCTAGATTTGTTTAGCATGTGTGTCTGGTTTAATGCCAATATGGTGTTCACCAAATTAATGAAATAAAAAAAGTAGTACTCCTAAATGGGTAAAATAAATCCCAAAAGCAAACACAATTTGGGGGAGTATTAAGAGGCGGTTGTAGTTTCAGACCTGGTTTAATCCTGAGAAAGATGGGTCCTGAGAAGAACTAACAGCCAAGCTTCTTTTCCTCTTCCCCACTGGAGATTCCAAACACTGAACAAATAGAGGGTGCAGTGCATCAAACAGGATTGCTGACAATCCCACAAGGCCAGCGCAGACAGGCAACACCAAGGCTCAGAAAAAGAACGGGAGGAGAGGGAGGAGAAGGGGAAGAGAAAGCCAAAGGCCAACCTTCATCCACCAGCAAAGCATGAGCTAAAATCAGAGAGGAATCTGTGGTAGGACTTCCTAGGAGTTAGCCTTGGCTTAGATGCAAGTCAGTATTTAGGCTTGGCAGATGGGGGCGGGAGGGAGATATCCTGCAGGATATGCAGTCCACACTGCAATACCAATTTCAGAGGCAGAATTGAAGACAATATAACGGCCCAATCCAGATTTTATTCTTTCATGTAAAAAAACGCCCAGTATTTCCAAGCCTGTTATATGTTTTTGACTTTGCATTGGATTTTTGATATTGCAGCATTTAATGCTAGCATTGGCCACAGTATAATTGCTTAGTACCATAATCATTCTAAAAATTTGGACCAACAGTCTGCCTGAGTGCAGAACCCAATACGCAGTTGACTGACTGGCACAACTAGGGTTAAAAGAGAACTCAAATAATGAAGGCCATTCCCTAACATGGGTACTCATTTAGCAATAAGGCGTGAAAAGGCTTTGAAAAATGCAGCCACCCAACCCACCACCTCCTTGAGATCTCACATGAAGCAATGGGTCCCCCAATTAAAAAAATATTTTTTTTTGTATTATCCTGAAACGGCTTTGAAACAGTAGATACCTTCAGTAAGGAAGAGGGTAGAATACTTTTGGCAGACTTTGGAAAAGCCCAATCTGGCAATTAGCAGCTCTACAGCGCCAAATAGAGGAAAAGCGTGCAGTACAAGAAAGAAGCATAAACTAATCTGCATGTAGCCGTCAATACATAGAGTAGATTTAGTACAGCTGTGAGAAACGCGTGACAAGACAGCCTTTGTGATAGTGGCTCTTGATTAGAGGATTTCGATAGAGCAGCCCTGGACAAAGCAACAAAACAAGCGGAGTATCACTCTCCAAACCATAGAGAGGAAGCTAGTGTTGGTGCAGTGTTCACATGCAATCTATTAAGAGGGGGGATTAAGGTTAAGGTTTAACAATTGCTCTTTGGCAGAGATTTATTTTCACCAATGGAGCCATGTCCAAATGAAGACTATTTCAGAAACACACTTCCTAAATTAAAGGCGACCACCCTATTGGGCACAAGCTAAGGGGCATATAAGCACCATTGTAAAACAGCAGATAGGAAGCAGAATGCAAAGTGAGTTCAGGTGAAGAGAAAGGCAGTTGATTTACACATTAGGATAGAGTGGGGATCGCAGAAGCTACTGCTATGCCAGTCTTCCCATCCATTGAGTTCAGTGTCAGAACTTGCGATCCAAAAGGATTGTATGCGCACCCTTGATAATGTTGTTCAATTTCAGTAAATAAACAAAGTGAAAAATTTCATGTGTATGAAAAAAATAAAATACGCTTTAGGCTGGCATTCACACAGACACACAATGGTAAACACTTATTCCAGACAGCACTGCCAAAAATGGTAATACAGGCTTCAATCCTTGAATACCCAAAAGGTACCGTTTCATTTTGATTAGACTAGTCTGATGAGTTTATATCAAGTAACACTAACGACAGCCACAGCTGGTGTGGATAGGTCCGTGTTAAAACACACATCATGCTTTAACTTTGCCAAATGTTGCCTGTCTGCAAGGGCTCAAAATAGTGAGTTATTTAAAAACAAAATACAAATCAGGCAACTTGAGATACAGTTTGTATATGAAAAAAAGATTCACAAAAACGCCTTAACATTATTTTCTGCAAAGGGGAAAGAATTAATGGGATTACACATCATGCAGAAACCTTTTTGTTGTCCTGTCTAAGAACTCAAACAGATCCACACCTATGGTGCTGTCTAAGAGGGCCTGTATTTCCTGATTGTAAAAGTACCTAAATGTGACTAACAATTCCATCCACATAACAAGTGGACTAAACCAACCACAAACAATTAGCCTTGAAAGTGTCCATTATCAGGACATGAAGCCTATTCATATATATATATTTTTTTAAATCACATTGACCTCACTGAGGATTAGATAGTCAATATTTCCACAAGAAAATACATGAAACCACCAAAAGAAGAGAGTTATATTAACAATATGGGCTACTTGTATCACTTCACACAATGGTGTATAAAATAAAAGTAAAACTAGGTCAGAGCTTCACTCAACTTACTGCATCTCAGGAGGGGGAAACTGCTGAAAGCTTACCTTGTTACAGTGACGGCCAATACCCATTAAAAAGTTGTCTGGCTTGATATCTCTGTGAATGAAGTTCTTTGTGTGCACATACTCGATTCTGCTGATCATCTGTGGGGAAAACGCCGGTCAATCAGCTAACGCAGAACTTCAAAGGAGACTGGTCTTCTTAGTCCATTTTCAAACAATTCATAAGAATGAGAAATGTACAAGTAATATTCTCCCTTTGGAGAATATGTAACCAGACAAAGTTAAGCGAAGGGCCAAAGTGGAAGATAAAGAGCGTTGATTAAATTTAGTTTTACCTGGTCTGCGAGCATTAGAACAGTTTTCATTGTGAACCTGCGCGAGCAGAAGTTGAAGAGGTCTTCCAGACTAGGTCCCAGCAGGTCCATCACTAGGACATTGTAGTCCTTTTCTTGGCCATACCACCTGCAAGACAGCACCAGCCATGCATCAATATTCATAATAACCATAAAATGTTATTTCAGTGTTTTCAGTATTTCAGTTGTAAAACTTTACATAGCAATTGCAGAGTTATTTATTAGGCCTATGTAAAATAACCGTTAATGCAACAGTTGTGTGGTCAAAGCTCATATTTCAAAACCAGAGGCAAAAATGTATGTGGAGGTTGAACTTTAGTCTTTAGGACAAAAACTGTTTGTATGTAGGTCATAATAACTCCATCCCAAACCCTAGGACTCCAGTGAGTTATTATAGGAGGCCTCAGCTATCATTAACAGAGATGACTGTTTTTTTAAGGCTGGCCTGACAATAGTTAAATCAGGGCTCTTCAACCCCGTTCCTGGAGAGCTACCATCCTGTAGGTTCACTCCAACCCCAATCTAGCACACCTGATTCTAATAATTAACTGGTTGATAAGTCAAATCAGGTTAGTTACAACTGGGGTTGGAGCAAAAACCTACATGAGTGTAGCTCTCTAGAAACAGGGTTAGAGAGCACAGAGTTAGAGTCGGTCTAATCCTCACAGCTCTGACATTCGAGGTCAAAGAGACTCCAAACACTTCTCCAGTACACTGCCAGGCCAGCAGTCGCCAGGCAACCATCTTGTCCAAGATTCCTCTAAACAAAGAGGTATTGTCTGGGAATGATGTACTGCAAGAGTCGACACAGCCATTTGGCTACTCTGACAGATCTTGTTTGCGGAATTAGTTACGGGTGTGGTTAGTCAATAACACTTTCACAAGACCGTCCATGATGGCAGCAAAGAAAATACACTTTGAATAAAGTAAACAGTTCCAAACTCTGCATTTCTATGAGCTTACACACTCCCAAGCACAACAGCCAACATGTGGCAGCCAAAAAGTATGGTACTAGAATTTGGTAGGTCTATGCAAAGCTCTTGAATGATTGGTCAATAGGCTGATGGTCGGCCGAGATTTTTAGTCAAGCAGTGACAACTATATATTTAAAAAATTGTATGGCACACGAGACACCTGTCTGCTTCAATCCATTGCAGGGGCAGTGGGTATGGCACACCAGTAGTACATTTACAGTTACTTATCATAAATTATAATCCAGTGTTTGGTTATGGTAATTTCTGTTAATGCATTAAACACATTATTATTACAGTCCCACTGTTGTCATTGTAGGAGTGGACACATTTCTTATTTAAAAGCTCCAGCGATGGTGAGTAAAGAAAGTAATTTTTTCTTTGCCTCAAACAGCAATGTAAACAGTCTGTTTTTACATCCATTGAGAATGACCATAGTTCCTTAACATAGCCTATTTGAAAAATATTTCCAGCTCTCTCCTTTTACATAACCACTCAGCATGAAAGTGTGTGTGGGGGGGAGGAAAAATGTCATATTTTGATCCGGGGGAAACGTCATAAAATAGACCTACCTGATTACTTCTTATGCATAGCGCAAATAGCAGACAGCTGTGTCTGTCTGGAGCTCACTGGCATGGGAAACTGAGGTCTCAGAATATTTTATACAATGTTTTAAGTTTGCTAGCAGTAGCTTCTGACTGGACTAAGTTAGTTGATATAATGTTTCCAGTTCCTTGCAAATATTATTTTCCTTCTGTTTAGGCTACATTGATTCATTATTAAATCACAGTGCCTAAAGCATCTGAAAAGCTCAGTAGCCTACATAGATTTGATTTTATTCAAACAGGGTCTCTCTAAAATTTGGGAAATTGAACAGACGACTCTCGGTCAACACTCCTATAGACAGTTCAGATGCAGAACAATATAAACCTGCCAATCTTTAGAATGCAAAACAAGAATTTAAAAAATCAATATGCTATTGAAGCAAGTGGCACGACCTCTTGAAGGTAGCATCCTCCTACATTTGAGAATGTCAAATAGAGTGTTGACAGTCAAACAATAGCTTGTGAATACAAAGATAATCTTGGCGGATCTGGGTAAACTCAATTCTTTACTCAAACTCACCATAGAAATATAATTGTACAGACAATGTACAGTTGCGGCCAAATGTATTGGCACCCGTGCACTTTTCTTAAATAGTTCCATAGTTCTAAAATAAGCAGATTCTTTTTTTTAAACAGGAGAAATATGGACATAATATATCAGTGGAAACTCAGGCTGCTTTAGAGACAATCTAAAATGTAACTACAAAGGAAACTAAATTAAGGAAAGAAACAAGTATTTAACCGATAGGCCTAGCATTTTTTAAAGGTGGAATTTTAAAAAGAGCCGAGTTTCATAATCTCAATGGACCCAAGAGAAAATGCATAAGAACAAGACTTCCCTTTGTTGATTATGCTGCGTTCACGTCATGTCGGAAACGAGGAACCTCCGACTTAAAATGAACCAAAGTTATTTGCGTAGGGCTTCCTATTGGTTGATTGTGGGGAGGCTTGTTCAGCAGGTTGTTCTGGCATTGACAAAGTTCCATGAGTTCTTTCACCCTCTCAGCTAGTTCCTACAGTAACCTTTACAAACAAACATTCTAAAACTCGATTCAAAAGCACTATACAGCTCCTGATACTACCCACTGAGCCTCAAAGCCTGCACTGCACATTAATGTACGATTCACACTCATGTACCAATAACTCTGAAATGGCCTTTAGCCCTTTGAGGTGCCCAAGAGATGAAGTCACCTGCCTGGGTAACACCCAGTATCTGCTGGAGGCACCAGCTGATAACCAACTTTTCAGTTGTGCAAATTAGAAATCACCAACCCCCTCCTTACCTACCAACAGCCAATGGCTGGGCATATCCATGAATAGTTAACCAACACAAAATGGGTCTTATCTGTACACTGTATGTAGCTAAGTAACAGAATGCAGCTCTAGAGATAAGGTTACCAGTACCACCATGCCTTGGTCAACAAGCATCAACTTAGTTTGAATATACCAACACACAGCCGGCAGTTGGCTTGGTTTCAAGTGGACTTCATCTGTTGATGGTCTTCTTTACTAAAGAGGAAGTTGGGCTCTCTGAGGCAGCAGGCAGCCTAGTGGTTAAGAGCAGTGTGTCCTTGAGCAAGGCACTTAAGTTTAAGCCAGTCTGGATAAGAGCATCTGCTAAATAAATAAATAAAAGTTTGCACAAGCTTCCGAAGAAGGTAATAATGGAATTATTTTCATCTCAATAACTTGGCTCTACAACCCTTGAGTCAATTAAGTGGTACCATTTTTCCAGAATGTTTGCACTTAAGTTTAACCACTGGCTCTAGTCTAATATCCCTTTCATACACAGACCAAAATATGTCTAATATACCACACCTGCATTTTTATACCAGCTTTTTTAAACATCTGAAAACAGTAAAAAAAAAAAAAAAGGAAAAATAAAAGCCACCTAAAGACAAGTCATGATTCCTGCAATTTCACAGACCCTGTAACCAAAATACAAGTACTGGTCTGTGTGAATGGTTCTCTGCTTTTTAGCAGGTCAATTCATAAATTGTGTTGAACACCTCCCTAATTTTAAATGTGGTCCTGTGTAGCTCAGTTGGTAGAGCATGGCGCTTGTAACGCCAGGGTAGTGGGTTCGATCCCCGGGACCACCCATACGTAGAATGTATGCACACATGACTGTAAGTCGCTTTGGATAAAAGCGTCTGCTAAATGGCATATATTATATTATTATATTATCATATTATTAAATGCAAACAGCCGCATGGTTAACCAACACCCCCACTTTGCCAGTTACCCACAATATGTATGCAAGGGGTATGTATACCTGCAAATAAGCTAAACAGGGGGATGTTTGAAAGAGGGTCATAAACATGGCCTTGTATTGTTTACATGTAACATCACATATTGTCTGAAATGGGTATAAGTAGGTCTAATTAAAATGTGATGAAAACAGGAGATGGGGAAAAGCATTGGAGAACTTTCCAGATTAAACCTTCCAACTCTCGTTGTGGAAAGAAAATGTCAGGTGAGTTGCATAACAGAAAAGTCCCTAGACAGGTGCACCAGCCAGATGCTGATGTACCTAAAAACCACTGGCTATGAGAGTACAGAACAGCAGATAAAATAGTGTGGCAGCCCCAACATTTCTAGTCAAAATTGTTCTAGTTGGGTAGAGCATAATATTCAACAATGTATACAGTGCATTCGGAAAGTATGTAGACACCTTTGACTTTTTCCCCACATTGTGTTACGTGAGAGCCTTTTTCAAAAATGTATTTCATATTTTCCCCCCTCAAGCTACACACAATACTCTATAATGACAAAGCAAAAACAGGTTTAGAAATTTTAGCACATTTGTTAAAAATTAAAACCATAAATCACAACTATTCAGACCCTTTTTACTCAGTACTTTGTTGAATCAATTACAGCTTCAAGTCTTCTTGGGTATGACGCTACAAGCTTGGCACACCTGTATTTGGAGAGTTACTCCCATTCCTCTCTGCAGGTCTTCTCAAGCTCTGTCAGGTTGGATGGAGAGCGTTGCTGCACATTAGGCCACTCAAGAACATTCCAAGACTTGTCCCAAAGCCTGCTTTGTGCTTAGGGTCGTTGTCCTCTTAGACGATGAGCCATCGCCCCAAGTTGGAGGTCCTGAGCGCTCTGGAGCAGGATTTCATCAAGGATCTCCCTATACTGGGCCTCCCGGGTGGCGCAGTGGTCCAAGGCACTGCATCGCAGTGCTAGCCGTGCCACCAGAGACTCTGGTTTAGAGCCCAGGCTCTGTAGCAGCTGGCCACGACCGAGAGGCCCATAGGGCAGTGCGCAATTGGCCTAGCGTCGTCCGGGTTAGGGAGTGTTTGGCCGGCAGGGATATCCTTTTCTCATCGCGCACTAGCAACTCCTGTGGCGGGCCGGGCGCAATGCACACTGACCAGGTCACTAGGTGTACATTGTTTCCTCCCGACACATTGGTGCAGCTGGCTTCCGGGTTGGATGCACGCTGTTTTAAGAAGCAATGCGGCTTGGTTGGGTTGTTTCGGAGGACGCATGGCTCTCAACCTTCCCCTCTCCCGAGTCCGTGCGGGAGTTTTGGATACCACAAAATTGGGGAGAATTTGATTTTAAATTAAAAATACGGATCTCCCTATACTTTTTTTTCTCTGTTCATCTTTGACTATCAGGACTACTCCCAGCCCATGCCGCTGAAAAAAATCCCCATAGCATTTTGCTGACACCACAATTCTCCCATTTAAGAATGATGGAGGCCACTGTGTTCTTGCGGACCTTCAATAATGCATTTTTTGGTACCCTTCCCCAAATGTGCCGCGACACAATCCTGTCTAGGAGTTCTATTGACAATTCCTTCAACCTCATGGCTTGGGTTTTGCTGTGACATGCACTGTCAACCGTGGGACCTTAAATAGACACGCGTGTGCCGTCCCAAATCATGTCCAATCAATTGAATTTACCACAGGTGGAGTCCAATCAAGTCGTAGGATCATCACAAGGATGATCAATGGAAACAGGATGCACCTGTGCTCAATGTCGACTCTCATAGCAAAGGGTCCGAATACTTGTGTAAATAAAGGTATGTTTATTTTTAATCCATTTGAAAACATGTCTAAAAAAACTGTTTTTCCTTTGTCATTATGGGGTATTGTGTGTAGATTGCTGAGAATACTTATTTATTTAATCCATTTTAGAACAAGGCTGTAATGTAACAAAATGTGGACAAAGTCAAGGGGTCTGAAAACTTTCCAAAGGCACCGTAAATAGGCCTCGTTAGAAGGTGGGAAAAAAGTTATCCAGAAGGGTCATGGAGGGGCCAGTAGTCTTATCTTTCTATTAAATCATTCTAAATACCAGAACCTAATGATCGAGGGTACCCAAGTGGTGCAGCGGTCTGAAGCACTGCATCTCAGTGCAACAGGCATCACTACAGCCCCTGGTTCGAAACCAGGCTGCATCACATCTGGCTGTGTTTGGAAGTTTTTTAGGGCGGTGTTCACAATCTCATATATGGTATATTATCCATTCATGCTTTTATATGTTCTATTTACACTACCGGTCAAAAGTTTTAGAACACCTACTCATTCAAGGGTTTCTTTATTTTTACTATTTTCTACATTTTCTGCATAATAATGAAGACATCAAAACTATGAAATAACACATTTGGAATCATGTAGTAACCAAAACAGTGTTAAACAAATCCAAATATATTTGAGATTCTTCAAATAGCTACCCATTTGCCTTGAGCATTGCACTCTTGGCATTCTCTCAACCAGCTTCATGGGAAAGACACCTGTAATGCCTTTCAATTAATAGGTGTGCCTTGTTAAAAGTTAATTTGTGGAATATCTTTCCTTCTTAATGCGTTTGAGTCAATCAGTTGTGTGGTGACAAGGTAGTGGGTACAAAAGATAGCCCTATTTGGTAAAAGACCAAGTCCATATTATGACAAGAACAGCTCAAATAAGCAAACAGAAATGACAGTCCATCATTACTTTAAGACATGGTCAGTCAATACAGAAAATTAAGAACTTTGAAAGTTTCTTCAAGTGCAGTCACAAAAACCATCAAGTACCATGATGAAACTGGCTCTCATAAGGACCGCCACAGGAATGGAAGACCCGGAGTTCATTAGAGTTACCAGTCTCAGAAATTGTAGCCCAAATAAATGCTTCACAGAGTACAAGTAACAAACACATCTCAACATCAACTGTTCAGAGACTATGAATCAGGCCTTCATGGTCAAATTGCTGCAAAGAAACCACAACTAAAGGACACCAATAAGAAGAGACTTGCTTTGGCCAAGAAATGAGAAATGGACATTAGACTGGTGGAAAATTGTCCTTTGGTCTAGAGTCCAACCACCGTGTCTTTGTGAGAAGCACTGTGGGTGAACGGATTATCTCCACATGTTTATTTCCCACCGTAAAGCATGGAGGAGATGGTGTGATGATGCTTTGCTGGTGACACTGATTTATTTCAAATTCAAGGCACACTGAACCAGCAAGGCTACCACAGCATTCTGCAGTGAAACACCATCCCATCTGGTTTGGGCTTAGTGGGACTATCATTTGTTTTTCAACAGGACAATGACCCAACACACCTACAGGCGGTGTAAGGGCTATTCTACCAAGGAGAGTGATGGAGTGCTGCGTCAGATGATCAGGCCTCCACAATCCCCCAAACAAATTGAGATGGTTTGGGATGAGTCGGACCGCAGAGTGAAGGAAAAGCAGCCAACAAGTGCTCAGCATATGTGGGAGCTCCTTCAAGACTGTTGTAAAAGCATTCCTGGTGGAGCTGGTGTGCAAAGTTAGGCTCAAACATTAAAATATTCCACAAATGAACATTTAAGAAGGCACACCTGTTTATTGAAATGCACTCCAGGTGACTATCCCATGAAGCTGGTTGAGAGAATGCCAAGCGTGTGCAAAGCTGTCATCAAGGCAAAGGGAGGCTATTTGAATAATCTCAACTATAACATTGATTTATTTAACACTTTTTTGATTACGACATGATTCCATTTGTGTTATTTCATAGTTGTGATGTCTTCACTATTATTCTACAATGTAGAAAATAGTAAAAATAAGGAAAAACCCTTGAATGAAGTTCTAAAACTTTTGACCGGTAGTGTTTCTGTAAATTACCCAATGAAATCAAGCCACACCCAGCCATGATTACAGACACCTGTGTTTCCCTCGAAACTATATAAACTAGTGACCCGCAGTGTTTGTCATTATACCCTGATGAAGACAAGCTTGTCTGTTGAAATGTTGGTAATTAAATTATATATATTTTTAATTAAAAACCCATTGGAGGTTAAAAGCATATTATACGAGGTGATCTGGCAAGAAAGCAAAAGGGAAATAGCAACGTGTACATAAATGACAGAAAATGACAGAATATACTCGTAAAAAAACAGTCACAAGTCGCAGATACAATTGAAGATTAGAAACAACTGCAGCTATCACAAACCGTGTTGCCTGTTTTTAGACTGATCGACAAGGGCACTAAATCTCCCAACTTGAATATATTTTGAAACATGTTCCAGGATGAAGGGGCATTATTGTATCTGAGCTCCTAGTGTTCTACCCAAGCCAGCACCTCGCCAAAGCAGGTGTGCGTTTCTTTCGCCTCCACCCAATCTTAAAATAGCCACATACATATTCCACATTTCCCTACATTCAGTACTCTGCTGAATATAGGAGAAATATGCAATATGTATGTGGCTATTTGAGAAGTGCACAATGTGTACGTTGGGTAAGGTTTAACGGCAGCGTAGCCTAGTGTAGCTACGTCAGCGTAGCCTAGTGGTTAGAGCGTTGGACTAGTAACCGATAGGTTGCGAGTTCAAACCCCCGAGCTGACAAGGAACAAATCTGTCGTTCTGCCCCTGAACAGGCAGTTAACCCACTGTTCCCAGGCCGTCATTGAAAATAAGAATATGTTCTTAACTGACTTGACTGGTTAAATAAAGGTAAAAATAAAAATGCGTAAATTATGCTGAATGTGTAATGTACAATGTATTTTGTAAACGGCACTACTGTGTCCAAGAATTTTCACCTTGGGGACATTAAAGTTGATCCTATCATCTTTGATGGCTTTAGTATCCTTATGCCCCTTTTCCAAGTCAAATGCAAACAAGTGGTGTATCTTGTCACAACACCATAAAACAATTGTGTATCACTGATAATATCGATAAATTATAAGTCAACTGGGTAATTGAGCCTAACTCAGTTGTTTAAACGTGCACAGCCAGTTTACAAGCCTGCCTGCCTCGATTATTAATTTCACCAATGTGTCAGTGAACTAACCCATTACCCAAGTTATACTCTACATATTGCCCTATAACCCATGAAATCTAAAATAAACTAATTGTAGGTGTTTAATGAGAGCGAGATATGGTCCTACTTCAGGGTTGAAGTCACCTTGAGACAAAAGCAATTGGCCCAGAAAGCTAGTTGTTTTCGCTAGTGCTGAGCCGCCATTTCCTAACAGGGAAGGAAGACATGTTGGAACAAACAATAAAAGAGGAGCGGCCATTTCCAGCACACCGATTTTTTTTTCGTGGCCTGGTGATTTTTTTGCACGTTAAAACTAGAGCAGTGAACACACATTGTGAAAATATACATGGCTCATGAAGGATGGGTCATTAGAATAATATTAACGTTAAAGGGAATGTATAAGTGGAACGTTTACATAAGCAAAGATCAAGGAAAATCAGGAAGCCTTGGCGATTAAAGCGAACTAATGCCAGCTAACTAGCTTAACTTACCAACTACAACTGGCATATGGAAGTAAACCAGACATGTTTGCATGAGAAATGTAACTGTACAAATATTATACAATTAGCTATGACTTTTCTCCACATACATCTCCGATATTAAATTGTCCAAAATAATGAATACGTATATTACCTTATGTGTGGGATTCCAACTCCTCCTTGTAATATTTTGTACAGTTTGCTTTCATATAACAACTGTGGGTGTCTGGCTTTCTGAGACTCCAATTTTACAGCTACCTCCTGTAAAACAAAATGATCAGTAAGTTAGCTAACGTAGTAGTCCACCGAGTTAGTAACACTTTAGACTAGCCACGTTAGCTAGGCAGCGTTTAGTTATTAACGTCACAGATGCATAGTCTATCGTAATTTACTAACTAGGTACAACAGTGTTATTTCTAAGAAACAAACGTTATGTAGTCGGTTACACGTTTTAGTGTGGCCAATATCGACAAGTATCTTAGATGACAGTTAGCTAGCTAGGCTAATGTTAGCTGGGTATTCATTGAGCATCGTTGGCAAATATTTCAGCTAACTTAGCTAGCTAACGTTAGGAAGGCTAACTAAGCAATCTTCTGTTCAATCTCGGAGTCGGCTTGGCTGTAGGTTAACACAGCGAACACTATGTTAAGCACTAGTTAAATGTTTATTACCTCTCCATTTGTGATGTTGATCGCCAGGTATATGTCACCAAATGATCCAGATCCAATTTTTCTGACAAGTTTGTATTTTCCACCAACAATGAATTCGGCTTTTGAGCCGCTGCTGCTGGCCATATCCTCAAAATCACGAGCAACCCCAATCAGTTTAAAATAGTATTCTCTGGGACTGCTCCGTCGGTTCCCCTACTCGGCCAGCTCGTTATCAGAACATATCGTGAACATACAATCCTGGTTGGTCGTGGGCTATGTACTTGAAACAATGTAATGTTAGCGAACTAGGACAGACTTTGCTTATTCTCATGCGATATTCACAAGCTAGTTAGTAAAAAACATACAAAATAAACCCAACACTTATCACGAAAAAAGGCCAAACAATTATTCTGAAAACACTTCTAATGTGCCGTGTTAGTCCGTCGCCAAGTGCCTCGTCGCTAGCCTGCTAGCGTCGAGCTATCGAAATGACACCAGTGGTACTGCGAAGCCTGGTTCGATAATCTGTTTGTACCACCTCCGCGAGAGGGGCAATATTGTTCTTGTTTGTCAAATTTTTGATGAAAGTTACAGCTTTTATGTGGTTCTCCTTTGTTCGTATTATATTTTACGGAAACCTAGGGTCGCTGCTTTCCTTCAAAGCGCAACCCACTCACTCCGCCATTTTCTTGTCACTACTCCACAAAAATGCACTGTCCGTCTCGAGGTGATTCTAGCTAGCTTAGCTTCAGAACAAGGCGCAGGCGGGCGCGAGGAACACTGGGGGGCGCGAGCGCAGAGGACGCCTTGTGACGTTTTGAATTTGCGCTTACGAAAGAGAGCCTTGCCTAGTAAGTGCGCGTGAGAAAAATAAAGAAACAGTTTAGCATATTACAACGTTCAATGTATGCATTGTAATTAGTGTGCAAGGTATCAAGTACTTTCCACTGATGTTTTCAGATCAAAAGCCGCTCTACCTTTTCATTTAATGTTCGGGACACATTTCAAATCTAAGCGAATGTTATGCCATGGATCATATAGCCAAAGCCTATGCGTTTGGGACTTGGCATTAGAGAACCCATTTTTAACAAATGTCGGTTTAATTTTGGTGACAGTTATTTCTACATAGGCTACTATATTGACAGCGTCATTGTAATAAGTGTCACCAGTGTTACAACGGTTCACTGGTGCCATCTATTGCCTCACTGATTCACATATCTTTTTCGTGAAACAAATCCTAGCCTGTTTGACATTATCCTCCCTCTTAACACTTATTATGTTGTATTCTCCTGCCCAGACATTGCTGACGCATACCATATTTTACAACGCCTGGATAGGTATTTTACATATCAGCTAATCACATAAATTATAGCAATCTGGTGCCGTTGAGAAAGTTAAACAAGAAACAGTCATTTGTGTTGGTAACATTATTTCTAGTCAAGAGCACATCTAGAAAAGTAAAGAAGTGGAATTTATGGAAGCCCCCCCCCAAAAAAAAATCTGACTAGGAGTTATGCAATAGTAAATCATAATTATGAGATAGTAAGTCATTATGGGATAGTCAGTCATAATAAGGAGATAGTAAGTCATAATTATGAAATTGTAAGTCATTATTATGAGATATCAAGTAATTATGAGATAGCAAGTCATTATGAGAAAGTAAGTCATAATTATTAGATATGTAAGTCATAATAATGGATTACTAAGTCATTATTGTGAGATACTAAGTTATTGTTGTGAGAAAGTAAGTCATTATTGTGAGATAGTAAGTCATAATTATGAGATATGTAAGTCATAATAATGAGATACTATGTCCTAATTAAGAAATACAAAGTCATTATTATGTGATATAAAGTCATAATTATGAGATAGTAAGTCATATTTATGAGCTCGTGATAATAATGAGATAGTAAGTCATAATTATGAGATTGTAAATCCAGTTTTGATAGCCTTTAGCCGTACCCTCATACTACTCCTTCTCTGTTCCGCGGGTGATGTGGAGGTAAACCCAGGCCCCGCATGTCCCCAGGTACCCTCATTTGTTGACTTCTGTGATCGAAAAAGTCTTGGTTTCATGCATGTCAACATCAGAAGCCTCCTCCCTAAGTTTGTTTTACTCACTGCTTTAGCACACTCTGCTAACCCTGATGTCCTTGCCGTGTCTGAATCCTGGCTCAGGAAGGCCACCAAAAATTCAGAGATTTCCATACCCAACTATAACATCTTCCGTCAAGATAGAACTGCCAAAGGGGGCGGAGTCGCAGTCTACTGCAGAGATAGCCTGCAAAGTAATGTCATACTTTCCAGGTCCATACCCAAACAGTTTGAACTACTAATTTTGAAAATTACTCTCTCCAGAAACAAGTCTCTCACTGTTGCCGCCTGCTACCGACCCCCCTCAGCTCCCAGCTGTGCCCTGGACACCATTTGTGAATTGATCGCCCCCCATCTAGCTTCAGAGTTCGTTCTGTTAGGTGACCTAAACTGGGATATGCTTAACACCCCGGCAGTCCTACAATCTAAGCTAGATGCCCTCAATCTCACTCAAATCATCAAGGAACCCACCAGGTACAACCCTAACTCTGTAAACAAGGGCACCCTCATAGACGTCATCCTGACCAACTGGCCCTCCAAATATACCTCTGCTGTCTTCAACCAGGGTCTCAGCGATCACTGCCTCATCGCCTGTATCCGCCACGGAGCCGCAGTCAAACGACCACCCTCATCACTGTCAAACGCTCCCTAAAACACTTCTGTGAGCAGGCCTTTCTAATCGACCTGGCCCGGGTATCCTGGAAGGACATTGACCTCATCCCGTCAGTTGAGGATGCATGGTCATTCTTTAAAAGTAACTTCCTCACCATTTTAGATAAGCATGCTCCGTTCAAAAAATGCAGAACCAAGAACAGATACAGCCCTTGGTTCACTCCAGACCTGACTGCCCTCGACCAGCACAAAAACATCCTGTGGCGGACTGCAATAGCATCGAATAGCCCCCGTGATATGCAACTGTTCAGGGAAGTCAGGAACCAATACACGCAGTCAGTCAGGAAAGCTAAGGCCAGCTTCTTCAGGCAGAAGTTTGCATCCTGTAGCTCCAACTCCAAAAAGTTCTGGGACACTGTGAAGTCCATGGAGAACAAGAGCACCTCCTCCCAGCTGCCCACTGCACTGAGGCTAGGAAACACGGTCTCCACCGATAAATCCATGATTATCGAAAACTTCAATAAGCACTTCTCAACGGCTGGCCATGCCTTCCGCCTGGCTACTCCAACCTCGGCGAACAGCTCCGCCCCCCCCGTAGCTCCTCACCCAAACCTCTCCAGGTTCTCCTTTACCCAAATCCAGATAGCAGATGTTCTGAAAGAGCTGCAAAACCTGGACCCGTACAAATCAGCTGGGCTTGACAATCTGGACCCGCTATTTCTGAAACTATCTGCCGCCATTGTCGCAACCCCTATTACCAGCCTGTTCAACCTCTCTTTCATATCGTCTGAGATCCCCAAGGATTGAAAGCTGCCGCAGTCATCCCCCTCTTCAAAGGGGGAGACACCCTGGACCCAAACTGTTACAGACCTATATCCATCCTGCCCTGCCTATCTAAGGTCTTCGAAAGCCAAGTCAACAAACAGGTCACTGACCATCTCGAATCCCACCGTACCTTCTCCGCTGTGCAATCTGGTTTCCGAGCCGGTCACGGGTGCACCTCAGCCACACTCAAGGTACTAAACGATATCATAACCGCCATCGATAAAAGACAGTACTGTGCAGCCGTCTTCATCGACCTCGCCAAGGCTTTCGACTCTGTCAATCACCATATTCTTATCGGCAGACTCAACAGCCTCGGTTTTTCGGATGACTGCCTTGCCTGGTTCACCAATTACTTTGCAGACAGAGTTCAGTGTGTCAAATCGGAGGGCATGCTGTCCGGTCCTCTGGCAGTCTCTATGGGGGTGCCACAGGGTTCAATTCTCGGGCCGACTCTTTTCTCTGTGTATATCAATGATGTTGCTCTTGCTGCGGGCGATTCCCTGATCCACCTCTACGCAGACGACACCATTCTATATACTTTCGGCCCGTCATTGGACACTGTGCTATCTAACCTCCAAACGAGCTTCAATGCCATACAGCACTCCTTCCGTGGCCTCCAACTGCTCTTAAACGCAAGTAAAACCAAATGCATGCTTTTCAACCGATCGCTGCCTGCACCCGCATGCCCGACTAGCATCACCACCCTGGATGGTTCCGACCTTGAATATGTGGACATCTATAAGTACCTAGGTGTCTGGCTAGACTGCAAACTCTCCTTCCAGACCCACATCAAACATCTCCAATCGAAAATCAAATCAAGAGTCGGCTTTCTATTCCGCAACAAAGCCTCCTTCACTCACGCTGCCAAGCTTACCCTAGTAAAACTGACTATCCTACCGATCCTCGACTTCGGCGATGTCATCTACAAAATGGCTTCCAACACTCTACTCAGCAAACTGGATGCAGTCTATCACAGTGCCATCCGTTTTGTCACTAAAGCACCTTATACCACCCACCACTGCGACTTGTATGCTCTGGTCGGCTGGCCCTCACTACATATTCGTCGCCAGACCCACTGGCTCCAGGTCATCTACAAGTCCATGCTAGGTAAAGCTCCGCCTTATCTCAGTTCACTGGTCACGATGGCAACACCCATCCGTAGCACGCGCTCCAGCAGGTGTATCTCACTGATCATCCCTAAAGCCAACACATCATTTGGCCGCCTTTCGTTCCAGTACTCTGCTGCCTGTGACTGGAACGAATTGCAAAAATCGCTGAAGTTGGAGACTTTTATCTCCCTCACCAACTTCAAACATCAGCTATCCGAGCAGCTAACCGATCGCTGCAGCTGTACATAGTCTATAGGAAAATAGCCCACCCATTTCCACCTACCTCATTCCCATACTGTTTTTATACTGTTTTTATTTATTTATTTTTCTGCTCTTTTGCACACCAATATCTCTACCTGTACATGACCATCTGATCATTTATCACTCCAGTGTTAATCTGCAAAATTGTATTATTCGCCAACCTCCTCATGCCTTTTGCACACATTGTATATAGACTGCCCATTTTTTCTACTGTGCTATTGACTTGTTAATTGTTTATTCCATGTGTAACTCTGTGTTGTCTGTTCACACTGCTATGCTTTATCTTGGCCAGGTCGCAGTTGCAAATGAGAACTTGTTCTCAACTAGCCTACCTGGTTAAATAAAGGTGAAATAAAAAATAAATAAATAAATAAAAGTATTACAGATAGTCTTAATTACGAGATAGTAAGTCATAATAATGAGATTGTAAGTCATTATTATGAGATTTAAAGTCATAATTATGAGATAGTAAGTCATATTTATGATATAGCGATAATAATGAGATACTATTTTTATTTATTTCACCTTTATTGCCAGCCAGCCAACGAGAGTGTACAGCCAGCCAACGAGAGTGTACAGGTCGCAGTGGTGGGAAGTATATGGGGCTTTGGTGACAAAACTGATGGCACTGTGATAGACTGCATCCAATTTATTGAGTAGGGTATTGGAGGCTATTTTGTAAATGACATCGCCAAAGTCGATGATTGGTAGGATGGTCAGTTTTACAAGGGTATGTTTGGCAGCATGAGTGAAGGATGCTTTGTTGCGAAATAGGAAGCCAATTCTAGATTTAACTTTGGATTGGATATGTTTGATGTGAGTCTGGAAGGAGAGTTTACAGTCTAACCAGACACCTAGGTATTTGTAGTTGTCCACATATTCTAAGTCAGAGCCGTCCAGGGTAGTGATGTTGGACAGGCAGCGATCGGTTGAAGAGCATGCATTTAGTTTGACATGTATTTTAGAGCAATTGGTGGCCACGGAAGGAGAGTTGTTTGGCATTGAAGCTCGTCTGGAGGGTTGTTAACACAGTGTCTAAAGAAGGGCCAGAAGTATACAGACGGGTGTCGTCTGTGTAGAGGTGGATCAGAGAATCACCAGCAGCAAGAGTGACATCATTGATGTATACAGAGAAGAGAGTCGGTCCAAGAATTGAACCCTGTGGCACCCCCATAGAGACAGCCAGAGGCCCGGACGACAGACCCTCCGATTTGACACACTGAACTCTATCAGAGAAGTAGTTGGTGAAGCAGATACCATGCTCCAGCCCCTTTACTTTCAGTGCAGCAAACTCTCTCCAGAAGTTCAGTGAGGATCTCTGAATGATCCAATGTTGACCTAAATGACTAATGATGATAAATACAATCCACCTGTGTGTAAAACAAGTCTCCGTATAAATGCACCTGCACTGTGATAGTCTCAGAGGTCCGTTAAAAGCGCAGAGAGCATTATGAAGAACAAGGAACACACCAGGCGGGTCCGAGATACTGTTGTGAAGAAGTTTAAAGCCGGATTTGGATACAAAAAGATTTCCCAAGCTTTAAACATCCCAAGGAGCACTGTGCAAGCGATAATATTGAAATGGAAGGAGTATCAGACCACTGCAAATCTACCAAGACCTGGCCGTCCCTCTAAACTTTCAGCTCATACAAGGAGAAGACTGATCAGAGATGCAGCCAAGAGGCCCATGATCACTCTGGATGAACTGCAGAGATCTACAGCTGAGGTGGGAGACTCTGTCCATAGGACAACAATCAGTCGTATATTGCACAAATCTGGCCTTTATGGAAGAGTGGCAAGAAGAAAGCCATTTCTTAAAGATATCCATAAAAAGTATTGTTTAAAGTTTGCCACAAGCCACCTGGGAGACACACCAAGCATGTGGAAGAAGGTGCTCTGGTCAGATGAAACCAAAATGGAACAAATGCAACAATGCAAAACGTTATGTTTGGCGTAAAAGCAACACAGCTCATCACCCTGAACACACCAAGCCTGGTTCCTCTCTAGATTTCTTCCAAGGTTCTGGCATTTCTAGGGAGTTTTTCCTAGCCACCGTGCTTCTACACCTGCATTGCTTGCTGTTTGGGGTTTTAGGCTGGGTTTCTCTCCAGCACTTTGTGACATCAGCTGATGTAAGAAGGGCTTTAAAAGTACTTGTTGATTGATTTATTGGGTAAAAATAAAAAAGCAGACATTGAATATCCATTTGAGCTTGGTGAAGTTATTAATTACACTTTGGATGGTGTAGCAATACACCCAGTCACTACAAAGATACAGGTGTCCTTCCTAACTCAGTCGCCGGAGAGGAAGAAAACCACACAGGGATTTCACCATGAGACCAATGGTGACTTTAAAACAGTTTTTGAGTTTAATGGCTGTAATTGTCATGTTTTGTCTTAGATTGTCTTGTCATTTTGCTTTTTCCTCTGTTCATTTTCCCCCTGCTGGTCTTTTTAGGTTCGTTCCCCTTTTTCTCTCTCCCTTCCTCTCTCTCTTCTCTCTATCGTTCCGTTCCTGCTCCCAGCTGTTCCTATTCCCCTAATCAATCATTTAGTCTTCCCACACCTGTTCCTTATCTTTTCCCCTGATTAGAGTCCCTATTTCTTCCCTTGTTTTCCGTTCCTGTCCTGTCGGATCCTTGTCTATTGTTCACCGTGCTGTGTCTGTGTATCGCCCTGTCGTGTCGTGTTTCCCTCAGATGCTGCGTGGAGAGCAGGTGTCTGAGTCTGCTAGATTCAAGTGCCTTCCCGAGGCAACCTGCAGTTCTTGATCGAGTCTCCAGTCTGTTCTCGTCATTACGAGTGGAATTATGTCTTATGTTTGTAGAATTACTTTACTGGATTAAAGACTCTGTTGTCGCCAAGTCGCTTTTGGGTCCTCATTCACCTGCATGACAGAAGGATCCGACCAAAGAATGGACCCAGCGACTACAGACGTTCGTAACACTGCCGTCGAGATCCAAGGAGCCATGCTCGGCAGACACGAGCAGGAATTGTCTGCTGCTCGCTATGCCAAGGTGATCGATCCATAACGGATTACTCTAGAGTTTCGCACTCTTGCTGCTTCTAGTGACTGGAACGAGCCGGCGCTGCTCGCTCGTTTTCTGGAGGGACTCCACGCAGTGGTCAAGGATGAGATTCTCTCTCGGGAGGTTCCCTCCAGTGTGGACTCTTTGATTGCTCTCGCCATCCGCATAGAACGACGGGTAGATCTTCGTCACCAAGCTCGTGGAAGAGAGCTCGCGTCAACGGTGTTTCCCTGCTCCGCATCGCAACCATCTCCCTCCTCTGGCTCAGAGACTGAGCCCATGCAGCTGGGAGGTATTCGCATCTCGACTAAGGAGAGGGAACGGAGGATCACCAACCGCCTGTGCCTCTATTGCGGATTTGATGGACATTTTGTCAATTCATGTCCAGTAAAAGGCCAGAGCTCATCAGTAAGCGGAGGGCTACTGGTGAGCGCTACTACTCAGGTCTCTTCATCTAGATCCTGTACTACTATGTCGGTCCATCTACGCTGGACCGGTTCGGGTGCTACATGCAGTGCCTTGATTGACTCGGGGGCTGAGGGTTGTTTCATGGACGAAGCATGGGCTCGGAAACATGACATTCCTTTCAGACAGTTAGACAAGCCTACGCCCATGTTTGCCTTAGATGGTAGTCATCTTCCCAGTATCAGATTTGAGACACTACCTTTAACTCTCACAGTATCTGGTAACCACAGTGAGACTATTTCTTTATTGATTTTTCGTTCACCTTTTACACCTGTTGTTTTGGGTCATCCCTGGCTAGTATGTCATAATCCTTCTATTAATTGGTCTAGTAATTCTATCCTATCCTGGAACGTTTCTTGTCATGTGAAGTGTTTAATGTCTGCCATGTCTCCAGGCACTTGTCATCTCCCGTCTGGATTACTGCAACTCGCTGTTGGCTGGGCTCCCTGCCTGTGCCATTAAACCCCTTCAACTCATCCAGAACGCCGCAGCCCGTCTGGTGTTCAACCTTCCCAAGTTCTCTCACGTCACCCCGCTCCTCCGTTCTCTCCACTGGCTTCCAGTTGAAGCTCGCATCCGCTACAAGACCATGGTGCTTGCCTACGGAGCTGTGAGGGGAACGGCACCTCAGTACCTCCAGGCTCTGATCAGGCCCTACACCCAAACAAGGGCACTGCGTTCATCCACCTCTGGCCTGCTCGCCTCCCTACCACTGAGGAAGTACAGCTCCCGCTCAGCCCAGTCAAAACTGTTCGCTGCCCTGGCCCCCCAATGGTGGAACAAACCCCCTCACGACGCCAGGACAGCGGAGTCAATCACCACCTTCCGGAGACACCTGAAACCCCACCTCTTTAAGGAATACCTAGGATAGGTTAAGTAATCCCTCTCACCCCACCCCCCCTAAGTTTTAGATGCACTATTGTTAAGTGACTGTCCCACTGGATGTCATAAGGTGAATGCACCAATTTGTAAGTCGCTCTGGATAAGAGCGTCTGCTAAATGACTTAAATGTAATGTAAATGCCATCCCTCCCATTTCTTCTGTCCCCACTTCTCAGGAGGAACCTGGCGATTTGACAGGAGTGCCGGAGGAATATCATGATCTGCGCACGGTCTTCAGTCGGTCCCGAAGCCAACTCCCTTCCTCCTCACCGGTCGTATGATTGTAGTATTGATCTCCTTCCGGGTACCACTCCCCCTCGGGGTAGACTATACTCTCTGTCGGCTCCCGAACGTAAGGCTCTCGAGGATTATTTATCTGTGTCTCTTGACGCCGGTACCATAGTGCCTTCTTCCTCTCCGGCCGGGGCGGGGTTTTTTTTTGTTAAGAAAAAGGACGGTACTCTGCGCCCCTGCGTGGATTATCGAGGGCTGAATGACATAACGGTTAAGAATCGTTATCCGCTTCCCCTTATGTCATCAGCCTTCGAGATTCTGCAGGGAGCCAGGTGCTTTACTAAGTTGGACCTTCGTAACGCTTACCATCTCGTGCGCATCAGAGAGGGGGACGAGTGGAAAACGGCGTTTAACACTCCGTTAGGGCATTTTGAGTACCGGGTTCTGCCGTTTGGTCTCGCCAATGCGCCAGCTGTTTTTCAGGCATTAGTTAATGATGTTCTGAGAGACATGCTGAACATCTTTGTTTTTGTCTATCTTGACGATATCCTGATTTTTTCACCGTCACTCGAGATTCATGTTCAGCACGTTCGACGTGTTCTACAGCGCCTTTTAGAGAATTGTCTCTACGTGAAGGCTGAGAAGTGCTCTTTTCATGTCTCCTCCGTTACTTTTCTCGGTTCCGTTATTTCCGCTGAAGGCATTCAGATGGATTCCGCTAAGGTCCAAGCTGTCAGTGATTGGCCCGTTCCAAGGTCACGTGTCGAGTTGCAGCGCTTTTTAGGTTTCGCTAATTTCTATCGGCGTTTCATTCGTAATTTCGGTCAAGTTGCTGCCCCTCTCACAGCTCTTACTTCTGTCAAGACGTGTTTTAAGTGGTCCGGTTCCGCCCAGGGAGCTTTTGATCTTCTAAAAGAACGTTTACGTCCGCTCCTATCCTCGTTACTCCTGACGTCACTAGACAATTCATTGTCGAGGTTGACGCTTCAGAGGTAGGCGTGGGAGCCATTCTATCCCAGCGCTTCCAGTCTGACGATAAGGTTCATCCTTGCGCTTATTTTTCTCATCGCCTGTCGCCATCTGAACGCAACTATGATGTGGGTAACCGCGAACTGCTCGCCATCCGCTTAGCCCTAGGCGAATGGCGACAGTGGTTGGAGGGGGCGACCGTTCCTTTTGTCGTTTGGACAGACCATAAGAACCTTGAGTACATCCGTTCTGCCAAACGACTTAATGCCCATCAAGCTCGTTGGGCGTTGTTTTTCGCTCGTTTCGAGTTTGTGATTTCTTACCGTCCGGGTAGCAAAAACACCAAGCCTGATGCCTTATCCCGTCTGTTTAGTTCTTCTGTGGCTTCTACTGATCCCGAGGGGATTCTTCCTTATGGGCGTGTTGTCGGGTTGACAGTCTGGGGAATTGAAAGACAGGTTAAGCAAGCACTCACGCACACTGCGTCGCCGCGCGCTTGTCCTAGTAACCTCCTTTTCGTTCCTGTTTCCACTCGTCTGGCTGTTCTTCAGTGGGCTCACTCTGCCAAGTTAGCTGGTCATCCCGGTGTTCGAGGCACTCTTGCGTCTATTCGCCAGCGCTTTTGGTGGCCGACTCAGGAGCGTGACACGCGCCGTTTCGTGGCTGCTTGTTCGGACTGCGCGCAGACTAAGTCGGGTAACTCTCCTCCTGCCGGTCGTCTCAGACCGCTCCCCATTCCTACTCGACCATGGTCTCACATCGCCCTAGACTTCATTACCGGTCTGCCTTTGTCTGCGGGGAAGACTGTGATTCTTACGGTTGTCGATAGGTTCTCTAAGGCGGCACATTTCATTCCCCTCGCTAAACTTCCTTCCGCTAAGGAGACGGCACAAATCATCATCGAGAATGTGTTCAGAATTCATGGCCTCCCGTTAGACGCCGTTTCAGACAGAGGCCCGCAATTCATGTCACAGTTTTGGAGGGAGTTCTGTCGTTTGATTGGTGCGTCCGTCAGTCTCTCTTCCGGGTTTCATCCCCAGTCTAACGGTCAAGCAGAGAGGGCCAATCAGACGATTGGTCGCATACTACGCAGCCTTTCTTTCAGAAACCCTGCGTCTTGGGCAGAACAGCTCCCCTGGGCAGAATACGCTCACAACTCGCTTCCTTCGTCTGCTACCGGGTTATCTCCGTTTCAGAGTAGTCTGGGTTACCAGCCTCCTCTGTTCTCTTCCCAGCTTGCCGAGTCCAGCGTTCCCTCCGCTCAAGCGTTTGTCCAACGTTGTGAGCGCACCTGGAGGAGGGTGAGGTCTGCACTTTGCCGTTACAGGGCACAGACTGTGAGAGCCGCCAATAAACGCAGGATTAAGAGTCCTAGGTATTGTTGCGGCCAGAGAGTGTGGCTTTCCACTCGCAACCTTCCTCTTACGACAGCTTCTCGTAAGTTGACTCCGCGGTTCATTGGTCCGTTCCGTGTCTCCCAGGTCGTCAATCCTGTCGCTGTGCGACTGCTTCTTCCGCGACATCTTCGTCGCGTCCATCCTGTCTTCCATGTCTCCTGTGTCAAGCCCTTTCTTCGCACCCCCGTTCGTCTTCCCTCCCCCCTCCCGTCCTTGTCGAGAGCGCACCTATTTACAAGGTACGTAGGATCATGGACATGCGTTCTCGGGGACGGGGTCACCAATACTTAGTGGATTGGGAGGGTTACGGTCCTGAGGAGAGGAGTTGGGTTCCGTCTCGGGACGTGCTGGACCGTTCACTCATTGATGATTTCCTCCGTTGCCGCCAGGATTCCTCCTCGAGTGCGCCAGGAGGCGCTCGGTGAGTGGGGGGTACTGTCATGTTTTGTCTTAGATTGTCTTGTCATTTTGCTTTTTCCTCTGTTCATTTTCCCCCTGCTGGTCTTTTTAGGTTCGTTCCCCTTTTTCTCTCTCCCTTCCTCTCTCTCTTCTCTCTATCGTTCCGTTCCTGCTCCCAGCTGTTCCTATTCCCCTAATCAATCATTTAGTCTTCCCACACCTGTTCCTTATCTTTTCCCCTGATTAGAGTCCCTATTTCTTCCCTTGTTTTCCGTTCCTGTCCTGTCGGATCCTTGTCTATTGTTCACCGTGCTGTGTCTGTGTATCGCCCTGTCGTGTCGTGTTTCCCTCAGATGCTGCGTGGAGAGCAGGTGTCTGAGTCTGCTAGGTTCAAGTGCCTTCCCGAGGCAACCTGCAGTTCTTGATCGAGTCTCCAGTCTGTTCTCGTCATTACGAGTGGAATTATGTCTTATGTTTGTAGAATTACTTTACTGGATTAAAGACTCTGTTGTCGCCAAGTCGCTTTTGGGTCCTCATTCACCTGCATGACAGTAATAGGAGAAAACTGAGGATGCATCAACAACATTGTAGTTACTCCACAATACTAACCTAAATGAGAGAGTGAAAAGAAGGAAGCCTGTATATAATAAAAGTATACATAAAAATGCATTCTGTTTGCAAAAAGGCATTCAAGTAAAACTGAATACAAAGCATCATGTTTGGGGAAAATCCAAGACAACACATCACTGAGTACCACTCTTCATATTTTCAAGCATGGTGGTGGCTGCATCATGTTATGGGTATGCTTGCCATTGGCAAGGATAGGAAATGGAATAGAGCTAAGTACAGGCAAAATCCTAGAGGAAAACCTGCTTGAGTCTGCTTTTCAACAGACACTGGGGGACAAAGTCACAATTCAGCAGGACAATAACCTAAAACACAAGGCCAAAATTACACTGGAGTGGCTTACAATGTCAAGACAACATTGAATGTTCCTGAGTGGCCAAGTTACAGTTTTGACATAAATTGGCTTGAAAATCTATATCAGTACTTGGAAATGGCTGTGATCAACAACCAACTTGACAAAGCTTGAAGAATAAAAAATAAATAATAATGAGCAAATATTGTACAATCCTGGTGTGCAAAGCCCTTACAGACTTACCCAGAAAGACTCACAGCTGTAATCGCTGCCAAAGGTGATTCTCACATGTATTCACTTAGGAGTGTAAATATTTAATTAAATTAGATATTTCTCTATTTAATTTAGAAAAAAAAATCAAAAAATGTCTGAAAACATGTTCTTAGACATTTTTTGATTTTCTTTCAAAATGATGTAGACAAATATCTAATTTAATTAAGTATTTACACTTCTGGTATTATGGGGTATTGTGTGTAGATGGGTGAGACAAAAATTTATTTAATGAGCATAAACACATTTATTTGCATAAGGAATTGGCAACTCTTTCTCATTCTGAGAAATAATCATCTTCCTATCCAGGCAGGCCACTTGAATTCAACATCTAAACAAAGTGAACAGGCTGTTGTTCAAACAGTTAGAGATAGACAGGAAGGTGTATTCATTGTTAGCAAGCAAATAGATCCACGTTGGCTAGACTTTAAATATAAAGTCTAACTGGCTACTCACTAGCAGTGGACTTGTGCTTGAGAGACCTATGTTCATTTTCTATAATGGCTGCTACCAGAAGTTGGTCATTATTAGTGGATGTGCATTGTGCATGATTCTGGTTAGATTTGTAACAAAAACTGCATTTTCATAGACAGACTTGAAAGCCAGATCAATGATTATTGCAAACAAATTAGGTTACACTATTTTGATAAAATAATAAAATTATTAGTGGGTCTTATGGTTGAAGGCTTATGTTTAGCCTAGCTATACTTTTATAAGCCCTGAATTCATTAGATTATTCCGGACTGTTTGAAATGCAGTGTATTGACCTTCAATTGTGAAACAAAGCTTGTTTAGAGAAAAATATTTTAAAAATCAAGATATATATTGTGAATCTCCATAAGTTAGATATGATTTATAGGCCACAGTGCCCAGCCCTACTTGGGTGGCTGGAGTCTTTGACAATTTTTAGGCCCTTCCTCTGACACCGCCTGGTATAGAGATCCTGGATGGCAGGGAGCTCAGCCCCAGTGATGCAATGGACCGTACGTACTACCCCCTGTAGCGCCTTGCGGTCGGATGCCAAGCAGTTCCCATACCAAGCAGTGATGCAGCCAGTCAAGATGCTCTCTGTGGTGCAGCAGTAAAACTTTCTGAGGATCTGAGGGCTCATGCCAAATCTTTTCAGCCTCCTGAGGGGAAAGAGGCGTTGTCGTGTCCTCTTCATGACAGTGTTGGTGTGTGTGGACCTTGATAATTCTTTAGTGATATGGACACAGAGGAACTTAAAGTGCTCGACATGCTCCACTACAGCCCTGTCAATGTGGATGGGGCCGTGCTCAGCCATTCTGTAGTCTACGATCAGCTCCTTTGTCTTGGAGTGCAATAGAGATTGCTTCATCTGTGGATCTGTTAGGGCGGTATGCCAAATTGGAGTGGGTCCAGGGTGTCTGAGATTATGGGGTTGATGTGAGCCATGACCAGCCTTTCAAAGCATTTCATGGCTACAGATGTGAGTGCTACGGGGCAATAGTTATTTAAACAGGCTACCTTGATATTCTTAGACACAGGGACTATGGTGGTCTGCTTAAAACATGTAGGTACTACAACCTGGTTCAAGGAGAGGATGAAAATGTCAGTGAAGACACTTGCCAGTTGGTCAGTGCATGCTCGATGAGTACGCGTCCTGGTAATCAGTTTGGCTTTGTGGCCTTGTGAATGTTAACCTGTTTACAGGTCTTACTCACATCGGCTACGGAGAGCGTGATCACACAGTCGTCCGGAACAGCTGGTGCTCTCATGCATGGTTCAGTGTTGCTAGCCTCGTAGCAGCATAGAAGGTATTTAGCTTGTCTGGTAGACTCGCATTCCTGGACAGCTCTCCAGCTGACTTTCCCTTTATAATCCATAATAGTTTGCAAGCCCTGTATTTGTATTTTATAGGGATCCCCATTAGTTCCTGCTAAGGCAGCAGCTACTCTTCCTGCGGTCCAAACTCATTAAGACACTTATATTACACATAAAACAAAACATAAAACAGTACATCATATAAC
The DNA here is from genome assembly GCF_021184085.1 of Oncorhynchus gorbuscha. NCBI lineage: Eukaryota > Metazoa > Chordata > Actinopteri > Salmoniformes > Salmonidae > Oncorhynchus > Oncorhynchus gorbuscha. Next base: position 25,143,042 of record NC_060195.1, read on the forward strand.
ACTGTCACACCACCACATATCTACAACACAAAATGTATGTGTGAGTATGTGTGTATCTGTACCTGTGTGTGTGTTTCTTCACAGTCCTTGTTGTTCCATAAGGTGTTTTTTAAATCTGTTTTTGACATCTGGAGGCGTGGAGGCGCTGGAGGGACTCCCCGTCTCTCCCAGCGGTCCATAGTCTGGACGACTCGATTCATCACAGCGCCGAGATGGTGAAGCATCGCCGCGTGCTCCTGGACGTGCTCCTCTACCCCCACGACGGGGGCACCCACTCCTGTTGACTCCATTGATGGGTGTGGAATTCTGTAATGGGGTGAGTGACAGGTTTCCGGGAAGTCAGGCGCAGGAGAGCAGAGATGGGTGATAACCGGAGAACTTTAATTTACATCCTGGCCCAAAGGCACAGGCGAGGCAGCACAAAGCACAACCACGGTAACATGAATCGGATTAATCAAGACAAACAAACCTAGGTTTGAAACAAACCTAGCGCAAGCCAGACTGTAGCGTAACACCCTACACAAAAAACAATTCCACACACAGACATGGGGGAAACAGAGGGTAATATATGTAACAGTATAATTTTAAACCGTCCCCTCGCCCATACCCGGGCGCGAACCAGGGACCTTCTGCACACAACGACAACAGTCACCCTCGAAGCGTCGTTACCCATCGCTCCACAAAAGCCGCGGCCCTTGCAGAGCAAGGGGAAACACTACTTCAAGGTCTCAGAGCAAGTGACGTAACCAATTGAAACGCTATTTAGCGCACACCGCTAACTAAGCTAGCCGTTTCACATCCGTTACATATACATTTAGTCTGATGAGGGAATGTGAACCAGGTGTGTGAGAAAACAAATGGAAAATGAAAGGTGGAGCGGTGATGGATAGAAGACCGGTGACGTTGACCGCCGAACGCCGTCCGAACAAGGAGAGGGACCGACTTCGGTGGAAGTCGGGACATTAGCCCAAAATATTTCTAAAACTTAAAGAATTGTATTTGTAAGAAAACACTCACTAAACCCTAAACCTCAACTAAATATTGTACTAAATAATGTGGAAGTTGAGATGACTAAACTGCTTGGAGTAACCCTAGATTGTATACTGTCATGGTTAAAACATATTGATGCAATAGTAGCTAAGATGGGGAGAAGTCTGTCTATAATAAAGTGATGCTCTGCCTTCTTAACAACACTATCAACAAGGCAGGTCCTACAGGCCCTAGTTTTGTCATACCTTGACTACTGTTCAGTTGTGTGGTCAGGTGCTACAGAAAATAACTTAGGAAAATTGCAATTGGCTCAGATCAGGGCAGCACGGCTGGCCCTTGGATGTACACAGAGAGCTAATATTAATAATATGCATGTCAGTCTCTCCTGGGTGAAAGTGGAGGAGAGATTGACTTCATCATTACTATTATTTATGAGAGATATTGACATGTTGAATACACCGACCTGTCTGTCTAAACTACTTGCACACAGCTCGGACACCCATGCATACCCCACAAGACATCCCACAAGAGGTCTCTTCACAGTCCCCAAGTCCAGAACAGACTACGGGAGGCACAAAGTACTGCATAGAGCAATGACTACACGGAACTCTATTCCACATCATGTTACTGACACAAGCAGGTAAATTAGATTTCAAAAACAGATTAAAAAAAAAACTCAATGAACAGCGGGGATTGTGAAGCAACACAAACATTGGCACAGACACATGCATGAACACAGACAAACACACACACACACACACGATACCAGACGCACTATACATACACATGGCTTTAGTACTGTACTGTATCTACAGTATGTTGTAGTGGTGGATTAGGGGCCTGAGGGCACATAGTGTGTTGTGAAATCTGTGAATGTATTGTAATGTTTTTAAAATGGTATAAACTGCCTTAATTTTGCTGGACCACAGGAAGAGTAGCTGCTGCTTTGCCAGCAGCTAATGGTAATCCATAATAAGTACAAATACACACGCACCCTCCCTTGAGCTTTACCAACTCTGCCGTTCTGTGCTGCCTATGTAAAGAAAAACCAGCTAGATTTATATTTACCATTTTCTTGTTCAGCCACAACTCAGAGAAACATAGGATATTATAGTTCTTCAGATCACGTTGATAGGATAGTCTTGAATGGGGCTCATACAGATATGTAAGTCATAATAATGAGATAGTAAGACACTATTATGAGATACAGTATATAAGCCATGATTATGAGAGTAGTAATGACTGCTCTTCCCCTCCCTAAAATGGGCTCAGTGTGAGGTGTATGAAGGTGGCATGTGCTCCAGAGAGAAAAAGTAATCATAAAACCTTTGGGTTATTTACCTTGTGTAAATAGGGTTTCTGAGAGAGTATTATTCCTTTTATACCTATCCTACTATGTGCTGTAATGTAAGTATGAAGCACAAGGGTGAGGTTATTTACCTGCAGTAAATAAAGCTTCGGAGAGAATTATTCCCTATATAATATAGATGATTGATGCTGTCTTTTAGGCTATTTCAATCACTAGGAAACACTGGCAAAGTGATGCCAGACCACACAGAAAGGTGAGGCAATATGTCAATAAGAAAAAATTCCCCAGAAGTCTGAGAAAATAAAATGATGAAGCAGGTGCTAGATGCACCTAGAAACCTAGAATCAATGATACTGACCTTCAAACCTTACCCCAGTTTCGGTGAGGTAACTTTACGTGACCATGTTCTAGAAACATTTTCCCTATCACCAAAGGGACCACTGATGAACAATTGTGCCACTGACGCACATATCTATTTTATGTATTGACTGTGGCTAGAAATTCGATAGGGTGATTAAAAAAATGAAAACATATTTTGGGATAGAGACACATCATGAGCGATCCTTTAACCAATACATTTTATTCTGATCAACCATGCTTAAATAAACAGTAAACAAATAACTTATAGACATCATAATTCGTTAAAAAACATAAAATCATTAGATAAATCTTGTAATTTAAGAGAAAGAGTGTAGACTCAGTATTATGCTCATTAATCCTTGAGGTTTCTGTTAAGCATTGTACATTCAATCATGCTCTTTTGAATTGAAGGTACCACATTCCATTTATTTTTCCACAGGCTCAACTGTAAGCATGTCCTGGTCAAGCATGGAGGAGTATTTGAGGCATAACAAGAAGACACAGTCGATAACGTGGCACACAACCATTGGTTAATGTATGCAATGTCTGAGCAGGGAAATGAGACAGGGCCTGCAGTACAAACATGTTATTTTTGACCCCTCAGCCAGATGCAGTTTGACTGCCATCTGAAGTGGAGGTCCATTTCACTAACGTTACCCCCTCAGCTCTCGATTCAGCTTGAGGTAGCGAGTGAAGAACCATGATCACTTGTGGGGTTGATATGACCCACAATTCAATGCAAACTGTACTCATACTTCGGTGGCTGAAGCATATGACGATTGCATTTTTGGCATGTCAGACAAAATTATGAAGCTAGCTTAACCCTTGTGCTGTCTTAAGGGTAAAAAATATGACCCACCACTATGTTTAACAGCAAAGAAACCCCCCTAAATTATATTTTTTCAACTTGAAATGTATGACTTTTCCTAGGGACTCGAAAAAGTTAAACATCTCCTTTGTTCATATTTCCATGAAAGCTGTACACCACCAGGGTAAAAAGACTGTCTTAGGGTCATTTTTGACCAGGCAGTTATAAAACGATTTACACACCACTAAAACCACAAAGACACAGACACACACACACACACACACACAAACAATGAGGCATTTAGATTATGTGTGCTACTGATTGAACTCAGTCAGCAGCTCCTGAAGAGGAAGATCACCATGGTCTGCAAAGTTAGAAAGAACAAGCCTGAGCTCACCCCCGTACTCCTCGCAACAAGTGGGAGAGAGGCCTTCTCATCAAAGTTTGCCTTCACCCACACCACCACTCTACTTTCTTACCTTCCATTGAGGAACAAGAATGTGGTCCTCCTGAGCACACTGCACAAAACGGCTGAGATTAGTGATCGTGAGGACAGGAAGCCAGTCATCATCCTGGACTACAACCACAACAAAGGAGGCATAGACAACCTGGACAAGGTGATTGGAACGTGCAGCTGCAGGAGGATGACTGCCCACTGGCCCCTGGTCATCTTCCATAACATCATTGATGTGTCCTCATATAATGCCTTAGTGATATGGAACAAGATCAACCCTACCTGGATGCCTGATAAGTGGAACAAGACGAGGGTGGAGCAGCTGGGAAAGGCACTTGTAACCCCACACATTCAAAGAAGGGAGCCCCTCGCCCGCACAGCAGCCTCTGCAGGGCTTGTGAAAGCTGTTCAGGGGGCTGAATCTTGTCCTGATCCACCTGAGGCTGCAGCTGGGGCAGGCAAGAGGAGGAGATGCCAATTTTGCCCCCCAAAGGACTGTAAAACAAATACTGTGTGCTGCACATGTGAGAAATACATCTGCAAAGTCCATGCACACACACTTGCATACTGTCCTACATGTGCTAATTAGAGTTGATTGATTTATGTTCTTCACATTATAGTTTTGTAACTATTATCTTATTTTATTCTTATTTATTGTTGTTGTTTATACACCTTGTGGGTGGGGGCAATGATTTAAAAAAAAGAATTCCTCATTGTACAGTATATAAGAATATATCATATCATGATGTTGCCAAAAAAGTTCAAGACTGTTATTGTTATTGCACATTTCTGCTACTTTCTTAGGCTATACAAATGCTATTGCTTGTAGTAGCTTTATCAATAATAATAATGATAATAAACAATTATTACAATAACTATAACAGGTGTGTTGTAATAAAAATGAGTGGTGTCCACTGATTAAATGCAGTCTTTCTGCATTGTGAAGATGGAAAACCCAGATATTCACAACGTTTGTGATGAATGACAGATTGTTTCTTCATGCAAAATAGAGGGGTTTAAAATTCAATTAAGCTGCTTTATTTTAGAGGTTTAGTGAAGCCGGGTCATCTTTGACCGTTAGGACAAGGGGACTATACAGAATGAAAAACTACACAAGGGTTAATAAAAAATATATATAGATGACATTGATTTTAGCATTGGCAAATTGTCTTAGTCTGGTAGTGAGGAACCTATAAAACCTAGCTAGCTTCAAATTTATTGGAATAAATGACCAAACTATAAAACTAGCTAGCCAGCTATGGGTAAATGTAGCATGCTAGCTACCTGACAGGAGTGCTAGCTAGCTATGTTACCTTACTAGGTACATTCATAGCTTTAGGTTGGTTGTTTTTAAGCTCAATTTCAAGATTTCCACCAAGGTCTTTGTTTCTCAATCAAACTGTCCACTTAGGAAGCAACACTGATTGACAATACATGTCACATGCTGTTGTCCAAATGGATTAGACAACGTTGGAAATTATAGGCCATTAGCAAGACACCCCGAATAAAGTAGTGGTTCTGCAGGTGGTGACCATAGACCACTTCTCAGTTCCTATGCTTCCTGGCTGATGTTTTGGTCACTTTTGAATGCTGGCGGTGCCTTCACTCTAGTGGTAGCATGAGACGGAGTCTACAACCCACACAAGTGGCTCAGGTAGTGCAGCTCATCCAGGATGGAACATCAATGCGAGCTGTGGCAAAAAGGTTTGCTGTGTCTGTCAGCGTAGTGTCCAGAGCATGGAGGCGCTACCAAGAGACAGGCCAGTACATCAGGAGACGTGGAGGAGGCCGTAGGAGGGAAACAACCCAGCAGCAGGACCGCTACCTCCGCATTTGTGCAAGGAAGAGCAGGAGGAGCACTGCCAGAGCCCTGCAAAATGACCTCCAGCAGGCCACAAATGTGCATGTGTCTGCTCAAACGGTCAGAAACAGACTCCATGAGGGTGGTATGAGGGCCCGACGTCCACAGGTGGGGGTTGTGCTTACACCGTGCAGGACGTTTGGTATTTACCAGAAAACACAAAGATTGGCAAATTCGCCACTGGCGCCCTGTGCTCTTCACAGATGAAAGCAGGTTCACACTGAGCACGTGACAGACGTGACAGAGTCTGTGAAAATTGCCGTTCTGTGAAAATTGAATTTAATCAAAAGCCACTGCCAGATTTCTGGATTGGGCTGCGCTCAGAGTATCCCGCTTTGGGCAAATTGCGCTGTTAAGACACTGATGCCCTTTGCAACCACGTACCTATGTGAGAGTGGATTCTCAGCTCTCACTAGCATGAAAACTAAACACAGGCACAGACTGTGTGTGGAAAAGGATTTAACACTGAGACTCTCCAATAGAACCCAACACTGCAGAGTTATGTTCATTCTTTCAAGCACACCCTTCTCATTAACCTATGGTGAGTTATTCACCATTTTTGATGAACAAATAAGGTTTTATATGTAAGATGGTTAAATAAAGAGCAGAATTATTGATTATATTATTATTATTTGTGCCTTGGTCCTATAAGAACACTTTGTCACTTCCAACGAGCCGGGTTGTAACAATAACTCATACTCATTCTTATGTTCAATAAATGTATCATATATTGTGTGTGTGGAAGGCTTACATTGATTGCAAAAAACAACATTTGAGAGTACGCTGACCCTATGTAACGCTTGTCATCTGGAGAAAGAGAGGAGGACCAAGGTGCAGCGTGGTAAGTGTTCATTATTTTAATAAATAACTGAACAACAAAAACACGAACAGTCCTGTAAGGTGATGAAAAAAACACTAAACAGAAAATAAATCACCCACAACCAAAATGGGGAAAACAGGCTACCTAAGTAGGATTCTCAATCAGAGACAACGATCGACAGCTGCCTCTGATTGAGAATCATACCAGGCCAAACACAGAAATACAACAAAGAAAAAAGAACATAGACTACCCACCCCAATTCACACAAAGACATAATAAAGGAACTAAGGTCAGAACGTGACACCCTAGTGCTAGATGGGGTACGCAGCTGGAGGTTGAATGTTTGAAAGGGTACGGGACTATGAATGTTTGGGAACCACTGCTGTAGATGATCTATTGCTGCATGCTCACTGTGTTGAGCATAAAGGACCAGTGGTTATTCTTGGAAAAAAGTGAGATTTTGAAATAGAGTTCATATCTTCAATTTTGAGAGTTATTCGGCAAAGGTAAATGTGTTGGAAATCTCAGAATCTGCTCTTTCTGATACTATATAGAAATCAGAACATCTTACCTGTATCTGTAGGATTTGAAAAAGTAACTTTTTGGTGGTTCTGAAAGTAATTATATGTCCTTCTAAAAATGCTTATAACACTAATGTTGTGATCTCTAAATTCTAACATAGGTGTGTCAAAAATAAGTATTTAGTTCAAGCCTAGGACAGAGGGTTGCATGACTTTAAAAATTGCACAGATACATGTATTGCAAACAAAATGGAAGAAGTTGAGCCTCACGTTTCAACGCTCTTAGTTGATGCGTAAACTGATCCACTATGCTGTTTACTTTCTGCGTCTACCTCATATCGCTGAGTCTAACTTTAATTGAAACAATAACAAAGTGGTCACCTGCATCTGTTTAAGTAAAAAGCAGACGGATGGGCCTAGAGAATGGTACCAATGTCAAATTCATAGACAGGGCTATGGATGCAAGGACTGACCGTCCATGAAATCAAAATGGTAGTTTTATCCATGTTTAACGCCTCCCCTCAAAGTGATCTGAAAATGGAGGGAAAAAGATTAAACTCAGACAGAGCTTGCCGCATATGACCTGCTGTAAAGAGGCCTTAGAAATTAATAGCCTAGCTACATACTACTCTGATATTTCCATTCATTCTAAAATATTCGGGATTATATTCTTGAGCAATGATTCAATTGAGAATGCACTGTGTACTGTGTGACTTATCTTTCTGAGTCATTTGTAGATGCACGTTTTCATTAAGAGACTACAAATTACATTGACAAAGCCAAAGGATGACTAATATCTTGCATTGTTAAAGTCTCAAAGCACAATTGACCTCTTTAGAAAGCAAGTTCAACTTCTTCCAGTCATTCCACTCATTTTCAACCAATGAACAGTCACTCACTTTGGGAGCTGTGTAGTGAAACTGGGGTTTGCCTGAAAAATAATGATTTGTCTCTTTTTATTCCTATACAGACACAATAGGAAAATACTTATTTAGAAATAAGTACATCTTATTCTGACAATCTGAATTGAAAAAGGGAAGATATGTACTGTGTCTGTTTTGTTGCAGAGATGTAATAAATAAGTATTGAGTAAATGAAAGCAGAACATGTACACAAGAACATAAAACTGCAGTACTTATTGTTAGTTTTATTCTGTGGGCCCAAAATCCAGATCTGTGTTAGTTATGATGACCATGTTGAATGGCCCCTGCTGGCCAACACACTGCTATGTGACAAAAACACAGTGGCAATAACAAACAAACCAGCTGGGAGGAGAGATGGAGAGGTGGGAGGAGTGATATTTAACTCACAGGTCAAGTCCCAAAAGCACCATATAAAAAGGCAGGCTAGATGGCAAGGGAAACACAAACCTACAGACTCACAACTCCAAGCCATACCTTCACAGAGACTATGAAGCTGACAATACTGCTCTGTGCGATCGTACTCCTCTCACTCTCTGGTGAGTACTATTGCCATAACCAAAAGCACTTACGAGCTGTTTTGACATACATGTAAAAATATTGCCTGATATTTTAACATTGAACATTTCACCTTATTCTGTACTTAGATCAATGAGGTTTTGGGAATAATCAGACAACTCTTCACTGTGAGAGATGCTAGTTGGATCCTTTACACGCTTTCAGCTGAATTTAAGAATGCAGAGTAGCCTATAAGGAAGTGGTGATAGCTTAGGTTATCTACGTTTAGGATAGAATACCCAGTTGTAAGAGCCCACACAAATGGAAAGTCAGAGTTGCACCAAGAAAAGAATGTCAGGTGATATCATTTTGTCTACCAAGGCACTTCTATGAAGCTGACTGTGGGAGAGCTCATCGTGTGGGAAGCCATGATCCTATTCAATTCCTATGAATAATTATTGTCATTCCTAATTATATGCATGTGTCACAGGACACTGGTGATAGAATATGGACAACAGTTTCAGACCCCATGCCATTAATACCTAGATAAAAGTTATTTCCAAGACAGGTACCTTGACATTAGGGTTACTGGTATGTATCTCACTGGCTGTGTCATCATAGAGCTAAAGATAACACATTGAGTAAGTTCAACAAGGGACAGTCATTTAATCTGGAAAACAATAAGGTATTTAAAGAAGTGGAACGTGATCTTGTTTCAAAGACCAATAATAAAAGAAGGCATACTTTTCAGATAGTTGCTGAGCAACATTCCACCAACCGTTTCCCCCACACTAAATATTGTGAATCACATCAAGGAAAAAGTGAATACCCCTTTCTTCTCATGTTTTGTACAGTTTTTGCCATGGATGAAGAAAGACGCCCACAGCCCAGAGAGGTGAGATATATTAGGAAATAGTTACTCTATGGGAAAAAGGCCATTACAATACTTTTTATGAGGATGTGTATGTCAAAATAACTATAATAGACTGCTCTTCCCCTGCCTAAAACAGCCTCAGTGCGAGGTGTATGAAGGTGGCATGTGCTCCAGAGAGTTTGATCCTGTGTGTGGGAGCGATGGCAACACGTACACCACCGAGTGTGTGCTGTGTCGTGAGAACAAGTAAGTATAAAACACATGGGTTATTTACCTTGTGTAAATAGGGTTTTTGAGAGAGTATTATTCCTATTATACCTATCCTACTATGTGCTGTAATGTAAGTATGAAGCACAAGGGTGAGGTTATTTACCTGCAGTAGATAAAGCTTTGGAGAGAATTGTCTTTTAGGCTATTTCAATCACTAGGAAACACTGGCAAAGTGATGCCAGACCACACAGAAAGGTTAGGCAGTATGTCAATAAGAAAAAAATTCCCCAGAAGTCTGAGAAATCAATGATACGGACCTCCAAACCTTACCCAAGTTCCGGTGAGGTAACTTTACGTGACCTTGTTCTAGGAACAGTTGCATCATCAGGAAAGGGACGTGCCACTGACTCACAAATCTTACCTATTGACTGTGGCTAGAAATTTAGCAGGGTTTGTTAAAGATTCAAACATTTTTCAGTTAAAGGAAGATCATGCTTTATACCCGATACATTTATTCATATCGACCACGCTTAAATAAACAGTAAACAAATAACTTAGACATTATTAGTTAATTAAGACATTTCAAATAGAAAAAAATAGATGGATGGGGTTGAGGGTAGCAGAAGGATAGGAGTAATAACAAACGACAGATAACTATTGTGAAATAGATTGTGTCTGTAAAATGTATATAGTATGTTTAAGCTGGAAGTAGAAGCCGAAGTGTTGTTCATAAATTTACTCCAATTAGGGGAGGGGTGGTGGAAAATAATAATATACAGTTGAAGTCGGAAGTTTACATACACTTAGGTTGGAGTCATTAAAACTTGTTTTTCAACTACTACACACATTTCTTGTAAACAAACTATAGTTAGGACATCTACATTGTGCATGACACAAGTAATTTTTCCAACAATTGTTTACAGACAGATTATTTCACTTATAATTCACTGTATCACAATTCCAGTGGGTCAGAAGTTTACATACACTAAGTTGACTGTGCCTTTAAACAGCTTGGAAAATTCCCGAAAATGATGTCATGGCTTTAGAAGCTTCTGATAGGCTAATTGACATTATTTGAGTCAATTGGAGGTGTACCTGTGGATGTATTTCAAGGCCTACCTTCAAACTTAGTGCCTCTTTGCTTGACATCATGGGAAAATCAAAAGAAATCAGCCAAGACCTCAGAAAAAATTGTAGACATCCACAAGTCTGGTTCATTCTTGGGAGCAATTCCCAAACACCTGAAAGAACCACATTCATCTGTACAAACAATAGTACACAAGTATAAACACCATAGAACGACGCAGCCGTCATACTGCTCAGGAAGGACACGTTCTGTCTCCTAGAGATGAATGTACATTGGTGCGAGAAGTGCAAATCAATCCCAGAACAACAGCAAAGGACCTTGTGAAGATGCTGGAGGAAACGGGTACAAAAGTATCTAGATCAACAGTAAAACGAGTCCTATATCGACATAATCTGAAAGGCTGCTCAGCAAGGAAGAAGCCACTGCTCCAAAACCGCCATAAAAAAGCCAGACTATGGTTTGCAACTGCACATGGGGACAAAGATCATACTTTTTGGAGAAAAGTCTTCTGGTCTGATGAAACAAAAATAGAACTGTTTGGCCATAATGACCATCGTTATGTTTGGAGGAAAAAGGGGGAGGCATGCAAGCCGAAGAACACCATCCCAACCGTGAAGCACGGGGGTGGCAGCATCATGTTGTGGGGGTGCTTTGCTGCAGGAGGGACTGGTGCACTTCACAAAATAGATGGCATCATGAGGAACAAAAATGATGTGGATATATTGAAGCAACATCAGTCAGGAAGTTAAAGCTTGATCGAAAATGGGTCTTCCAAATGGACAATGACCCCAAGCATATTTCCAAAGTTGTGGCAAAATGGCTTAAGGACAACAAAGTCACAGTATTGGAGTGGCCATTACAAAGCCCTGACCTCAATCCTATAGAAAATGTGAGGGCAGAACTGAAAAAAGCATGTGTGAGCAAGGCTTATAAACCTGATTCAGTTACACCAGCTCTGTCCGGGGTAATGGGCCAGAATTCACCCAACTTATTGTGAAATCTTGTGGAAGGCTACCCGAAGCGTTTGACCCAAGTTAAACATTTTAAAGGCAATTCTACCAAATACTAATTGAGTGTATGTAAACTTCTGACCCACTGGGAATGTGATGAAAGAAATAAAAGCTGAAATAAATCATTCTCTCGACTATTATTCTGACCTTTCACATTCTTAAAATAAAGTAGTGATACTAACTGACCTAAGACAGGGAATTTTTACTAGGATTAAATGTTGGGAATTGTGAAAAATTTAGTTTTAATGTATTTGCCTAAGGTGTTTGTCAACTTCTGACTTCAACTATATATATATGTGTATATATATATATGTGTGTATGGGAGATTGGAAATGATACAGACAATTACATTGATGGAAGCTACAATCTGCAATTTAAAGCTGATCTGTACCCCCAAAAAGTTTCAAATAAAAGACATCTCAAATTATTAGAATAAAGTGTGTATTTGAGAGATGTAGACTCAATATTATACTGAACAATCCTTGAGGTTTCTGTTCAGCATTTTACATTCAATCATGCCCTTTTGAATTGAAGGTGCCATATTTGAACCTTCCATTTTAAATTGTTAACAGAACACCTATTTTTCACAGGCTTAAACACAAGCAAGTCCTGGTCAAGCATGGAGGAGTGTGTGAGGCATAACAAGAAGTCTCTCTGGACACCTGTCCTGCTGGAATGATCCAGAGGAAGGAGGAGTATCACTGGACACCAGCTTTCGAAATCTGTAGACTAATAAAATTATGAAGCATGAAAATGTAGTCTCTTCTCTTATGAAAACTAATATAATATTATGGAAGTATATTGAACAAAAATATGGGACCACCACTTTACATGTTGCATTTATGTTTCATGAGCTGAAATAAAAGATCCCAGAAATGTTACATACACACACAAAGCATATTTCTCTCTAATTTTGCGCACACATATGTTTATATCCCTGTTAGTGAGCATTTCTCCTTTGTCAAAATAATCCATCCACTTTACAGGTGAGGCATGTCAAGAAGCTGATTAAACAGCATGATCATTACACAGGTGCACCTTGTACTGGGGACAATAAAAGGGGCACTCTAAATCTGCAGTTGTCACACAACACAATGCCACAGATGTCAGGTTGAGGGAGCGTGCAGTTGGCATGCTGACTGCAGGAATGTCCACCAGAGTTGTTGCCAGAGAGTTTAATGTTAATTTCTCTACAATAAGCCATTTCCAACTTCATTTTAGAGAATTTGGCAGAATATCCAACCAGCCACACAACCGCAGACCATGTGTAACCAGGATCTCCACATCCTTCTTCTTCCCCTGCGGGATCGTATGAGACCAGCCACTCGGACAGCCGATGAAACAGACAAAGTATTTCTGTCTGTAATAAATCCCTTTTGTGTTGAAAAACTAATTATGTTTGGCTTGGCCTGGCTCCCCAGTGTGTTAGCCTGGCTCCCAAATGGGTGGGCCTATGCCCTGTCAAGGCTGCGCCCCTACCCAGTCATGTGAAATCCATAGATTAGGGCCTAATTAATTAATTTAAATTGACTGATTTCCTTTTATGAATTAATTGTTAAGTTTATATTTTTGTTCAACAGTTCTGATTTCATTACTGTTAGCAGCAGGATAAATAGGGGATGCTGATAATTGTCACACATGTACAAGTACATAACTTGTAAAAGTATGTGGTGTGAAATTGAAATGTTTTTGCTGCATATCCCACTTCCCCCCCGAGACACCAGCAGAGAGGGGTCACGGCCTGGGATCAGCCAACCCTGTACAAATTAGGGTTAAGTGCCTTGCTCAAGGGCAGATCGACAACTTTTACAATTAGTCGGCTCGGGGAGTCGAACTAGCAACCTTTCGGTTACTAACCCAATGCTCTACCCGCCACCCACAGGCGCACCAGTCTCACATTAGAGGGCAATCCAACAAGAAGATTGATAGAGCACACTGTGATTAAGAAACATGTCATAAGGGAAAATGAAATTTAGCCCAGCTAAATGTATTCCTCAGGGAGGACTGGAGAGCCTTATTGAGACAAGGCAAATCATGAGGCATCACAGATGCAGAAAAAAAAGAAGCTGTAAGGAAGACTAAGCCCTCTGAGGCAGCAACTGAAAAAGGCAACCTTCTGATTTGCAGATGTGTGATCATATTACAGTCTCTAAATAAAAATGTTACATTACAGAGCTGCAGACTTTATTGTCCTTTGATGGGGTTTCTCCACCCAGCCCTATGCTCACTTCAGTTTCAGCAGCACTGTCTCCAACAGAGCCAGGATCTCCCCAAAGTACCCATCCTCATCTCCGAGGACCTGCTCTGAGAGCACCAGTTCCTGGTACTGCTCCTGTAGGGTGTGGAGGGAGGAAGACAGGGTGTAGTCCTGCCGATACTGAGTCTGGCAGTGAGGCATCATGGCCAGGATAGTTCTCAGGGCCTTCTCCTTCCAGTCGTGCTCTGGGGAGGCCAACAGTTCAGGCACCAGGCTGCACCAGCCCTGCTCTGCCAACAGTGGCATGAGGGAGACCTGTGCATACTGCCGCAACCGCTCGTTGTGAGAAGCATCTGGAATGGGGTCAAGTCCAGTCTGAGAAATCAGCTCCTAGAATAGAGAATGTGCCATTCACATCATTTGATTTCACATGACTAGCCTTGCATGTATAGGCAAGGTTTTCATAAGAGCACCACTCACCTTCTCATTGATCATGTCATAGAGTATGGTTACAATCCTCACACGGAGGGCCCCACCTTCGGAAGCTCGGAAAAGATCCCCCAACACCTGCAGCCCACCCAGCCTCAGGAAGTGGCTTTGGGCAAAGGGGAAGTGACGTAGCAAAGAGGCCACAGCAAACAACGCCTATATACAGACAAACATTAGCATCAGTGATGTGCCAGGAAGAGAATAATGCAAAATAGTGTGCTAATTGTAAAACGTCACTGTAGACAGATGTGAGGAAACCTTACAATTTTAAAATGGAAAGAGAGTCTCCAACTGGATAATTAGCGGTGCTACATTTACAATCAGAGACCTAACGAATGGATTTGATTATGTTGGAACAAGACTTGCCTTCTTTTTAACAGACATGGGTCGTGGTGTGGCGAGTAACATTAACAGCTTCTGCAGAGTACCACTTTCAACCGCCTCCACCTGCACCACCGGGTTACTAGGAAGAATAAATCGATTATAATGTTACTGACGCACACACAAATACAAACATGCTGTCTTTTGGATGGTATTTACAATTAGACTGTTGGTATGGGTTAATAGAGACTGCTATACCTTGACAGAGCTGACCCCAAGACAAAAGCAGCACTCTCCTGAAGGCGATAGTCTGTGCTGTTCAAAGCATCAACCACAAGCTTCAATCCTCCCCTAGATGCCAAGTTCTGGGCATTGTCCACCTGACAACACAGATAACAAGGACATTAATTATAATGTTGCTTCTACAATCAAAAAAATAAAAATACAAAATAAAATCAGTGTTGCACCTTTTATTGTCTCAACAATTTATACTCCCAAACCATTAGTATATTCAGACCCCTTCCCTTTTCCCACTTTCACATTATAGCCTTACTCCAAAAATGAATTAAATTACTTGTTTTCCCTCAATCTACACACAACACTCCATAATGACAATGTGAAAACAGGTTAAGACATTCAAAAATGCATTAAAAATAAAACAGAAATACCTTATTGACATAAGTATTCAGACCCATTGCTATGAGAGTTAAAATTGGGCTCCGGTGCATCCTGTTTCCATTGATCATCCTTGAGATGTATCTACAACTTGATTGGAGTCCACTTGTGGTAAATTCAATTGATTGGACATGATTTGGAAAGGCACACAACTGTCTATATAAAAGTCCCACAGTTGACAGTGCATGTCAGAACAAAAAACCAAGCCATGAGGTCAAAGGAATTGTCCGAAGAGCTCCGAGATAGGATTGTGTTGAAGCACATTTCTGCAGCATTGAAGGTCCCCAAGAACACAGTGGCCTCCGTCATTCTTAAATGGAAACAGTTTTGAACCACCAAGACGCTTTCTAGAGCTGGCCGCCCGGCCAAACGTAGCAATCGGGAGAGAAGAGCCTTGGTCAGGGAGGTGACCAAGAACCCAAGTATCACACTGGCAGAGCTCCTCTGTGGAGATTGGAGAACCTTTCAGAAGGACAACCATCTCCGCAGCACTCCGCCAATCAGGCCTTCATGGTAGAGTGGCCAGACAGAAGCCACTCCTCAGTGACAGCCCGCTTGGAGTTTACCAAAAGGCATCTAAAGGACTCTGTTCAAGAGAAAGAAGATTCTCTGGTCTGATGAAATCAAGATTGAACTCTTTGGCCTGAATGCCAAGCATCACATCTGGAAGAAACCTGACACCACCTCTACAGTGAAGCTTGGTGGTGGCAGCTTCATGCTTTAGGGATGTTTTCAGTGGCAGGGACTGGGAGATTAGTCAGGATCGAGGGAAAGATGAACAGAGAAGGATACATAGAGATCCTTGATGAAAACCTGCTCCAGAGCGCTCAGGACCTCAGACTAGGGTGAAGGTTAACCAAACAATAGGACAATGACCCTAAACACACAGCCAAGACAATGCAGGAGTGGCTTCGGTACAAGTTTCTGAATGTTCTTGAGTGGCCCAGCCAGAGCCCGGACTTGAACCGGAGCAAACACCTCTGGATACCTGAAAATAGCTGTGCAGCGACACTTCCCATCCAATTGGACAGAGCTTGAGAGGCTCTGCATAGAGGAATGGGAGACACTCCCCAAATACAGGTGTGCCAAGCTAGTAGCTTCATACCCAGGTAGACTCGAGGCTGTAATTGCTGCCAAAAGTGCTTCAACGAAGTACAGAGTAAAGGGTCTGAATAATTATGTAAATGTTATAGTTCAGTTTTTTTTTAATAAATTTGCTAAAATTTTTAAAAACTTTAACCTTTGTCATTATGGGGTATTGTGTATAGATTGAGGGGGGGAACATTCAATCCATTTTAGAATAAGGTGGTAATGTAACAAATGTGGAAAAAGTAAAGCGGTCTGAAAACTTTCCAAAGCCACTATCTCGTTGCCTCCCACCTCATTAGTATCTCGTTGCCTCCCACCTCATTAGTATCTCGTTGCCTCCCACCTCATTAGTATCTCGTTGCCTCCCACCTCATTAGTATCTCGTTGCCTCCCACCTCATTAGTATCTCGTTGCCTCCCACCTCATTAGTATCTCGTTGCCTCCCACCTCATTAGTATCTCGTTGCCTCCCACCTCATTAGTATCTCGTTGCCTACCACCTCATTAGTATCTCGTTGCCTACCACCTCATTAGTATCTCGTTGCCTCCCACCTCATTAGTATCTCGTTGCTCACCTGATGAACAAGGTACTCTAGGTCATGTAAAGCTTTTATCTTCTCCTCCACAGTGGTGTTTGAGCTGTTGAATTGGGACATCAGTCTGCTAATAACCTGAAAGTCTGACTCCATCAGCATGTCCAGTTTGGCCATGTCTCTTTTCAGCTCCTCCATGGGACGAAACTGGGCTCTGAGCGCCTCCTAAACACACAGGGAAACACACTAGAACCATAAGTAATAGTTTGCCAACCGAGAAGGAAATCAAAAATAGACGAATGCCTCTGTGATCCCATTTCTTTTCACAGCCGCGTGTCTTCGCTGTGAAAAGAGACTACAGACACATCAAATCAGGCCATACCTTCTCTTCTTTTTCTTTGTCACTAGTTTCGGGATCCACTCCTTCTTTTATATTTTTCAGAGCCTTCTTCAGCTCCTCAGCATTGAAGGATGGGCCTGGTGTGTTCTCCTTCCCCTGTCTGACTCAGAGAAAACACCTGTGGGTAGTCTGTTGTAACCTCAAGCAAAGATAGTATGGCCTTCTACGGTACAATAGCTATATGGCAAAAATGTTATACAGTGTTTCAAACTGACAGAAACACTTCAACAGGGTCCTTACCTTTGTCCATCGATCTGGTATTTGAGAATCTGATGTTCCCCAAGTTTGACCTCCCTCTGGCTTGTCTGGAGGTTGAGCCTTACGTGAGAACCCCTTGGGACTGCCTGGCCTGAGTGATAACAATATTGTACAGTGAATACTTTTGATTCTGCCATACACATTAATACTCCATGCCGTTTCTTGTTTCTGTGTTTTGCACTTGCATTCAGTGGCATCTATAAATCACATGATTATTAATATTATTATTGACATCAAATGGAAGAACCAAGGACATGGATGGTTCATGATGTTGTGAGATTCTCTCTGGTGTTTACAGAACGACTAGTGCTGTGAGATTATGATATCAGGACCTGCTTAGACAAAGCAATTGTAACAGTAGAGTAAAGGATTGCAATATATGGGAAAATAAATGGCTGCAGTATTTCTACTATACTGAGTACATGGTGCATGGAATGCTAAGGCACAAATATATGAATGTGTGCATTCTTATTTTAAATGCATGTAGTTCTGTCCTTGTGCTGTACTTGTCTATTAAATGTTCTGTATTATGTCATGTTTTATATTGTCTGGACCCCAGGAAGAGTAGCTGCTGCTTTAACAGTCGCTAAGTGGGATCCTAATAAAATACATGTATTACTACTGTGTGTACTTCATGAGGGACCTGTGCATTAATACTTTTAAAAAATAAATAAAAAAAAACCTGGTTTGAGAGACTGCCACTGGTCCGTGGGACGGAATACATCCAAATCCTCAGGATCGCCCTCTTCCTCCATGTGGTGCGCATCCTCATCATCCAGGCTGGTCTCAGTGCTCTCCACAACAGTCAACGCAGAGGAAGACTACAGGGCCAGGGGATTGTATCAGACTCATGTAGGCTACAGACTCGCAAACTCTGGTAGGCTATACACAAACTGTTTAACAATATATGTATACAGTAGTATATCATTAACTCATTAATTACTCACTTTTTCGCTGAGAACATGGACGAATTGACAACTCAGTACTAAGAGCATGAGTGCCATCTTCAGCCTGGTAGATTTACTTCCTTTTCTCAGGCATCCGGTCAACATACTGGCTGTTGTATAGCTAACACAACGAATATATTGATGGTGAAAATATCGATATCATAACACTATAGATTAACAAATACAATTCAGATGAACTACGACGCATTGCACTATTTATTTACCCGACCGCACCATTTCAGATTTAAGCATGGACGTGTAACGTTGATACTTGTCAGAAATTAGACCACTCCTACCGTACTTGTCATCACGACCGGGAGCCAATCGTATTTTAAAGAGTGTCACTCGTTTTCAAATCTATGCGATCCGATTGGCTAATGGATATCCCTGTATGCTCTTTGTGACGCGATTACATGACATTTCATCAGTCTTTTTAGAAGTTTTATTTCATTTTATTACATGAACTGACAACTGTACATATAGCCCATGTGTCAAAACAGTTACGGTACTGTAAACATGTATATGAATCTTACAACATATGAAAAAGTAACTATATTGTTTTCTTCTCAGAAGACAGAGATAAGCAGAAGAGACTAATACACTTGCGTGTGTCGGTTATAGCGGGTTAACCCTAATCTATACTGGAGGTCCAGGACTTGCTTGGTTACACGTGGTCTGCGGTTGTGAAGCAGGTGGACATACTGACGAATTCTCTAAAACGATGTTGGAGGCGGCTTATGGTAAAGAAATTAACATTCAATTCTCTGGCAACAGCTCTGGTGGGTATTCCTGGAGTCAGCATGCCAATTGTACACTCCCTCAAAACTTGAGACATCTGTGGCATTGTGTTGTGTGACAAACTTCAGATTTTAGAGTAGCCTTTTATTGTCCCTAGCACAAGGTGCACCTGTGTAATGATCATGCTTTTTAATCAGTTTCTTGACATGCCTCACCTGTAAAGTGGATGGATTATTTTGGCAAAGGAGATATGCTCACTAACAGTGATGTAAACATTTACATTTACATTACATTTAAGTCATTTAGCAGACGCTCTTATCCAGAGCGACTTACAAATTGGTGCATTCACCTTATGACATCCAGTGGAACCACTTTACAATAGTGCATCTAAATATTTTAAGTGGGGGGGGGGTGAGAAGGATTACTTTATCCTATCCTAGGTATTCCTTAAAGAGGTGGGGTTTCAGGTGTCTCCGGAAGGTGGTGATTTACTCCGCTGTCCTGGCGTCGTGAGGAAGTTTGTTCCACCATTGGGGAGCCAGAGCAGCGAACAGTTTTGACTGGGCTGAGCGGGAACTGTACTTCCTCAGTGGTAGGGAGGCGAGCAGGCCAGAGGTGGATGAACGCAGTGCCCTTGTTTGGGTGTACGGCCTGATCAGAGCCTGGAGGTACTGTTCCCCTCACAGCTCCGTAGGCAAGCACCATGGTCTTGAACAAATTTGTGCACAACATTTGAGAGAAATAAGCTTTTTGTGCGCATGGAACATTACTGGGTTCTCTTATTTTAACACATGAAACATCGTACCACTTTACATGATGCGTTTATATTTTTGTGCAATATAATTTAATTCTGGCTTAATATATGATGACTATACAACTAAAAAAACTTTCTCAATGGGTCTCCTTGTTGTGTGTGACATTGTGTTAGTTATCATCTAAGTACTAAGTGATGATAGAGCACTTCCCAAAACTGCCCATAGACTAATTTAACAATACATTAAAAAAATGCTAATTGACTGCTTTGATATCAGATAGGGGTTAAAAAGCATCTCACCAAATATTTCATTTGAAAATTTAAATGAGATTAAATCAGACTCAAATGCATATTTTCTGGTAATTGTATTAATATATTTACAAACTGTTAAAATATACACTGAGTGTACAAAACATTAGGAACACCTGCTCTTTCCATGACAGACTGACCAGGGGAAAGCTATGATCCCTTATTGATGTCACTTGTTAAATCAGTGCAAAACAGTGAATACTCTTTCCTGTGACAGCCCTCCCAAAAGGCAGGGGAAGGGTAGGCAGTGGTGGACGAGTGGTGAGAGCCCGAACAAAACCCAGGAAGAACACCAAGAAACCAAAGTTGAACAGCGGAGGACAGACCAGGGTCTGCAGCACCATGGGACACTGACATGGGGGGGGTTGGGGATAGTGGTTGGGGGCTCCTCACAGATGCAGACACACTTGCTGTCTCCAGGCAAGGCAGGGTTAGGTTTGGGGCTGTTGGGGGGGGGTGTAACGGTGGGCCTCTGCTTCCGTTTCCTCTTTCATGTGCTTGGGGAGCTCCATCTCCAGGACCATGGGCTCCTCTTTCTTCACCTCTGGGAGGTCACTAGGCATGTCTATAAGGAGTTTCTCGCAGTTGCGCTTCTGAATAAGATATTTATTCCCTACTAAAAACACAACATCATTGAATTAATACCTCTTACCTATTGTCTAAATGTTTGAAATATGTAAGTAATCACTGCACCTGTGTTCAAGTGAATGTCACTATATAGGCAAATTTACCATTGGGCTCATATTTCCACCTAAACTATTCCACTTTTACTTGCAGCTTGATGTTGTCACTCTGGCTGTTTGAGGGCCCTCACTACACTGAATAGCTTTCTCTCCAGCTCCAGTGCTCTTTGACTCTGAGAGTGACTTAATTATTTGCATGAACAACTCATCCCCCAGTCGTTCTGCATCCTTCCTACACACACAAACATCACAACAATCAAACTCTGACGCAGGTATGACAGCTCCAATTTGTATAGTAAACCTTAAATGCAGACCGTTTATGAGTTAAACTGAAGGCCTTCATCCACTCAGCATGTAAATACTAACTCTACACTAAAACCAGAGATCTCTCATAGAGTTCAAAAGTTGGATTTTCAGGTCAGTGTAGTAAGTCCCGTCCCCACTGTCCATTTCCACTGGGGCTGAAGAGGGCTGTGCCTTCAATGTCATCTGCATAGACAAAGTAACCAACAATTGACATAACTACACAATTACTTCATACTGTGAATCTGTTGTCCTATCACATGTTGTAGTGTTATGGATTTTTATCAAAGTCACCCCAAACAAGAGGATATCACCTCTACTTTCTCTGGGTGACGTAGTTTGATCTTGAGAGCTTCTATCTCACTGTTCTTCTCTGAGAGCATGGACTGAAGGCGCTCCAAGTGAGCAGGGCCTGCCCTGGAGCCTTGCAGCTGCATCATTGTGGCTATCTGAACCCGGAGGGAAAAAACAAGAGGAAAAAGCAGATCAATCCCAAATGCACCTCTGGTTCAGTCTCACATTGTCACGAGGGGTGATTGACTGGAAACATAAGGGAAAGTGTTTTGTATTGTACCTTTATATGATGAAGATGTTGTTCTGAAATCACATGCTGCTTCTGAAGGATCCCATACTTTCTTACTGATCAACTGTCTCTTAATCGCTGCTCGCTTGTCCTCAAGCTAAAGAGAAATGTTGCACCTACCTCTCCAAATAAAGAATTTCCCTTGCTGTTTGGATCTTGTGCCTGTTGCAACACCTGATCCAGTTGAATCTGGAGATCTCGTTGGCCTCCAGGGCTTTCTAAAGCAGGCAAATAGTGTCGTTAGCATGAATGACTATGAATCTAGTGTAACGCATGCATAATATATATATATTTTTTTCACCTTTATTTAACCAAGTAAGCTAGTTGAGAACAAGTTCTCATTTACAACTGCAACCTGGCAAAGATAAAGCAAAACAGTGTGACAGAAACAACAAGAGTTACACATGGAATAAACAAGCGTAGTCAATAACTAAATAGAAAAAAAAGAAAGCCTATATACAGTGTGTACAAATAGCATGAGGTGGTAAGGCAATAAATAGGCCATAGTAGCAAAGTATTTACAATTTAGCAGATTAACACTGGAGTGATAGATGAGCAGATGATGATGATCAGATGATGGTGTGTAAGTAGTGATACTGGTGTGCAAAAGAGCAGCAAAGTTAAATCAAAACAATATGGGGATGAGGTAGGTAGGTGGGCTATTTAAAGATGGACTATGTACAGCTGCAGCGATCGGTTAGCTGCTCAGATAGCTGATGTTTAAAGTTAGTGAGGGAAATGTAAGTCTCCAGCTTCAGCGATTTTTGCAATTAGTTCCTGTCACTGGCAGCAGAGAACGGGAAGCAAAGGCGGCCAAAGGAGGTGTTGGCTTTGGGGATGACCAGTGAGATATACCTGCTGGAGCGTGTGCTACGGGTGGGTGTTGTTATCGTGACCAGTGAGCTGAGATAAGGCGGAGCTTTACCTAGCATAGACTTATATATGACCTGGAGCCAGTGGGTATGGCGACGAATATGTAGCGAGGGCTAGCCGACTAGAGCATACAGGCCGCAGTGGTGGGTGGTATAAGGCACTTTGGTAACAAAACGGATGGCACTGTGATAGACTACATCCAATTTGCTGAGTAGAGTATTGGAAGCTATTTTGTAGATGACATCGCCGAAGTCGAGGATCGGTAGGATAGTCAGTTTTACTAGGGTAAGTTTGGCGGCTTTGTTGCGAAATAGAAAGCCGATTCTAGATTTGATTTTGGATTGGAGATGTTTGATATGAGTCTGGAAGGAGAGTTTACAGTCTAGCCAGACACCTAGGTATTTGTAGTTGTCCACGTATTCTAGGTCAGAACCGTCCAGAGTAGTGATGCTAGTCGGGCGGGCGGGTGTGGGCCTGTCTGCGAAGTAGTTGGTGAACCAGGCGAGGCAGTCATTTGAGAAACCAAGGCTATTGAGTCTGCCAATAAGAATACGGTGATTGACAGAGTCGAAAGCCTTGGCCAGGTCGATGAAGACGGCTGCACAATACTGTCTTTTATCGATGACGGTTATGATATCGTTTAGTACCTTGAGCCTTATCCTAAACTGCTAAAAGATTATTATTTTACTCCAAGGCTTTAAAGCAGAAGACAGCTTCTCCCTCATGCTCTTCTTTCTCAGTGATTCGCTCCAGTTAACATTGAAGGTTTGTGTTGGTCAGCTCCAGATGCTGGTCTTTGTACTGGGCCTCCTGAAGTGCCTGCTCCAAGGTGGCCTGAGTGGACAAAAAGAAAATGGCTACCTATACTGTACCACATGTAATCATTGTTTACCAAGATTTTAATCAGCTATGGATGAACAAATTATTTTTCTGTTTATCCTGAGTCTTTATGGGTCTTTACAGAGTGTAATATTAAATATTTTGTTCACCTCAGCATCCTCCAGCTCCATCCTCTCCTCCTGCAACTCCATCAACTCTAAGGACATGGTTTCATGAGTCCGCTCTGTGACCAAACGCAGGTCCTCCATCTTGTTCCTCCGGGTCTCTGTCTGGAGCTCCAGTTTATGCTTCAGCTGCTTCTCAATGAGCTGCGCCTCATCCAATTCAACTTTCATTTTCTCCACCTACGGCCAAACACACTATGTCTTGTCAGGGAAAACAAATTGACTCAAAAACAACTTGTGATGTCCTTAGCAGAGATGATTTCAGTGTGCAGAATTCCACAACAATTAACTTTGCATTCATTCTTCCTCATCTAGATTCAGCATATCCCCCAAATACTGCAAATGGTGTACAGAGATGTACAGGTAACCCAAACCACATCACTGGCAGCCCAACCTTGATCTTGCACTCATTGAGCTCCATAGCATGGTTCCTCTCCAGCATGGATTCCTGTTTCTCCCACTGCAGCCTCCGCTGGCTGTTGACCAAGTCGTAGTCGGAGCGCAGGCTGTCCAGCACACGGCTTTTCATCCCTCTCCTGCAGAGAGTATTTCTCTTCCTTCAGGGCCTGAGAACCGACACACACGAGACTATAGTCATACCTCTAACATCAACCCACTCTATCTGTGTTCTCATCTTAACCCTGTTTAACATTCTTGTAATATCAGTAGTAACAAGATTCCTGTCATGCAATATCAGGATGATTACACCATTCATATTAGTAGTTTTTATGTAAAGCAGTTGTCTTATTTTGTAATGAGTTATACTGCTTCTGTCATAGCCTATTCATCAACTGTCAAGACAGCTGCCTTTAATGATGTCAGTAATTGCCTAGTGTGAATTATCACCTCCACATTGTTGGTAATCTCTATCCTCTGTTCATCCAACTTGTTCTGCAGATCCAGCTGCCCGTCCAGCAGCTGAAGGCCATATTGTGCTGCTTTCTGCAGCGCACATTCTTCTTCTTTCAACTTGTGTTGTAGTCGCTGGATCAAAATCATCTCCTGAAGTAGACATCGTTCACAATTGAAGAGAAGCAAAAAGAGAGAAACTTAACAGGAACACTTATTAAGGAAGGTGTGGGACACCCATTAAGTCCAGCAATGGCTCATATGGTGTTAGGTGGGATAGTTGTTCAATTATGTAACGCATGTGGGCTATTCTGTGATTACAATATCTGATTTAAATGAACAGAACAAACAAGGATGCCAAATAGATATTAGTCTAATGGTGAACGAAAGACAAACCTGGAGCTAAACCGTGTTGAGAGAACAATAGATAAAGGTTGTAGCTAGCAGTAACTGCTCTATAACTTGGACTCAGTAACTGGGTCCTTTTCAGTAGGCACGAAACTGGATAAAACGATTGTATACATATGCTTTCTAGTGAACAATGAAACATACAACTGATACACATATTTGATCTAATGTTGTTGTTTTGTTTATCTGACAAGCTAAGCTTCATAGCTAGCTAGTAACACGATATCAAGCTTTTTTTCCCTCCTGATATTCAAGTTCACTAGCTCCGTTAGCTAAACTTGTAATCTCGTCCACCAGCCGGCTGTCTCTCTAGCAATCGAGCCTGGGGACACGGTTAGCTAGCTAGCTTGCAAAGTTGCAAGCTAACTGTTGATTGCACAAAGACAGTTATCCTCCGAAAAGTTGTAAGTGATCATATTTGAAGAGGATAACTGTCAAACTGTTTAGCTTGCAGCCTAGCTTGTTAGCATACCTTTCCACATGCGGTCAAAAAGGGCACCGAGACACCACACCTCAAATATTATTAGGTTTTCCACCATTTACGAAACACGATTTGAATTCTGATCCAGCTCCAGCCACAAGCCAAATATCGCGACAGATAATCATACGTCTGTTGCTCTGCCTTTTTAAAAGGATCAATACTTTATGTCAATAATGCACAACGTGTGTTTGAAAATGTTATGAACATATAATACAGTCCACCATGTTTATTGCTATGATTATATTATCCAATAATCTGATGTTATTCTCTCAGTTGTGTCAATGTGTCATTTTCTTGGCTTTAAAAAAGCATGTTTTACTTAATATGAACACGATTACAATACTTACATTGTCTTTCTAACATATCGTATTTTATTCTAGGCATTTGGATAAAGTCATTGAGCCAAACAGACATGGTAAACAATGTAGGCTATGCCTATTGATTTGGTGCTCGAGGTGGTTTGAGCACCAGACACGTTCACATTCATCTCTGGGTGTGACATAAGCTTTGAAACATGTCCAGGGATACATCCCCTGTTGTGGTGGAAATTCAACGGAATATGCAGTCTTTCACCTCATACTGAAATCATGTCCAATCTTCCAAACTATTGCAATCCACTAAAGCTCAGACTATAGTGACTACAGGACCAAACACTAAAATTAAATCAAAGTAGCACACAAACCTCATATAAGAACAAAACCTATGTTAACCCTGTGCCACTTTGTCAACTGGTTTTAGCTACATGTAATTACTCCAAAATAATTTAATAATCTCATCATGAAGGCTTACTATTATACTTATTTAGTAGGTTTAGCAGATCGGATATACTTTTATCTAATTTGTACTGCCTCTTATTGTTGCAGAGTTGCCAAATGTGTTCCACTAGAGGGAAGTATTACTATTCTTTGATATTCTGCTTGATTTTTATATTCTAACCATAAGCTGAAAGAAATAGTTATTTCTTACCATCTAGCCTGGATCTAACTCATGTAGTCTTAAAATAATTGTTTGACAAGGAAATATTGCTGTAAAAGCTGAATATCGGCAGGTAGCCTAGTGGTTAGAGCATTGGGCCAATAACTGAAAAGTTGCTGGATTGAATCCCTGAGCTGACAAGGTAAAAATATGTTATCCTACTCCTGAACAGGGTAGTTAACCCACTGTTCCCCGGTAGGCCGTCAATGTAAATAATAAGAAGAACTTAAATCAACCTGAGGAAGATGATGCACATGATGAAGGCTGCTCATCAGTGAAAATAATAGTTTGAACACTGGTGATACCAAAAGCCTCGATTTAACATCTCCAGAGAATAGGGGCCTCCCAATTCAAACACAAATGAGCAGCAGCATACCATGCCATTGTCTGAGGAGCTGACCACAGACGCTACCTCTGTTGTTGTGCAAATACATCCAATCAGTCTAACCATTTACATCAGGAACAGCATCATTTCAATTTTAGATTATGTAAAGGTTATATGCTATTAAATTATGACTTTTGTTTTATGCACTAGCTCCATAGTGCACCTTGAAAATAAATAGTTTGTTGCCTTTTACTATTTTTCTTCATTTTCCCAAATGCAGTTTAGATTATGTCAAAGTTAAAGGCTAATGTTTTTCACTAACGTCATAGGAAAACTATTAAGCTTAAATGTATAACATAGCCCACCTATAATTTAGCCCAAACAACTACCTCTTTCCCTACTGTATTTAATTAATTAATTAATTTTGCTCCTTTGCACCCCATTATTTTTATTTCCACTTTGCACATTCTTCCATTGCAAATCTACCATTCCAGTGTTTTACTTGCTATTGTATTTACTTTGCCACCATGGCCTTTTTTTGCCTTTACCTCCCTTATCTCACCTCATTTGCTCACATCGTATATATACTTGTTTATACTGTATTATTGACTGTATGTTTGTTTTACTCCATGTGTAACTCTGTGTCGTTGTTTGTGTCGAACTGCTTTGCTTTATCTTGACCAGGTCGCAATTGTAAATGACAGCTTGTTCTCAACTTGCCTACCTGGTTAAATAAAGGTGAAAAAAAAGTCTGTTATTGTTTTTTTCTCTCTCAAATGTTAATGCTTCAGACATCAAGGCACTCTAAACAGTCTTTAACCATACAATAGCTGGTTGGAAGCTGGCTTGGGGTATCATTTTACACTGCAATTTATATAAGCAATTTGAAGGGATACAAAGAAAACAAAAGTAATTTTTATTTGTCACATGGGCCAAATTCAACAGGTGTAGACATTACCATGAAATGCTAATTTACAAGCCCTTAACCAACAATGCAGTTCAAGAAATAGAGTTAAGAAAATGTTTACTAAATAACCTAAAGTAAAAGATAAAACACGAATAAAAAAGTAACACAACAAAATAACAATAACGAGGCTATACAGGGGGTACTGGTGCGGGTACAGGTTAGTCAGGTAATTTGTACATGTAGGTAGGGTTATACAAGGAGGGGAATTTGCTTAAAGTATGTGAATAGGTGGTCGAAATTCACTGCTTTGTGTGATGTATTGTTGTCTCGATCTTCTTGACCTCTGTGCTGTTGACTGTGCCCAATAATGTTTGTACCATGCTGTGTTGCTACCATGTTGTTGTTGTCATGTGTTGCTGCCTTGTTATGTTGTTGTCTTAGGTCTCTCTTTATGTAGTGTTGTGTTGTCTCTCTTGTTGTGATGTGTGTTTTGTCCTATATTAATATTGTATTTATTTATTTTAATCCCAGGCCCCTGTCCCGCAGGAGGCCTTTTGCTGTCATTGTAAATAAGAATTTGTTCTTAACTGACTTGCCTAGTTAAATAAAGGTTAAATCAAATGTAAAAAACAAAGTCAAGTTCTACAGATTTAAATAAGATACTAATTATACAATTAAAATAAACTATTTCCAAAATTACTTTCCAACCCTCAAAAGAACAAAAGATTATCAGTTTATTCACAACAATCAACGGGTTACTAGGGGCTGCGTAAATTCGCTAATCCTCCCTGTATATGAATGACATTGAAAGGAGTACTTCGGAAGTTGTGGTGATCGACAGATCCGATCATCTGCGCAGCGTTTTGCTTCAACCTTACTACCCTCCTGAACAACTCCAATGTCAGGGGCGTAACGGTGATGTTGCTGTAGTCTGACGTCACTATAACTTTGTTATAAATACCGCCTGGCCGCCATTTCCCTACCTCCAAGCTTTGCTGATACAGGTTTTCTGTCGAGCTAGCTACGCAGTATTTTTTGTCAAGAAATGGACGCCGCAAATCAACTTTGCAAACTTTTTGTCGGTGGATTGAACGTAGATACCGACGATGACGGGCTCCGCAAGCATTTTGAGCAGTATGGTCAACTGACCGACTGCGTTGTGGTTGTGAATAAGCAGCTACAGAGGTCCCGCTGTTTCGGCTTTGTTACCTACTCGAGCGGGGAGGAGGCCGATGCAGCAATGGCGGCTAGGCCACATGTCGTTGATGGCACCAACGTGGAGTTGAAAAGAGCGGTCGCTCGTGAAGATGCTGGTAAACCCGAGGCACTCGCCAAAGTTAAGAAAATATTCATCGGTGGACTGAAAGACGACATCGAAGATGAACATCTGAATGATTATTTTTCCCAGTTTGGCGAGATCGAGAAGGCCGAAGTAATCGCGGAGAAGGAAACCGGAAAGAAAAGGGGTTTCGGCTTTGTTCACTTCACAGATAACGACTCGGCCGACAAGGCTGTGGTTGTGAAGTTCCACACCATCAATGGGCACAAGGTGGAAGTGAAGAAAGCCCTCACCAAGCAGGAGATGCAAGCTGGTGGTGGCGGCAGGGGTGGAAGAGGGGGGAGAGGCATGAGAGGAGGACAAAATGGCTTCGGTGGCGGCAGAGGTGGTTACGACAGCTACGGGGGCGGTTTCGGTGGGGGCTACGGAGGCAATAGCGGCGGTTATGGCGGCGGCTACGGAAGTGGAGGCTATGGCGGTGGTTATGGAGGTGCAAGCTACGGAGGTGGCTACGGCGACCAGATGGGAGGTTATGGTGGCGGCAATGGCTACAGTGACTTTGGCAGTGGGTACAGCCAGCAGTCCTCCGGGTATGGGCCCATGAAAGGCGGCAGCAACTATGCCGGTAGGAGCCCCGCTCCATACGCCCCCAGAGGCGGTGCGGGTGGCTACAACAGAGGGGCTTATGGCGGCTACTAAACCCGTGGCTACGACAGACTATTTGCAAAGAAATGTCTTTTACACCCTCAACCGTCGGATCGGACGACCTCAAACCGAACTAAAAAAAATTCAGTCATCGGGCATCTGCCATAAAGTACTGGCAAAATGCCGACACTGTGAAACCTAATCATTAAGAAGACCTCAAAACCAAACAGGTAGGAAGATGACTTCCGACCCAGAACCTGATTAGCACGACCAGCTGTTGCTGTAAGAAAAGTTCGATTGCAAAACCCATTTATCATTTGTTCGAAGTTGAGGGCGTGTAGCTGTCGTTAGTTGGCTTGCTTTTTTTTTTTTTTTTTTTTTAGATTTGCGTACATTCGTTTTTGAGTTTAGTCAAGGATTGTTTTGTTTGATACTATATTTTCTCTTATCTACATTTTAAGAAATTAGTTCCGAATTTCCCTGGGGTCTAATCTTTTTTTCAATGTTTGGGGAATGGGACGCATGTGCTATGGAGTTGTATTTATTAGCTATGACTCTGATGTAAATTTGTATTCTATCCACTACTAGCCTATAGGTTTTAGGTGACGCTTAGGTGGTGGGGCGGATCCAGTTTAAACGTTTCATTCTTGACAATGTTTTGTAAATCAACGAAGTACGTCACAGTAATTTCCCAACACACATACATAGCGTCCGCTATCAGCTTAATGTTCCTTTCATTTACTTCAGCAATATCTCATGTATATTGTATAATCTGTCTGAAGATCAAACTACAATTGTTAAGCATTGGTATGCATATGTATGTTCATTTTAAATAAAAAGTTAAACAAACTTAGTTATTTTACTCATTTTACCAGGATGTCTTAAATGGATAGTTCGTGTTTTTGACAGCTTGTACTACTTCCCCAAAGTCAAATCAAGGTATACCATTTGTAATCATCAGCGTCCAGTATGAAGGCAGTTGGTACTTTCGAGCGCCAATACTTCCTTCAAGCTGCACGCAGGTGCATATAAATGGTATCTACAAGTTCATATCAATGGAGAAGTAGTGGGCCTCGTAAAAATCCCGAACTATCCCTCTAAGTCTACTTCTGATTGGTTATATTATGTGACTTATTTTATATATATTTAATATTAGCTTCATGGCGTTTCTTCCATTGCTCTTCCCAGCTAGGGGGGTGAAGAATGGATTGCGGTTAAGTTTGCCCATGACCAATGCATGGAGGCTTTGTTGGTTGGCAATAACATATTGTTCCATAAAGTTAACTGGCTTTTAACTTGTGGACCTGAGGGCTCTCATATTTATCTTTGATTCCTACATTTAGGTGTTCATACTGTTATCCAAGTACGTCAACATAGCAGTAGCAGTTTGACTTTATACAGGGACCCTGTTCTATACCTGGGGTCGATTGTCATAGGACTCTGAAATATCTCTTTAGGATCACATCAGCAAACTAGGTATGTAAATCAAACTGTCTTCACTATGTGTTGGTCAAGTATTAAAGATATGGATTTGAAATGGTACTCAACTGTACTGATTAGGATTAATTTATTGATCGTTTTTTGCATTTATCAGTAGTTGGTCTTTTGCCTTATGCATCTTTTAAGAGGGGATTTTACTGCACTTACTTGGTCCTAAATAATCTAAAATAATGGTCTGAGGAGACTAAGTGCACTTCCTACATTAATGCAAATATATGGAATGGCACATGGTGTTACCTCCTGACTTGGCTTGATGTATTTATCTGCACTGTCTCATTCTTTACCCTTTTCCTCTCTCCTCCAGGTAGCCATGGTGACCTGACTGCCAGGACACCAATCTGGCAAAGCCTTGGTTTCCTTCAGGACTGGGGGATTACAGTTAAGGCTGTCCCACTTCCATGGGTGATTTGGAACCCCTGGACATTCTGCCTAATGTGTGCATTAAAATCTTTATTGTATTTACCAGGTTTCAATAATTGCCAGTGGGTTTTTTCTAGTCAATCTAGGAGGGTGACGTGATTGACTACTTATTCTGTTCTTACCCATTGTAGGAAAGTGGGTCATGCATGTTAGATCATTGCAAACTATGGAAAAATGGACACCAATGGTGGCTTTGTGCTATGCTTTTAATTTGCTGCAATTTAAATAAAACTATTTTTTTTAAAGATTTACATTGTTTTATTGGGACATGTGCAATGGGTTTGAAGGGCAATAGTATTGTATGGTAGGTTTTCCAATGTTCAAGTTACATTTACTGAACGTTGGACATGCAGCCCAATTCTATTACTCCACTAATTTGCTATTTTGAGCAGTCATTAGATCTTAAGTACAGTGAATCTCAACCTCTTGAGCTCCAAAGATGCAGTTCAATGTGAATGCTCTGAATTGGGCTGCCTGTCTCATGCAGTTTGATGCACATTTACTTGTACTGTTAATTCAAATTAAATTTAGGCAGATGTTTTCAGATCTCAAAAGCCACTTAATACTGAAATGGGCCTATATTGCGTGGCATCTGTAGTGTTATACCTCAATCCTAAATGGATAGGAAAGAGACTATTTTCTTAGCAAAATAAATTATATATGCAAATTCAACAGCATTGTGGCATGCTGAGCACTGCCAGGATTATCTGCATGTCCTGTAATGTATTCACATCTTCACACTCACTAATCCCATGTGGCTCAGTTGGTAGAGCATGGTGCTTCCAACAGCCAGGGTTTTTGGTTAAATTCCTACAGTGGACCAGTATGAAAAATATATACTCTTCTGAAGGTAAGATGTTTTTGTCCTCGAATGTTAATGTACAAAACATTACTGCTCTCGTTATAGTTTATGCTATTCTTACTGTAAGACCCCCTGGATAAGAGTGTCTGCTGAATGAATGTATTCAAGTTGCCTATTTTTTTTACACTTGAATATTCAATGCCAGTCTTTTAATGGTTAGGGGGAACAAAGGAGTAACAGATGTAGTTCAGAATGAAAGGTCGTCCACAAATGAGCATCAACCAAAAGTATTTGGCATCAATACTGCTTTGAATGCGCACAGCAGTGTTGTGCTAGAACAGAACTGACATGAATGTCAGGCCAGAGTACTGATGTGAATAAAGACCTGGATTAGTAAAGCTAAGTAGATAATGGATATTCAGATCATTGCATATGAAGAGATTGTATGAAACGAGAAGGAAGAATTTACAAATGATGAGAACGGAAATTTGAATAAAATTAGGTGGGATTTGAAGGGAACGACCAATCAGAACTGTTGACGTATTTCCAAACCTACGCCAGACGTCATTGCGTCGCCGGTAGCTTCTTTTAAAGCGATGCGATTTTGTCAGGTTACATTTTATTTGCTGTAAAACAACTCTGCTAGTAATCATGACGAACCAACTCTGCAAACTATTTGTCGGTGGCTTGAACGTCGAGACTACAGACGATGGCCTTCGTCAACATTTCGAGCAGTACGGCCAGTTAACCGACTGCGTAGTGGTCCAGAACCAGCAGCTACAAAGGTCCCGCTGTTTCGGCTTTGTAACCTACTCAAGTGCGGAGGAGGCCGACGCAGCCATGGCCGCCAGGCCACATGTCGTCGATGGTACCAACGTGGAGTTAAAAAGGGCCGTTGCACGGGAAGATGCTGGTAGGCCAGAGGCACTCGCCAAAGTAAAGAAAATATTCATTGGTGGGCTGAAAGACGACATTGAAGACGAACATCTGAATGATTATTTCTCTCAATTCGGCGCAATTGAGAAGGCCGAAGTCATCAGCGACAAAGAGACTTTCAAAAAAAGGGGATTCGGCTTTGTCTACTTCGAAGATAATGACTCTGCCGACAAAGCGGTAGTGCTGAAGTTCCACACCATCAATGGACACAAAGTGGAGGTGAAGAAGGCCCTCACCAAACAAGAGATGCAGTCAGCCGGTGGTCGTGGTGGCCGTGGTGGGAGAGGAATGAGGGGGTCTCAAAATGGCTACGACGGCGGAAGAGGTGGCGGCTACGGCAGCTACGGCGGTGGCTATGGAGGAAACGATGGCGGCTACGGTGGAGGATACGGCAACGGAGGTGGTTACGGTAACCAAGGGGGATACGGAGGAGGTTATGGCGATCAAATGGGGGGCAGTTATGGTGGGAACGGTTACAATGACTTTGGCGGAGATTATGGTCAGCAGTCTTCCGGTTATGGTGCAATGAAGGGGGGTAGCTATTCAGGCAGGAGCGCTGCACCGTACTCCCGTGGAGGTGCCGGTGGCTATGGCAGGGGTGGATATGGTGGTTATTAGATGCCGTTGACCTCTCAACCCCAATTTGAAATGTTCATAATTTCTGATTCAATGAACTGAATTTACACACGGGCCAGAGTGCCCTATTTCTTTGTTGCTCCAATTTAAAAGGACTCGTGCCCCTCACCCACCCTGATTTAACCCTATCCTACTCCCTCCATCTGGACTACACCATTGTCCCTAGGCGGCGTTACTAAAGACATTATGGACTTTGTTACCAGTTCAACTTTATGACTTGTCGATGTAGTTTCGTGGTTCTTTAAACACTTTTTTTTTATTATTAAATTGTAGTTAACGTCCCTGCTTCAAGACTTTCCTATGATACTGTATGTCAGGGGTGTCAAACTCGTTCCATGGAGGGTCTAGTGTTTCCAGACTTTCCCCCCCTTTTCAATTACGCCCTAGGCTTCAGTGTGGGGAGTTCCTTACTAATTATTGACCTTAATTCATCAAGTACAAGGGAGGAGCTAAGACACTCGGCCTTCTGTGGAAAGAGTTTGACACCTGTGCTCTGTCCTTAGTACCAGCAAGGTTAATAACAAGTCAAATTGCTTTGCAACATGAAACTCAGGGGTATTAATGGAGTTTAAAGCAATCTTCATGAATGCTTGAGTGGTTTAAGATCATAAAATTGTCAGTGTTTTGAGGAATTGAAAGAACTATGGTTATTGTTTTTAATGGTTACCTCCTAAATGCTTTTCTCCGTCCAATATGTGCTGTTCAATACCTTGTAAATCAATGCAGTTGTGGAATGTTACTAAAATCCTGAATTAGTTGACTCTTGAGTCTCACTCCTTTGCCTGTAATAAAGTTTTTAATGTTGTCAATTTAACCATATGGCATTTTGTTTTCAAGAGGATTATTCGGGATCGGTTATGTCATGAAGCGGTTGCGCACCCTACAGAATGAAACACCATCACTGGTTACTTTCCTGTTCAGGAATAGACTAATCTGGCACGTGTGAAACTGGCCTACATTCACACATAAAAAAATACAATTGTTTCAGACCTTCCAGAATTTCCTGTTACGCTGTCTACAACCAG
Organism: Oncorhynchus gorbuscha; assembly: GCF_021184085.1. Taxonomy (NCBI): domain Eukaryota; kingdom Metazoa; phylum Chordata; class Actinopteri; order Salmoniformes; family Salmonidae; genus Oncorhynchus; species Oncorhynchus gorbuscha. The sequence goes on from NC_060195.1 coordinate 25,178,107, forward strand.
TCCTCCTTGAGGGAGGAGTGACAAACCTGATTGGAGGCAAGACATTACACTACCAAAGGCTGTCTTTTCTAATACTAGGTCTATCCTAATCAATGTGGGATTTTTGGTTGTCTCACATCTAATTTGATTGGATAGCAGTGAGGATTGTTATTTTTCTCCAGTACATTAGCTATACTTAAGCAATAAGGCATGAAGGGGTCTGGTATATGGCCAATAAACCATGGCTAAGGGCTGTATCCAGGTACTCTGCGTTGTCTGGTTATACCATGGCTGTCAGCCAGTCAGGGCTTGACCCACCCAGTTTATAAAGCCTATCAACACCTTTTTGCTTTGCTACATACCTTGCCAAATGTAAACTAGTCCATACCATTGTATTCTAGTTTGTCCTGTCCAAATTTTATTCCAATGTGCCCGATCATTAGGTCCTTATGATTATGGAAAGCTGCAAAATGGGTAACGTTTTGCTAGAATGTAGTTCTATTGGAGGTAATCAATTTACAATAGCTCGCCCCTAGGAGGCTCGTAGACGTGTAAGCATTACGTCGACGCCAACCATTTGTCTACGTCCGCCATTTTAGACACCAAAAGAAGCACTGTCAAAAGTCTGCGTTGACAAAACCATATAAATTGCATCAAAGCGAGATGGAAAATCAACTCTGCAAGCTCTTTATTGGTGGACTAAATGTTCACACCACTGACGGTGGTCTTCGTAAACACTTTGAACAGTATGGCCAGCTGACCGACTGCGTAGTTGTCCAGAACCAGCAACTACAGCGGTCTCGCTGTTTTGGTTTTGTAACCTATGCTACTGCTGATGAGGCAGACGCTGCAATGTCCGCCCGGCCTCATGCCCTGGACGGCAACAATGTTGAACTGAAAAGAGCAGTGGCACGTGAGGATGCGGGAAAACCTGAGGCTTTGGCTAAGGTTAAGAAGATATTTATCGGGGGTCTGAAAGAAGACATAGAGGATGGACATCTGAACGAGTACTTCTCTCAGTTCGGTACTATCGAGAAGGCCGAGGTTATTAGCGATAATCAAACTGGTAAGAAGAGGGGGTTTGGTTTTGTTTATTTCGAAGATTATGATTCTGCCGACAAAGCGGTGGTACTGAAGTTCCACCATATAAATGGCCATAAAGTAGAGGTGAAAAAAGCCCTCACCAAGCAAGAAATGCAGGCTGCTGGCACCCGTGGCGGGAGGGGAGGAAGGTTTCAAAATGGATACGGTGGTGGCTATGGAGGAGGTTATGGAGGCAGTGACGGTGGATACGGCGTGGGGTACAGTGGAGGCTATGGTGACCAAATGGGTGGCTACGGTGGGAACGGCTACAGTGATTTTGGAGGTGGCTATAGCGACCAGTCATCTAATTATGGCCCCATGAAAGGTAATTACTCGGGCAGAACCAGCGCACCTTACACCCGAGGTGGTGGTGGTTACGGTAGGGGGGGGTACGATGGCGCTTACTAGAGCCCCAGCAAATCTTACTCAAAGCAGCCTCGCTCCCTTAGCAAAAATGATTACACCCTCATAACATAGTTCCCACCAAGCGTTCTATAATGGTACGAGAGTGACTGAACTCAGCCCGAGTGGTTCAGACAGGAAAGTTACTACAGTATTCTCTATTCAAGGCTGACCCAAATAGGCAACGTTAGGGCCATCTAGCAACTAACTACAGATTATTTGGGGGGCAGATGTCTCCACCTTCATAGCAACTGCAGATGTCTCCACCTTCATAGCAACAACATTTCTCTATGAGACAGCTTTCTTCACCTCCATAGCAACTACAGATCTTTCTCTAGAAGGCAGATGTCTTCACCCCATAGCAACTACTGAGCTCTAGAAGGCAGATGTCATCACTCCAAAGTTCTCAAATAACTTAGCTCTAAATGGCCATTGTCCATCCACCACAAGTAATAGGACTACTCCTTTGGATGATTTAATTTTGAGCAGTGGACCACTGTTTATATTTTGCCAAGATGCTGTAAAAATTAATTTAATACGTCTCTGCTTGTTATCGTAGATCTGTTATATTTACTTTAATGTGTTGTAACTAAATTACATTTTGTTTTAAAATATTTGTATTTAAGTTGGAGTGTTATTAATTTGGGACCCCTTGTTTGATTTAGCCATGTAGTCAATTGCAGTGAACTTGATGACGTCCTTTTCTGCATCTAAGTAGTTTAAAGGTAACTTAAGTTATTTTGCCCATACATGTCTTACTTGCCCCTGTACTATACCAAAGTATATGACAAATCTGCCCAATACCATTTGGTTTTAAAGGGGAATCTCCACACAGTATTTATTTTGGACTATAAGGACTAGGTCACACTTTTTAAGTATTCAAGGTTCACTGCTGTTACTGAAATATAGGCTATTTGTTGTAGTGTTTGATTTGTTATTCCCATTTAGTTTGATTATTAAATAATTGTAACATTACTATGATCATTATGTTATAGTTGTTAACCATTACATATTCTCACTTCTCAACTACTTCAAATTCTGTAAACAGATGTTACCTAAAGCTTTCCAGTTTTTCTATTTTACTGTAGAACCACAAATATTTCAGTAACAAGGATATATCTTTATGCTTCTGTCTTGTGTATTTTTGGTGAACAGAGTTAAACTGATTGTTTTTCAGTAAACTGTGTGTAATATATCCATCTAATAAACCCTTCTATATAGAAATGAATTAGACCTTAAGTACTTTTAATTAAATCAGGTAAAACGTAGGGTATGAAACCACAGTAAGTAACCTGCTGTGGTACAGAAAACGTTATCAGGGTTTGTTCTTTAAGCACCTTAAAATTAATTCCTAGATTTTGATGAATGTATTCTTCATATTAATTGGATTTGCTAGCCACTCATGTTTGATATTCAAGTAGCTCTTAGGTCCCCCAAAATATATTAAATCAATCAGATCTGGTAGAGTAATGAATAGACTATATATCTGTCTTTGAACATATATGTATTACATCCAGAAGGTCTTTATTCCTCCATGAAATGAATGCTAGAGCTCCGTTCCAAAGCTCTACGGGCCCGATTCCGATTTAGGAAATGACGCCTTTCTTACACACGACTTTCCAACGCACTTCTCAGTAGCTGATATTCAGACTTACCTTATGAAGGTGTGCAACAGGCTTTGCAGGTGGGGTTCCTAATACATTTAATTCAAGCACATTATAATAGGGAGAATAGTGTACAATAGTAGGTTATACCCTTATCGATTGCCTGCACTAACCATTGAACTGTGATACAGCCAAGTGTTCCGCCATTTGTTGGGTTGAAACAGTTATGGCTTGCTCTGCTCCATAATGATTTAATTAGCCTACATGCTATATATACAGTTGAAGTTGGAAGTTTACATACACCTTAGCCAAATACGTTTAAACTCAGTTTTTCACAATTCCGGACATTTAATCTTAGTAAAAATAAATCCCTGTCTTAGGTCAGTTAGGATCACCACTTTATTTTAAGAATGTGAAATGTCAGAATAATAGAGTGATTTATTTCAGCTTTTATTTCTTTCATCACATTCCCAGTGGGTCAGACGTTTACATACACTCAATTAGTACTTGGTAGCATTGCCTTTAAATTGTTTAATGTTTTGGGTAGCCTTCCACAAGCTTCCCACAATAAGTTGGGTGAATTTCGGCCCATTTCTCCTGATAGAGCTGGTGTAACTGAGTCAGGTTTGTAAGGCCTCCTTGCTCGCATACTATTTTTCAGTTCTGCCCACACATTTTCTATAGGATTGATGTCAGGGCATTTGATGGCTACGCCAATACCTTGACTTTGTTGTCCTTAAGCCATTTTCCCACAACTTTGGAAGTATGCTTGGGTTCATTGTATAATTTGGAAGACCCATTTGTGACCAAGCTTTAACTTCCTGACTGTTCTCATGAGATGTTTCTTCAATATATCCACATAATTTTTGTTACTCATGAAGCCATCTATTTTATGAAGTGCACCAGTCCCTCCTGCAGCAATGCACCCCCACAACATGATGCTGCCACCCCTGTGCTACACGGTTGGGATGGGGTTCTTCGGCTTGAAAGCCTCCCTTTTTCCTCCAAGCATAACAATGGTCATTATGGCTAAACAGTTCTATTTTTGTTTCATCAGACCAGAGGATATTTCTCCAAAAAGTATGATCTTTGTCCCCATGTGCAGTTGTAAACCGTAGTCTGGCTTTATTATGGCGGTTTCGGAGCAGTCGCTTTTTCCTTGCTGAGCGGCCTTTCAGGTTATGTCAATATAGGACTTGTTTTACTGTGGATATAGATACTTTTGTACTTGTTTCCTCCAGCATCTTCACAAGGTCCTTTGCAGTTGTTCTGGGATTGATTTGGACTTTTCACACCAAAGTACTTTCATCTCTAGGAGACAGAACGAGTCTCCTTCCTGAGCGGTATGACGGCTGCGTGGTTCCATGGTGTTTATACTTGCGTACTATTGTTTGTACAGATGAACGTGGTACCTTCAGGCTTATGGAAATTGCTCCCATGGATGAACCAGACTTGTGGAGGTCTACAATTTTTTTTTCTGAGGTCTTGACTGATTTCTTTTGACTTTCCCATGATGTCAAGCAAAGAGGCACTGAGTATGAAGGTAGGCCTTGAAATACATCCACAGGTACACATTCAATTGACTCAAATGATGTCAATTAGCCTATCAGAAGCTTCTAAAGCCATGACATTTTCTGGAATTTTCCAAGCTGTTTAAAGGCACAGTCAACGTAGTGTATGTAAACATCTGACCCACTGGAATTTTGATACAGTGATTTAAAAGTGAAATAATCTGTCTAAACAATTGTTGGAAAAATGACTTGTGTCATGCACAAAGTAGATGTCCTAACTGACTTGCCAATACTATAGTTTGTTAACAAGACATTTGTGTCGTGTTTGAAAAACAAGTTTTAATGATTTGAACCTAAGTGTAGGTTGACTTTTGACTTCAACTGTATGTATACACACAAAAGTATGTGGACACCCCTTCAAATTAGTGGATTCGGCTATTTCAACCACACCGTTGCTGGCAGGTGTATTAAATCGAGCACACAGCCATGCTATCTCCATAGACAAATATTGGCAATAGAATGGCCTTACTGAAGAGATCAAGTGACTTTCAAAGTGGTCAGTTTGTAAAATTTCTGCCCTGCTGGAGCTGCCCCGGTCATCTGTAAGTGCTGTTATTGTGAAGTGGAAACGTCTAGTAGCAACAACGGCTCACCCACGAAGTGGTAGGCCACACAAGCTCACCGAATAGGACCACTGAGTGCTGAAGCGTGTCACGCATAAAAGTCTTCTGTTGCAACACTCACTACCGAGTTCCAAACTGCTTCTGGAAGAAACTTCAGCACAATAACTGTTAGTTGGGAGCTTCATGAAATGGGTTTCCATGGACGAGCAGCTGCACACAAGCCTAAGATCACCATGCACAATGCCAATCGTCGGCTGGAGTTGTGTAAAGCTCGCCACCATTGGACTCTGCAGCAGTGGAAACGTGTTCTCTGGAGTGATGAATCACGCTTCACCATCTGGCAGTCCGACGGACGCATCTGGGTTTGGCGAATGCCAGGAGAACGTTACCTGCCCGAATGCATAGTGCCAACTGTAAAGTTTGGTGGATGAGGAATAATGGTCTGGGGCTGTTTTTCATGGTTCGAACTAGGCCCCTTAGTTCCATTGAAGGGAAATCTTAACGCTAAAGCATATAATGACATTCTCGTCGATTCTGTGCTTCCAGCTTTGGGGCAACAGTTTGGGGAATACCCTTTTCTGTTTCAGCATGAGAATGCCACCGTGCACAAAGCGAGGTCCATACAGAAATGGTTCGTCAAGATCGGTGTGGAAGAACTTGACTGGCTTGCACAGAACCCTGACCTCAACCTCATCGAACACCTTTGGGATGAATTGGAATGCTGACTGCGAGTCAGTCCTAATTGCCCAACATCAGTGTCCGACCTCACTAATGCGCTTGTGGCTGAATGGAAGCAAGTCTCCGCAGCAATGTTCCAACATCAAGTGGAGAACCTTTTTAGAAGAGTGGAGGCTGTTATACCAGCAAAGGGGGGACCAACTCCATATTTATGCCCATGATTTTAGAATGAGATGTTCAATGAGCAGGTGTCCACATGCTTTTGGTTATGTAGTGTGTATAATCAACTGTTACTAATGATCCTCAGCAACAACCACATGGTCATGACGGCGTTTACAGAGGAAGCAAATTAAGGTAAACGAAACAATGTCATTAAATGGAATGATAATGTAGGTTAAACCAACTGAAGGGAACTATCAGTAAATTGGCAGTTGAATATGTGTTATTCGGCCTACTGACGATCGATACTAGTAGTGGCTAACATTTAACATGATAGAAGTAGGAAACTGAGAAAGATTGGGTAGCCTATGTTTAAGACATTTAAGTGGCCATCCCTACAAGTCAAAATGCCGTACAATTTAAATTCTGCATAATGGCACAGCATTTTATAAACTTTACAGTAGGAAAGTTGATATGCTTCAGTTTTCTGCCATATGACTTGTTTTACATTTGTCTCCAGCGACTATAAGGTCAAATATATCTAAACCGAGTGTCATTTATATTTACAATTCCCTTATCCAAACAGATTACTCATTTACCTAGCTCTTAAGTTGTAAATTACAGTCAATGTTATTTCTAATAAAAATTTAAGTGGATGCTTTTTCGAATTGAAACCTGTAGGTTTGCTAGCCCTTATTCATGGTTTCCTCACGCATAAAAGTGGTGGAATTAAGTTAAGGTCAGAATACAGCGTATCTGTTGACACACCTCCGCCACACCTTCATTTATTCAATCTCCACCCAAAACAAATAGTAGGTGAATAGAATACTATTCTCATGCTTATATTCAAGTTCAGAATACGCATAGAGAGAGGTGCATAGAAAGGGAATTATGTTCCATTTACACGTGCTTAACTTGGGTTGGAATCGGGCCCTTGGTGAACAAATAGGCTGGATACCTTAGCTGTGTCTTCTATGTCATTGGGAATCTCCAGGGTATTCCGAGCTCTAGAATTCCAGCTGAAAGTCCATAGGATATCAGGTTTGTTACAATACATGCATCATTGAAATAGTCCTGGGCCTATTCCACTTCACTGGGAAACATTTTTTATCTGTCTGGATGACAATTAAAAAAATGTTCTCTTACTTTCCACAGAGTTGTCGAAATTGATAGATTATGACACATTCTTCCTATGTCCTGCTGGTTAATGGATCGCCAGGGATTCATTGGACCAAGATGAGGACAAGTTCCTATGAGGAGGAAAACTCTTGTCTATGGCATCGGGACAACTAAGGTGAGTTTACTAATTCTCTTATTACAGATGCATTTTGTTTACATGCACATACTTTGATATGGCCTACACATTTTCATTGATTCACAGTGCTTAATTTAAGTCAAAGGAACGTCCTTATGTTTTTTTGTCTTTAGCCAATGGAGGGCAGCATTTCTTTGCTCATAAAGGGTTAATTACTATTTTGGTTAAAGTGCCAATGGATAGCTAACTGGGTACTACATGGGTTTTATAATTGTTTTAATGGTTATCAAATTCCAATGTATTTTGACAGGTGTGACCCAAGACTGTGCTGATCCAGCTCTTGTGGTCCTGTCATCACAGGATGAAAAAAAATGTCTGTGAAAGATGCAGGTTTTTTGAAGGACCTAATATCCATCTGTTGGGAAAGTTGAAACTTTCACTGAATCATTCAGATGTGTATCCTTGTTTTGTATTCCAGTATGTGGAATCAATTGCACTGCTTGTACTGTACTCTAATGGTTATTAGTCAATTCAATAAATATTGATATTTTTAAAACTTATACATTGATAATTCTTCTAAAATGTCAAGTGGTGCTTATGACTGTGTATTAAGCTCCTTTTTTAAAATGTCATTTTAGATGCATGCTGTTTTATCTTGTAAGCCACCTTGAACCATGTCTTGTAAACAAAGTGAAACACATGATCACATTTCAAGTTTGCTGACCCTCAGGCCAGCCAATAGCTTCTACGCTATTTTGCTAGCTAAAGCGTTGAGTGAGATAGTTAGGCTATTCACAATAGTTCACTCAAATAAAGTCATGTTGTTTAGCTTATACAAGTATTCAGACCCCTTGACTTTTTCCAACATTTTGTTACGTTACAGCCTTATTCTAAAATTGATTAAATAAATCCACATCAATCTACATACAATATCCCAAAATGACAAAGCGAGAACAGGTTTTGAGACATTTTTGCAAATGTATAAAAAACTAAAAATAAATATCTTATTTACATTAGTATTCAGATCCTTTGCTATGAGACTCAAAATTGAGTTCAAGTACATCCTGTTTCCATTGGTCATCATTGAGATGTTTCTAGAACTTGGGGGTCCACCTGTGGTAAATTATATTTATTGGACATGATTTGGAAAGGCACACACCTGTCTATATAATGTCTTACAGTCAGAGCAAAAACCAAGCCATTGAGGTATAATTAATTGTCCGTAGAGCTCCGAGACAGTATTGTGCCGAGGCACGTATCTGGGGAAAGGTACCAAAAAAGTAATGATTCTTAAATGGAAGAAGTTTGGAATCACAAAGACTCTTCCTAGAGCTTGCTGCCCGGCCAAGCTGAGCAGTCGGGGGAGAAGGGCCTTGGTCAGGGAGGTGACCAAGAACCCGATGGTCACTCTGACAGAGCTCCAGAGTTCCTCTGTGGTGATGGGAGAACCTTCCATAAGGACAACCATTTCTGCAGCACTTCACCAATCCGGCCTTCATGGTAGAGTGGCCAGATGGAAACCACTCCTCACTAAAAAGCACACAACAGCCCACTTGGAGTTTGCCAAAAGGCACCTAAAGGACTCTCAGACCATGAGAAAGAAGATTCTCTGGTCTGATGAAACCAAGATTGAACTCTTTGGCCTGAATGCCAAGCGTTACTTTTGGAGGAAACCTGGCAGCATCATGCTGTGGGGATGTTTTTCAGCGGCATGGACTAGGAGACTAGTCAGGATCGAGGGAAAGATGAACGAAGCAAAGTACAGAGAGATCCTTGATGAAAACCTGCTCCAGAGTGCTTAGGACCTCAGACTGGGGCGAAGGTTAATCTTCCAAAAGGACAATGACCCTAAGCACACAGCCAAGACAATGCAGGAGTGGCTTCGGGACAAGTCTCTGAATGTCCTTGAGTGGCCCAGCCAGAGCCCGGACTTGAACCCGATCTAACATCTCTGGAGAGACCTGAAAATAGCTGTGCAGCGACGCTCCCCATCCAACCTGACAGAGCTTGAGAAGAATGGGAGAAACTCCCCAAATACAGGTGTGCCAAGCTTGTAGCTTCACACATAAGAAGACTTGAGGCTGTCATCTCTGCCAAAGGTTCTTCAACAGAGTACTGAGTAAGGGGTCTGAATTCTTAGGTACATGTGATATTTCCGTTTTTTATTTTTAATAAATGTGCAAACATTTCTAAAAACCTGTTTTTGCTTTGTAATTATGGGGTATTGTATGTAGATTGATGAGGGGAATAAACATTTGATCCATTTTAGAATAAGGCTGTAGGTAACAAAATGTGGAAAAAGTCAAGGGGTCTGAATACTTTCAGAATGCACTGTATGTATATCAATATTCCAAAGTTGATATGATGAATATTGATACTATTAGCTACAAAGTTATCTCATGAATGGCTACTTTGTAACCGACTGTCCCAACGACTTCTCTTGGGTGGATTCTTCTCCTCGCCCGACACTCCGTAACCTAGCAACGCGGGAGCAAGTGGAACCAAGATGTTCCTCCGTGGAACAACGCTTTGCCGATTGAAATGGGGCCGCATGAAGCAGGAATGGTGACTGGGGAAAACATTCTCTACCCTTCCTTAATCAGTTCTCAGAAAATACATGTAATAGTTTAAGGTAAAAAGGAAAGAAGCAGTAACCATGGGAAGATGCTTGCTTATTATTAGCTAGGTTTATTTGTCAGCTAATGGATGAGTCAATATTCGATTTAAAGCAATTTCATGCTAGTGTTGCGTTGGACTTAGTTTGGACGAGACATTTTGTGCATGTGCCCGTTGCCAGCCCCTGTACTTATTTAGCACATCTGATATCATGGATTGTATAACCTTGGGGTAAGTTGACATAATAGTCGGGATGAAAGTGTACGCTTCCGATGAATTCAGTACAGCTGTTGTCGGATTACTTGCTACATGATTTGGAGAGATTTGGCATATTCCATGATAGCTGGATGACTTGCTAGCTTAGCTAACTAACGTTACTGTACTGCACTGCCTCGTTGGTTTGTCAATGTAGTTCTAGTATTAGCAATCTAAGCGAACAGCGTGAGTAAAAGGTAGCCCAAGACAACTGTATGTTTACCTACCTTACTTTGTTAGTACGTTCGTCAATAAGAGTGGCACATACTTATTGTAACGTGGTTCTAGTAACCAAGTAACGTAAATAGCTAGCGAAAGAGCTGCCAAATACTAGCTACGAACATCAGCTGCTAAATTACTGTGTTAGCCAGATAGCAACTGTAGCTAGCTACTGTTGAAGCATACATTACAATACTTTATTGTAATTTCAAATGCGTATTCAGTTATTTTGAGTAACACGAACTTATCTCTAGCATTGTCTTTGGAATGACAGTGGGGTTTTGTTAATACCAGCCCCAAGTCAAAGGGCTGTGGTTATTATGAATGAGGTTAATGATCTTGAGTTATCTTGGGTGGGCCTATTAATGTCCAGTTTATTGTCCTTGACCAGTCGAGAATCTAATGACCAGCAGCCGACCTGTGACCCCGAGGAAGATGCCATGGATGTGGGGATGCACACCTTCAACCACACCCATATGAGAAAGGCATTTCAGCTGATGAATGACATGAGAAGGTAGGTTGGTTTCACCCCTGCCTAGTATCCCCCTTTTTCATCACTGAAAATAAGCCATGTGATGGCCTTTGTAAGATGTTGATATAACCCAGTGTCATGAGACACAGTAATAGCCTTCACATTATACATAATGGCTTATCCTTGGCACCGAATAGTCTACTTTGCAATGAATGACCTAATACTACAGTAACCTCGGCACACAGCTGGAGCACTTATTTGTAGCTCAGTTGGTAGAGCATGGCGCTTGTAACGCCAGGGTAGTGGGTTCGATCCCCGGGACCACCCATACGTAGAATGTATGCACAGATGACTGTAAGTCGCTTTGGATAAAAGCGTCTGCTAAATGGCATATATTATATTATTATATTATTATTATTATAAATCATCAGTATGATGTTGACAGTTATTTATAAATCATCAGTATGATGTTGACAGTTATTTATAAATCATCAGTATGATGTTGACAGTTATTTATAAATCATCAGTATGATGTTGACAGTTATTTATAAATCCTCAGTATGATGTTGACAGTTATTTATAAATCATCAGTATGATGTTGACAGTTATTTATAAATCATCAGTATGATGTTGACAGTTATTTATAAATCAACAGTATGATGTTGACAGTTATTTATAAATCCTCAGTATGATGTTGACAGTTATTTATAAATCCTCAGTATGATGTTGACAGTTATTTATAAATCAACAGTATGATGTTGACAGTTATTTATAAATCCTCAGTATGATGTTGACAGTTATTTATAAATCCTCAGTATGATGTTGACAGTTATTTATAAATCATCTGTATGATGTTGACAGTTATTTAGAAATCATCAGTATGATGTTGACAGTTATTTAGAAATCGCTCAGTATGGTGATTTGGGAGAACACTGTTCAACCATCTTTTGTGTTTACAGTAAGAATATGCTGTGCGACGTTCTGTTGGTGGCAGGAAATGTAGAGGTGACCGCTCACAAGTTGGTGCTAGCCTCCTGCAGCCCCTACTTCTGTGCCATGTTCACAGGTATTTGTGTATATAGGCTACATTTGTAATCATTGTGAAAGCTGCGGGTCAAGTGAAAGATGTTGTGAATGTGAAGCCCACTTTATGTGACAGTGAGATTATTTGTGACAGTGAGATTATTTCTTCCCTCATGTCACATAAAACCTTCTCAAGTGGGTTCTCTCACTGTGTGTGGTGGACAGGGGACATGAGTGAGAGCAAAGCCCAGCAGGTGGAGATCAGGGATGTGGATGGCCTAACACTAAAAAAACTGGTGGACTATATCTATACAGCTATGATTGAAGTAACAGAGGACAACGTTCAGGTGAGCTACAACGTCCCCATCTGTGTCCTCCGACATGTCTAAGTGCTTACAGCAGTGGAGTCAATGGATTCTTTCATGTTGCTTTGGCATTCCTTCATTGGTCTCTTCAGAATTATACTTTTTATGTGGCATAAAGTTGCCTCTCCCTACCAGCCCTTTCCCTTTCTCCAGCATTACCAGTCTGCTCCTTCCTTCCTTGCTGTTGAGGCCAAGGTTTCTGCAGGCAGGGCTTTTCCTCTTATTATTAGCTCAGGAAATGTGCATGGAGGGAGAGGAAATGCTCTCAATGTTTGCAACATGCCTGCTTTGTGTGCGTGTGTGTGTTTGTTTTAGAATGGCATCCAAGCCTTGTCATTAGATTGGCTCATTTTTCATTGTATGTGTGTGTGTTGTGCTACGGTATTTTCCATTTTAGCTCTCAGAATGTGTGGGCCACAACTGCTGAAAACACCCACTATAATAGTTAGCCTGCAGCTCCCTGTTCAGACCTAAGGGCAACAGGCAAAAATGAAATCACAGGCCTAAATTAAAGGAGAGCCTGGCTGAGTGACCTAGTTTCTGTGTGCCTGCCTGTGTGGAGATGTGGACAAATGGGAGAGCTGGGCTGCCTGTTAAAGCACACAATATTACTGAAGGACTGGCAGGCTGGAGGCTAATAAACCAGAGAAGCCAAATGTCTCCTTTAGAATTGACCACCGTGTACCACCGGTACACATCATTCTAGTTGTCCGGCTATAGTCTGAGAGCCAGGGCTGCAGAGTTCTCCCGTTATCCCTGCTGTCTCTGTTTTGGGTTTTTCACAGCTTAAGCTCTTATCCTAGTAAATATGTGGCTGTTTCTGACTCATTGTCCATTCTGAGTGGCACTGACATTATGGATCATGGCCCTCTAGATGAAGTTGGGGCTCCGTTTGGGTTTCCCTTCATTTTGGTATTAACCCGACTCTGGAATTGAAATAAGTTTGCCTCCCATAGATTCCTCAAACCATTGAAAAGTATTCAAATCCTCTGAATTCTAATTGAAAACAGGGAGATTTGTTTGGTGTTAGAAATGAATGACAAGGAGAGCATTTTCCTGCTGTGTATTCTATTAATTGACCAAATGATATTGTCTTGTATTGGGCCCGCCTTCTCTCTCTGATGGCTGAACTGAGAGTATCCAGTCTCTTGCTGCGTGTTCTGATCCCTGTGTTGTGTCTCTGTAGGTGCTCCTGCCTGCAGCCAGCCTCCTGCAGCTGATGGACGTGAGGCAGGTGTGCTGTGAGTTCCTGCAGAGCCAGCTGCACCCCACCAACTGTCTGGGCATTCGAGCCTTCGCCGACCTCCACACCTGCACACAGCTCCTCAACCAGTCCCATGCCTACTCTGGTTAGTGGAGCCCCACCTCACTTTTACGTTTCACCAGGCTGAGAGTGTAAGCTTAGCGGAGGGGATGGAGAAACTGCCCTCTATCTTGGTCAGTCAGTATGAACAGATTGCCGTTAAAAAGCATACAGTGGGTATTTATGACAGACTACTTTGAGCTTCAAGTGAAGGGAGTTCTTGACTCAAAGACTGTTTTTAGAAGATGTGACCCACCCTGGCTAAGTTTTGCATGGACCTCGTTCTGCTCAAACCTTGTAACCCATCGAAATGTCAACAGAATATCAAATTTGACCTTACGTTGTAGAGACGTGGTAAACTGCTGGGGCTTGCTGGCCGTATGCTGATAACCTTTGTCATTGCTCAGGGGTGTAACAGACCGTGAACGGTCTAGTTGTCTGTCTAACTGTGTGCTTGTTTGTTTAACAGAGCAGCATTTTTCCGAGGTGATGCTGGGAGAGGAGTTCATGGGCCTGTCTCTGCAGCATGTGTGCGGTCTCATATCCAGCGACAAACTCACCGTGTCCACAGAGGAGAAGGTAGGCCAGCCACCAGAACATCCCAAACCAACCCCTACTTTTCTGTTCAGGGACAATGCAGGCTCATATCCTATTCTAACCTGTGAAGTGAGGATTGTGGCAACTCCTTCTCTTTGCTATCAATGAGCTCAGTACAGCTCAGCTCTCAATCTCTCTCCTCCTGGTCTTCCTCAGACAACACTTATCATAACAACAGGCTTCCCATCACTCACCATGACAATAGACTTCCCATCTCTCACCATGACAATATACTTCCCATCTCTCACCATGACAATATACTTCCCATCTCTCACCATGACAATATACTTCCCATCTCTCACCATGACAATACTTCCCATCTTCACCATGACACTTCCCATCTCACCATGACAATCTCTCACCATGACAAGACTTCCCATCTCTCACCATGACAATAGACTTCCCATCTCTCACCATGACAATAGACTTCCCATCTCTCACCATGACAATAGACTTCCCATCTCTCACCATGACAATAGACTTCCCATCTCTCACCATGACAATAGACTTCCCATCTCTCACCATGACAATAGACTTCCATCTCTCACCATGACAATAGACTTCCCATCTCTCACCATGACAATAGACTCCCCATCTCTCACCATGACAATAGACTTCCCATCTCTCACCATGACAATAGACTCACCATGACAATAGACTTCCCATCTCTCACCATGACAATAGACTTCCCATCTCTCACCATGACATCAATCTCTCACCATGACAATAGACTCCCCATCTCTCACCATGACAATAGACTCCCCATCTCTCACCATGACAATAGACTTCCCATCTCTCACCATGACAATAGACTCCCCATCTCTCACCATGACAATAGACTTCCCATCTCTCACCATGACCATGACAATAGACTCCCCATCCCCATCAATCACCATAACATGACAATAGATCCCATCTCTCACCATCACAATAGACTCCCCATCTCTCACCATGACAATAGACTCCCCATCTCTCACCATGACAATAGACTCCCCATCCTCACCATGACTGACTCCCCATCTCTCACCATGACAATAGACTCCCCATCTGTCACCATGACAAAACTCCCCAGCCTGGACTTCCCAGTCCCATGACAATAGATTGACTTACCACAGACGGCAGTGTCCCCGTCCTGCTGTAATAGAGGACAGCCCTGTCACAAACAGCCTTGTCCCAGTCCCAGAGTGACTTACCACAGAGGGAGAGAGAGCTGTACCTGAGCTGTTACTGCTGCTACTGCTGTTGCTACTGCTGATACTCTTGCTGCTACTCCGACTGCTGCTACTGATGCTGTTGCTACTCCTACTGCTGTTACTACTCCTGTTGCTGCAAGTGCTTTTACTGCTGCTTTTACTACTGCTGGCACTACTGCTGGCACTACTGCTACTCTTGCTGTTGCTATTGCTGTGGCTACTCCTACTGTTGCTGCTGCTGTTGCTACTACTACTGCTGGCACTACTGCTGTTACTATTTACATTTACATTTGATGGCACTACTGCTGTTACTATTGATGGCACTACTGCTGTTACTATTGATGGCACTACTGCTGTTACTATTGATGGCACTACTGCTGTTACTGTTGATGGCACTACTGCTGTTACTATTGATGGCACTACTGCTGTTACTATTGATGGCACTACTGCTGTTACTATTGATGGCACTACTGCTGTTACTGTTGATGGCACTACTGCTGTTACTGTTGATGGCACTACTGCTGTTACTATTGATGGCACTACTGCTGTTACTATTGATGGCACTACTGCTGTTACTATTGATGGCACTACTGCTGTTACTACTGCTGGCACTACTGCTGTTACTATTGATGGAACTACTGCTGTTACTATTGATGGCACTACTGCTGTTACTACTGCTGGCACTACTACTGTTACTATTGATGGCACTACTGCTGTTACTATTGATGGCACTACTGCTGTTACTACTGCTGGCACTACTGCTGTTACTATTGATGGCACTACTGCTGTTACTATTGATGGCACTACTGCTGTTACTATTGATGGCACTACTGCTGTTACTATTGATGGCACTACTGCTGGTACTACTGCTGGTACTACTGCTGGCACTACTGCTGGCACTACTGCTGGCACTACTGCTGGCACTACTGCTGGCACTACTGCTGTTACTACTGCTGTTACTACTGCTGTTACTACTGCTGGCACTACTGCTGTTACTACTGCTGTTACTACTGCTGTTATTACTGCTGGCACTACTGCTGGTACTACTGCTGGTACTACATTTACATTTACATTTAAGTCATTTAGCAGACGCTCTTATCCAGAGCGACTTACAAATTGGTGCATTCACCTTATGACATCCAGTGGGACAGTCACTTAACAATAGTGCATCTAAAACTTAGGGGGGGGGTGAGAGGGATTACTTATCCTATCCTAGGTATTCCTTAAAGAGGTGGGGTTTCAGGTGTCTCCGGAAGGTGGTGATTGACTCCGCTGTCCTGGCGTCGTGAGGGAGTTTGTTCCACCATTGGGGGGCCAGGGCAGCGAACAGTTTTGACTGGGCTGAGAGGGAGCTGTACTTCCTCAGTGGTAGGGAGGCGAGCAGGCCAGAGGTGGATGAACGCAGTGCCCTTGTTTGGGTGTAGGGCCTGATCAGAGCCTGGAGGTACTGAGGTGCCGTTCCCCTCACAGCTCCGTAGGCAAGCACCATGGTCTTGTAGCGGATGCGAGCTTCAACTGGAAGCCAGTGGAGAGAACGGAGGAGCGGGGTGACGTGAGAGAACTTGGGAAGGTTGAACACCAGACGGGCTGCGGCGTTCTGGATGAGTTGAAGGGGTTTAATGGCACAGGCAGGGAGCCCAGCCAACAGCGAGTTGCAGTAATCCAGACGGGAGATGACAAGTGCCTGGATTAGGACCTGCGCCGCTTCCTGTGTGAGGCAGGGTCGTACTCTGCGGATGTTGTAGAGCATGAACCTACAGGAACGGGCCACCGCCTTGATGTTGGTTGAGAACGACAGGGTGTTGTCCAGGATCACGCCAAGGTTCTTGGCGCTCTGGGAGGAGGACACAATGGAGTTGTCGACCGTGATGGCGAGATCATGGAACGGGCAGTCCTTCCCCGGGAGGAAGAGCAGCTCCGTCTTGCCGAGGTTCAGCTTGAGGTGGTGATCCGTCATCCACACTGATATGTCTGCCAGACATGCAGAGATGCGATTCGCCACCTGGTCATCAGAAGGGGGAAAGGAGAAGATTAATTGTGTGTCGTCTGCATAGCAATGATAAGAGAGACCATGTGAGGTTATGACAGAGCCAAGTGTCTTGGTGTATAGCGAGAATAGGAGAGGGCCAAGAACAGAGCCCAGTACTACTGCTGGTACTACTGCAGGTACTACTGCTGGTACTACTGCTGGTACTACTGCTGGTACTACTGCTGGTACTACTGCTGGTACTACTGCTGCGGACCCACCACTCCAGGCCTCAGGCTCCACTTGCTAATGTGCTTACAAAGCAAAGTAGCCTCCTCCTCTTCAACCGATGTACACAGCAACATGACACCAGCCCTGTCTCTATCTGGCCCCCGTCTCCTATCTATCCATTCACAGCTCTGATCCTCTATCTTCAGGGATTAGAGCAGGAGAGTGGAGGAGCAGGTTGGATGAGAAATAGCGAGGGATGGTAGATGGCTGTCTCAGTCTGTGTTCAGATAAAGGAGGGGAGTCGGCACAAGTTAGATCCAGTTCCTGTTCCCCTCTTGGTAAATGTAATTAACCCATTTGTGTTCTCTCTCTCTCCTCAGGTATTTGAGGCCATTGTTGCATGGATAAAGCACGACAAGGAGGCTCGTCTGGAGCACATGCCAAAGCTGATGGAGCACGTTCGTCTGCCACTACTGTCCAGAGATTACCTAGTACAGGTGGGTCCTACTGTCTAGAGATGACCTAGTACAGGTGGGTCCTACTGTCTAGAGATGACCTAGTACAGATGGGTCCTACTGTCTAGAGATGACCTAGTACAGATGGGTCCTACTGTCTAGAGATGACCTAGTACAGGTGGGTACTACTGTCCAGAGATGACATAGTACAGGTGGGTCCTACTGTCTAGAGATGACATAGTACAGGTGGGTACTACGGTCCAGAGATGACCTAGTACAGCTGGGTCCTACTGTCTAGAGATGACTTAGTACAGGTGGGTCCTACTGTCTAGAGATGACATAGTACAGGTGGGTCCTACTGTCTAGAGATGACATAGTACAGGTGGGTACTACGGTCCAGAGATTACCTAGTACAGCTGGGTCCTACGGTCTAGAGATGACAGTACAGGTGGGTCCTAGGGTCCAGAGATTACCTAGTACAGCTGGGTCCTACGGTCCAGAGATGACCTAGTACAGGTGGGTCCTACGGTCCAGAGATGACCTAGTACAGCTGGGTCCTACTGTCTGAGATGACAGGTGGGTCCTACGGTCCAGAGATGACAGCTGGGTCCTACTGTCTAGAGATGACAGCTGGGTCCTACGGTCCAGAGATGACCTAGTACAGCTGGGTCCTACGGTCCAGAGATGACCTAGTACAGGTGGGTTCTACGGTCCAGAGATGACCTAGTACAGCTGGGTCCTACGGTCCAGAGATGACCTAGTACAGCTGGGTCCTACGGTCCAGAGATGACCTAGTACAGCTGGGTCCTACGGTCCAGAGATGACCTAGTACAGCTGGGTCCTACGGTCCAGAGATGACCTAGTACAGCTGGGTCCTACGGTCCAGAGATTACCTAGTACAGCTGGGTCCTACGGTCCAGAGATTACCTAGTACAGCTGGGTCCTACGGTCCAGAGATGACCTAGTACAGGTGGGTCACACAGCACCACCATTCACCTTGTTGTCAGATAGCATGAATAATTAATCAAGCATCCACATACTCCATCATACAAATCACACTGTGATATTTGAAAACCCACTGCATTGTTTTATTCAAGATGGTGTACTTGACAGATGGTGTACTTGACAGATGGTGAACTTGACAGATGGTGAACTTGACAGATGGTGAACTTGACAGATGGTGAACTTGACAGATGGTGTACTTGACAGATGGTGAACTTGACAGATGGTGAACTTGACAGATGGTGAACTTGACAGATGGTGAACTTGACAGATGGTGTACTTGACAGATGGTGAACTTGACAGATGGTGAACTTGACAGATGGTGAACTTGACAGATGGTGAACTTGACAGATGGTGAACTTGACAGATGGTGTACTTGACAGATGGTGTACTTGACAGATGGTGTACTTGACAGATGGTGAACTTGACAGATGGTGAACTTGACAGATGGTGAACTTGACAGATGGTGTACTTGACAGATGGTGAACTTGACAGATGGTGTACTTGACAGATGGTGAACTTGACAGATGGTGAACTTGTTTCATGTGTCTGTATTGCTCACTGAGCTGTGTCCTGTGGAGCAGATAGTGGAGAAGGAGGCCTTGATCAAAAACAACAACTCCTGTAAGGACTTCCTGATCGAGGCCATGAAGTACCACCTCCTACCCGCTGACCAGCGCCACCTCATCAAGACGGACCGGACACGCCCACGCACGCCTATCAGCATGCCCAAGGTCAGACAACACTTGCATCACACATGGACACACACACACACACACACACACACACACACACACACACACACACACACACACACATACACACATACACACACACACACACACACACACACACACACACACACACACACACACACACACACACACACACACACACATTTGTTTTACTGTCCTTGTGGGGACCAAAACATTTATTCCAATAAAACCTTTAAAATAAAATCTTATTTTTCTTAACATAACCTTAACCCCTATCTCCTAACTCTAAACCTAACCCCTAAGCCTAAATGAGCCTTTTTTACTTTACTTGTGGGGAACTGGGAAATGTCCCCACGAGTGAGAATGTTTCTTGTTTTACTATCCTTGTGGTGATTTCCGGTACCCTCAAGGGGAGCAATACAAGCTCACACACACAGTTATTCATACCCACTGACTGAACCAACCGGAGCCCTATTGTTGTGTTAGGTGATGATAGTGGTGGGTGGGCAGGCTCCTAAGGCCATCCGTAGTGTGGAGTGCTATGACTTCCAGGAGGACCGCTGGCACCAGGTGGCTGACCTGCCGTCCAGACGCTGTCGAGCAGGTAAACACACCTCCCTCTGGCCGCTGCTACCTCTGAAATCACACACTCCTCTCTGACTTGTCTGTTCTACTGGGCAAACCTAAAAGATTTTAATATCTCTCTCTCTCTCTCTCTCTCTCAGGTGTGGTGTTCATGGCAGGGAGGGTGTACGCTGTGGGAGGCTTCAACGGCTCGCTGCGAGTCAGGACGGTGGACATGTACGACGGGATGAGAGACCAGTGGACCACAGTTCCCAGCATGCAAGAGCGACGCAGCACTCTGGGGGCAGCCGTGCTGGGGGACCTGCTCTACGCTGTGGGGGGCTTCGACGGGAGCACAGGTACACAGTCCTACACCGCTCTTCTCCCCTTGCATCACCACTGCCCAAGACCAGTGTGTAGTCTAAGAAAGTGTGTTGTCTAAGTGTCCCAGCAGTCCTTTGAGAGGCAGTGGAGCGTGTTGCAGTGTGACTGAATGGAGCAGGGAACAGTAGTACCCCCAGGATGAATGTCTAGATTGTGTGGTTGGGCACAGTGGTGATGTCACCATGACTCTATGTGATGAGAGAGAATTAGTGTTACTGATACAGTGGAGATGGAAGAGGACGGGAGAGGAGAGAGAATTAGTGTTACTGATACAGTGGGGAGGACAGGGGAGAGGAGAGAGAATTAGTGTTACTGATACAGTGGAGATGAAAGAGGACAGGGGAGAGGAGAGAGAATTAGTGTTACTGATACAGTGGGGAGGACAGGGGAGAGGAGAGAGAATTATTGTTACTGATACAGTGGGGAGGACAGGGGAGAGGAGAGAGTATTAGTGTTACTGATATAGTGGAGATGAAAGAGGACAGGGGAGAGGAGAGAGCATTAGTGTTACTGATACAGTGGGGAGGACAGGGGAGAGGAGAGAGTATTAGTGTTACTGATACAGGGGAGAGGAGAGAGAATTAGTGTTACTGATACAGTGGAGATGAAAGAGGACAGGGGAGAGGAGAGAGAATTAGTGTTACTGATACAGTGGGGAGGACAGGGGAGAGGAGAGAGAATTAGTGTTACTGATACAGTGGAGATGAAAGAGGACAGGGGAGAGGAGAGAGAATTAGTGTTACTGATACAGTGGAGATGAAAGAGGAGGGGAAAGAGAGAATTAGTGTTACTGATACAGTGGGGAGGACAGGGGAGAGAGAATTAGTGTTACTGATACAGTGGAGATGAAAGAGGACAGGGGAGAGGAGAGAGAATTAGTGTTACTGATACAGTGGGGAGGACAGGGGAGGGAGAGTGGGGAGACAGGGGAGAGGAGAAGTGTTACTGATTAGTGTTACTGATACAGTGGGGAGGACAGGGGAGAGGAGAGAGAATTAGTGTTACTGATACAGTGGAGATGAAAGAGGACAGGGGAGAGGAGAGAGAATTAGTGTTACTGATACAGTGGGGAGGACAGGGGAGAGGAGAGAGTATTAGTGTTACTGATACAGTGGGGAGGACAGGGGAGAGGAGAGAGAATTAGTGTTACTGATACAGGGGAGAGGAGAGAGAAATAGTGTTACTGATATAGTGGGGAGGAAAGAGAATTAGTGTTACTGATACAGTGGGGAGAGTGTTACTGATACAGGGAGAGGAGAGAGAATTAGTGTTACTGATACAGTGGGGAGGAGAGAAAGTGTTACTGATACAGGGGGGAGAGGAGAGAGAATTAGTGTTACTGATACAGTGGGGAGGGAGAGTGTTACTGATACAGTGGAGATGAAAGAGGACAAGGGAGAGGAGAGAGAATTAGTGTTACTGATAGTGTTACTGATACAGTGGAGGGAAAGAGGACAGGGAGAGGAGAGAGAATTAGTGTTACTGATACAGTGGAGGGAGGGGAGAGAGAGAATTAGTGTTACTGATACAGTTACTGGAGAGAGGACAGGGGAGTGGGGAGGAAAGAGAATTAGTGTTACTGATACAGTGGGGAGGACAGGGGAGAGGAGAGAGAATTAGTGTTACTGATACAGGGGAGAGGAGAGAGAATTAGTGTTACTGATACAGTGGAGAGGAGAGAGAATTAGTGTTACTGATAGGGGAGAGGAGAGAGGGACAGGGGAGAGGAGAGAGAATTAGTGTTACTGATACAGTGGAGATGAAAGAGGACAAGGGAGAGGAGAGAGTATTAGTGTTACTGATACAGGGGAGAGGAGAGAGAATTAGTGTTACTGATACAGTGGAGATGAAAGAGGACAGGGGAGAGGAGAGAGAATTAGTGTTACTGATACAGTGGGGAGGACAGGGGAGAGGAGAGAGAATTAGTGTTACTGATACAGTGATACAGGGAGAGGAGAGAGAATTAGTGTTACTGATACAGTGGGAAGAGGACAGGGGAGAGAGAATTAGTGTTACTGATACAGTGGGGAGGAAAGGGAGAGAGGAGAATTAGTGTTACTGATACAGTGGAGGAGGGAGAGAGGAGGGATTAGAGAGAGAATTAGTGTTACTGATACAGTGGGGAGGAGAGAGAATTAGTGTTACTGATACAGTGGGGAGGACAGGGGAGAGGAGAGAGAATTAGTGTTACTGATACAGTGGGGATGAAAGAGGACAGGGGAGAGGAGAGAGAATTAGTGTTACTGATACAGTGGAGATGATAAGAGGACAGGGGGAGAGGAGAGAGAATTAGTGTTACTGATACAGTGGGGAGTGTTACTGATACAGGGAGAGGAGAGAGAATTAGTGTTACTGATACAGTGGGGAGGACAGGGAGAGGAGAGAGAATTAGTGTTACTGATACAGTGGAGATGAAAGAGGACAGGGGAGAGGAGAGAGAATTAGTGTTACTGATACAGTGGGGAGGACAGTGGGGAGGAGAGAGAATTAGTGTTACTGATACAGTGGAGACTGAAAGTGGGGAGGACAGGGGAGAGGAGAGAGAATTAGTGTTACTGATACAGTGGGGAGGACAGGGACAGGGAGAGGAGAGAGAATTAGTGTTACTGATACAGTGGGGAGGACAGGGGAGAGGAGAGAGAATTAGTGTTACTGATACAGTGGAGATGAAAGAGGACAGGGGAGAGGAGAGATAATTAGTGTTACTGATACAGTGGGGAGGACAGGGGAGAGGAGAGAGAATTAGTGTTACTGATACAGTGGGGAGGACAGGGGAGAGGAGAGAGAATTAGTGTTACTGATACAGTGGGGAGGAGAGAGAATTAGTGTTACTGATACAGTGGGGAGGACAGGGGAGAGGAGAGAGAATTAGTGTTACTGATACAGTGGAGATGAAAGAGGACAGGGGAGAGGAGAGAGAATTAGTGTTACTGATACAGTGGGGAGGACGGGAGAGGAGAGAGAATTAGTGTTACTGATACAGTGGAGAGGAAAGAGGACAGGGGAGAGGAGAGAGAATTAGTGTTACTGATACAGTGGAGAGGAAAGAGGACAGGGGAGAGGAGAGAGAATTAGTGTTACTGATACAGGGGAGAGGAAAGAGGGGTGGAGAGAGAGAATTAGTGTTACTGATACAGTGGGGAGGGGAGAGGAAAGGGACAGTGGAGAGGAGAGAGAATTAGTGTTACTGATACAGGAGGAGAGGAGTGGAGAGAATTAGTGTTACTGATACAGGGAGAGGAAAGAGGACAGGGAGAGGAGAGAGAATTAGTGTTACTGATACAGTGGAGATGAAAGAGGACAGGGGAGAGGAGAGAGAATTAGTGTTACTGATACAGTGGGGGAGAGGAGAGAGAATTAGTGGATACAGTGGGGAGGAGGGGGGAGGAGAGAGAATTAGTGAGTGGGAGAGAGAGAATTAGTGTTACTGATACAGTGGGGAGGACAGGGGAGAGGAGAGAGAATTAGTGTTACTGATACAGGGGAGAGGAGAGAGAATTAGTGTTACTGATACAGTGGGGAGGACAGGGGAGAGGAGAGAGAATTAGTGTTACTGATACAGTGGGGAGGACAGGGGAGAGGAGAGAGAATTAGTGTTACTGATACAGTGGGGAGGAGAGAGAATTAGTGTTACTGATACAGTGGGGAGAGGAAAGAGTGTTACTGATACAGTGGAGATGAAAGAGGACAGGGGAGAGGAGAGAGAATTAGTGTTACTGATACAGTGGGGAGGAGAGAGAATTAGTGTTACTGATACAGTGGAGAGGAGAGAGGACAGGGGAGAGGAGAGAGAATTAGTGTTACTGATACAGTGGGGAGAGGAGAGAGAATTAGTGTTACTGATACAGTGGGGAGGAGAGGGGGAGAGAGAGAATTAGTGTTACTGATACAGAGGACAGGGGAGAGGAGAGAGAATTAGTGTTACTGATACAGGGGAGAGGAGAGAGAATTAGTGTTACTGATACAGGGGAGAGGAGAGAGGACAGGGGAGAGGAGAGAGAATTAGTGTTAATGATACAGGGGAGAGGAGAGAGAATTAGTGTTACTGATACAGGGGAGAGGAGAGAGGACAGGGGAGAGGAGAGAGAATTAGTGTTAATGATACAGGGGAGAGGAGAGAGAATTAGTGTTACTCATACAGGGGAGAGGAGAGAGGACAGGGGAGAGGAGAGAGAATTAGTGTTACTGATCCAGTGGAGAGGAGAGAGAATTAGTGTTACTGATACAGGGGAGAGGAGAGAGAATTAGTGTTACTCATACAGGGGAGAGGAGAGAGAATTAGTGTTACTGATACAGGGGAGAGGAAAGAGGACAGTGGAGAGGAGAGAGCATTAGTGTTACTGATACAGGGGAGGGAGAGGAAAGGGGAGAGGAAAGAGGACAGTGGAGAGGACAGTGGAGAGGAGAGAGAATTAGTGTTACTCATACAGGGGAGAGGAGAGAGAATTAGTGTTACTGATACAGGGGAGAGGAAAGAGATACAGGGGAGAGGAAAGAGGACAGTGGAGAGGACAGTGGAGAGGAGAGAGCATTAGTGTTACTGATACAGGGGAGAGGAAAGGGGAGAGGAAAGAGGACAGTGGAGAGGAGAGAGCATTAGTGTTACTCATACAGGGGAGAGGAGAGAGAATTAGTGTTACTGATACAGGGGAGAGGAAAGAGGACAGTGGAGAGGAGAGAGAATTAGTGTTACTCATACAGGGGAGAGGAGAGAGAATTAGTGTTACTGATACAGGGGAGAGGAAAGAGGACAGTGGAGAGGAGAGAGCATTAGTGTTACTCATACAGGGGAGAGGAAAGAGGACAGTGGAGAGGAGAGAGCATTAGTGTTACTGATACAGGGGAGAGGAAAGGGGAGAGGAAAGAGGACAGTGGAGAGGAGAGAGAATTAGTGTTACTCATACAGGGGAGAGGAGAGAGAATTAGTGTTACTGATACAGGGGAGAGGAAAGAGGACAGTGGAGAGGAGAGAGAATTAGTGTTACTCATACAGGGGAGAGGAGAGAGAATTAGTGTTACTGATACAGGGGAGAGGAAAGAGGACAGTGGAGAGGAGAGAGCATTAGTGTTACTGATACAGGGGAGAGGAAAGGGGAGAGGAAAGAGGACAGGGGAGAGGAGAGAGCATTAGTGTTGGCCAAGTGTTGTGCCCTGCTTTCAGAAGGTAATTTAGAGCTGCTTTTTTAACTCTTTCTTCTCGCCATTTTCCCTCCTTCCTTTTCTCCCTCTGTCTCAGGCCTGTCGTCAGTGGAGACCTACAGCTATAAGACCAATGAGTGGATGTTTGTTGCTCCCATGAACACGAGACGCAGTAGTGTCGGAGTGGGAGTGGTGGACGGTAAGAGAAGAATTGTGTCAACAGTGCTTTTTATGAGCTTCTCCTCAGTGTCTATATAGAGCTTCCCCTCAGTGTCTATATAGAGCTTCTCCTCAGTGTCTATATAGAGCTTCCCCTCAGTGTCTATATAGAGCTTCCCCTCAGTGTCTATATAGAGCTTCTCCTCAGTGTCTATATAGAGCTTCCCCTCAGTGTCTATATAGAGCTTCTCCTCAGTGTCTATATAGAGCTTCCCCTCAGTGTCTATATAGAGCTTCCCCTCAGTGTCTATATAGAGCTTCTCCTCAGTGTCTATATAGAGCTTCCCCTCAGTGTCTATATAGAGCTTCTCCTCAGTGTCTATATAGAGCTTCTCCTCAGTGTCTATATAGAGCTTCTCCTCAGTGTCTATATAGAGCTTCTCCTCAGTGTCTATATAGAGCTTCTCCTCAGTGTCTATATAGAGCTTCTCCTCAGTGGCTATATAGAGCTTCTCCTCAGTGTCTATATAGAGCTTCTCCTCAGTGGCTATATAGAGCTTCTCCTCAGTGTCTATAGAGCTTCTCCTCAGTGGCTATATAGAGCTTCTCCTCAGTGTCTATATAGAGCTTCTCCTCAGTGGCTATATAGAGCTTCTCCTCAGTGTCTATATAGAGCTTCTCCTCAGTGTCTATATAGAACTTCTCCTCAGTGTCTATATAGAACTTCTCCTCAGTGTCTATATAGAGCTTCTCCTCAGTGTCTATATAGAGCTTCTCCTCAGTGTCTATATAGAGCTTCTCCTCAGTGTCTATATAGAGCTTCTCCTCAGTGTCTATATAGAGCTTCTCCTCAGTGTCTATATAGAACTTCTCCTCAGTGTCTATATAGAGCTTCTCCTCAGTGTCTATATAGAACTTCTCCTCAGTGTCTATATAGAGCTTCTCCTCAGTGGCTATATAGAACTTCTCCTCAGTGTCTATATAGAGCTTCTCCTCAGTGTCTATATAGAGCTTCTCCTCAGTGTCTATATAGAGCTTCTCCTCAGAGTATACCAAACATTAGGAACACCTTAATAGTGAGTTGCACCCCCACACCCCCTCCTCAGAACAGCCTCAATTCACTGGGACATGGACTCTACAAGGTATCGAAGGTGTTCCACAGAGATGCTTGCCCATGTTGACTACAATGTTTCCCACATTTGTCAAGTTGTCTGGATGGACCATATTTGATACACATGGGAAACTGTCGAGTGTGAAAAACCCAGCAGCGTTGCAGTTCTGGACACAAACTTGTGCGTTTGGTACCTTCTAACATACCCCGTTCAAAGGCACTTACATTCTTGGTCTTGCCCATTCACCCTCTGAATAGCACATATACACAATGCATGTCTCAATTGTCTCAAGGCCTAAAGCTTATTTAACCTTCATTTACACTGATTGAAGTAGATTTAACAAGTGACATCAATAAGGGATCATAGCTTTCACCTGGATTCACCTGGTCAGTCTATGTCATGGAAAGAGCAGGTGTTCCTAATGTTTTGTCCACTTAGTGTTTCTGTGCCTGTGTATTTGTCAGTTTCCTGTCTGCGGTTGTACTTTGAGCATCTCTTTGTATGTGTTCCTCGTTGTATTCCTCAGTGGGTGTGTATTGTGTTGTACAGGGAAGCTGTATGCGGTGGGCGGCTACGACGGGGCGTCACGGCAGTGTCTCAGCACGGTGGAGGAGTACAACCCAGTCAGTAACCAGTGGGGATACATGTCTGACATGAGCACCAGACGCAGTGGAGCAGGTGCAGACAGTCCTCACCATCAACAACCCTCTCCTTATCACAGACTAGCTATCCTACGTGTGTAGAAGCAGGCAATGCTACCTCTGTGCCGCACAGACACACTGCACTCACACTGTCAGTGTCCACAGAGACATGGGAGTGCTGTGACTTTAAGTCCAGGGAATGTGTGTAATGGAGCTCTGCAGTATGATATGTGGTATAGGACTATATATAGAGTTGTAATGGGCTCGACTAACCTCACACAGTCACTCTTACTCTCTACAGAGATCCTTGGAATTAGGCAAGGTGTCACAACACCCAAGGTCTTGTACATAAACATGTTCTATTGGGATGGTTTCTCTCTTTCCCAAAGGGTTCTGTTGTGTATTTTCCCTCCCGTTCTGTGAGAGTGTCTTTGTCTCCGTGAAGGTTGTTGTTCTGAATGTGATCTGGTGGAGGTCCATTGGCCTCTCTGTGTGTGAGCCTCCTGGCTCTGAATGTGTGTGAGTGTCCTGTGCTCATTGTGCAGTCTGCTCAGCTGGCCAGAGGAAGTAGCACCAACACAATGCAGCCCGTTGATTCCTATGGACACTGCCTGGGTTCATCCAGGACTCTACTGCTAACTAACTTACTGGCCCATTAGCTAGGAAGGAACAGCACAACCACATCAGTGAAAATGAGACAATACAGGATGTGGTTTTAATGCACTGCAAGCAATATTTTCTTTGCGTAGGCATACACCAATCTAAACCCAATGAGCACTGAATAATTGCCGTAGAGGTAGATGGCCCACTTAACAAGAGAATTACTGGGAGTGATCGCTCCTCCTTGTGGGTAGTTAATGGACTGCAGTTATTGCTGGGAAACATCTGTAGCTTGTGCAAGTATATGTGTTTGTGGGAATAGATATAACCAGACGTGTGTGTGTGTGCAGGTGTTGGGGTGCTAAGTGGGCAGCTGTATGCAGCAGGGGGTCATGATGGGCCCCTGGTGAGGAAGAGTGTGGAGGTGTACGACCCACCTAGTAACACCTGGAGACAGGTGTGTGACATGAACATGTGTCGGAGGAACGCTGGTGAGTAGTCTGATGCAACACACACACACTCCCCTATGCCCAAATGTTCTGCATATCATTGTCTCTAGAGTGTGTGTGTGTGTGTGTGTGTGTGTGTGTGTGTGTGTGTGTGTGTGTGTGTGTGTGTGTGTGTGTGTGTGTGTGTGTGTGTGTGTGTGTGTGTGTGTGTGTGTGTGTGTGTGTGTGTGTGTGTGACTCACTAACCTCATCCCCTGTGTTCATGCAGGTGTGTGTGCTATAAACGGACTGCTGTATGTGATTGGAGGAGACGACGGCTCTTGTAACCTCTCCTCAGTGGAGTATTACAACCCTGCCACAGACAAGTGGAGCCTCATACCCACCAACATGAGAAACGGCCGAAGCTATGCAGGTAACCTTTCACCTTTTACCTTTCATACCACCTTTCAAATGCTTGTCTCTGCATCCAAACTCAGAACCTTCTCCTTTGAACAATTAAGACATGTTGGTCGTGAGATGGTTTGGTGTTGAATGTGTTATGCTGCATTTAGTGTGTTATTAATCGTTGTCCTGATATACCCTGCTATATCCACTCAAGGTGTATCCGTTATAGACAAGCCTTTATGACTATCAGGCCCCGACGGCAGCAGGACCCCACAGCCACAGGTAGCAATCAAAGGGAGCCACACAGACGTCTGATTTCACAGTCAACTCCATGGAGTAACACTAGCCTGACGGGTGGCCCAGGAGGGAGGGAGACCCCAGCCCGGACAGTGCTCTGCGGAGCTGCAGTCTCAGCCCTGTAACTGTAACTGCACTCCTTCCAGGCAGAGTGGACTTGAGAGAGACATTGGTTTCCATGGTCTAAATGACCCCCAAGACTCAACAAATCTGCCTGGATCAGAGTGTCTTAAAACTGGAGGGGGCCTGTTTTCCTTCAGCCTCACAGGGGGCCATTTAGCTACATTAGTATTAGGAGGGCCTCACTCCCCTCGGACTCCTTACAACTGATCAGAGGGGGAAATAAACTGGCCTTGTTTTAAGGGATGGACTAAATGAGCTAGGACCAAGAAGAAGGTTGTTGATTGGCCTGGGAAACTAGACTGCAGTCAGTCTGCGGTGTGGGACTGTGACTGTGCAGACACACATTGTGCTAACACAGGCCTCTCAAACCAACAATGAGCTCTGGCAGTGTTGTAGTACTTGAGTCTGACTCAAGTCCCAATTTTTTTTGTTTGTTGTATTTGCACTTGGACTGGATAGGCTACTATAATAAGGAGAATATTAGCAGCACTGGGTGCACAGAGCATCTTGGGTTCTGTTCTCTAGCAGTGGGAAGGACGTGCCACACACAGCCTACATCAGCTGGTGAGCTGCGGGGGAGCAAGACCGGAAGGCAGGCGCCGCCTCCAATCATTGGCCGCTACACATCGCGCAAGCAACTTTCTTGTTTCCCCATAACCAGTAGTCACCAGCTTACTATTTAGCTTTGCCTGGTTAAGAAACACAAACTGGTTTTTGAAATGTAAAACAGTACTAGTGTTGAGTTTAATAGTAAACAACATTGTAGCTATTTGTCTCTCTCTACCCTGAGGATAGAGAAGTAAGTTGTCTTTGAATTTGTCGTCTCGCTCTAGCCGCCCACTTTCCCCCCTGCATCCCATTGCCAGGGGTGTATTCATTACGGAAACTGTTTACTGTTTATGAACCAGGGGTGTATTCATTACGGAAACTGTTTACTGTTTAAGAACCAGGGGTGTATTCGTTACGGAAACAACTTACAGTTTAAGAACCAAACGGAGAAAAGGAAACTGGGAGGGAAGTACCTGAATTTGTCCAATAGAAACTCTTGTTTCCGTTTGGAGTAAATGATTTGGAAAAGTTTTGCAACAGAATCGGTTTAATGGTTATACCCCTGGTTCTGACAAGTCTCCCTTTTAGTTTTCATTCTGCAATAAAACACCTAATCAAATATCAGTGGGCAGTAGCTGAGAGCCTGACTTAATTTATGTAGTAAATAAGTAGTGAAACACAGGTATAGAGTAGAACTTGTGAGTTAGTGATGATTAGTAAGTGAGGTTTATTTTCTTCATGAGGGAGTGGTGATAATCAGCCATTTGGTGGCAACTTGAAACAATGGCTTAATAAGACCTATTATAAATTGATGGACTAGTGACTTGACTCATGACTCGAACTTGAACTTGACTCAGACTTCAGCCGTAGGGACTCGTGACTTGACTCGGACTCGAGCACAGGGGACTTGGGACTCGAGCACAGGGGACTTGGGACTCGAGCACAGGGGACTTGGGACTCGAGCACAGGGGACTTGGGACTTGACTCGGACTCGAGCACAGGGGACTCGCGACTTGACCCGGACTCGAGCACAGGGGACTTGGGACTTGACTCGGACTCGAGCACAGGGGACTTGGGACTTGACTCGGACTCGAGCACAGGGGACTTGGGACTCGAGCACAGGGGACTTGGGACTCGAGCACAGGGGACTTGGGACTCGAGCACAGGGGACTTGGGACTCGAGCACAGGGGACTTGGGACTCGAGCACAGGGGACTTGGGACTTGAGGTTTTGTGACTCGACCACTGATGTAGAAATGCCCTGATGATCAGGTCAGTCTCTCTGTTCTCGATTGGAGACCTATGGACTGCAGGACTGCGGCACTATGGTCACTACCAAGGTGAAACCAACAGGCTTTTTAATATCACCTGTGCTACTGGTCTGAAGAACTCAGCAGGCAGACTGGAGGACCAACCTGGACCAGCATTTACCAGGAGCCACATGCCTCAAATACAATTTCCAATTTTAAATCGATATTGTATTTTTTTGCATATTTGAATTGGCTGCAATGGGGCACCATGTTAATGTTGTGTTTTAAATGCACTGTAAAGACAACTGCAAAGTGATACCCAGGATACACTCAGTCTTAACTTGGCACGCTCTATGTGCCATACTGTTTTCATAATGTGTCTGGGGGTTTGTTCACAAACCTTGTCTCGCTCTGAAGGAGAAGTGCCAAATTAATGCAAAAACAATGTTAGACAATGAACACCGTGTGTAAGAATGAATGCATTATCACCTTTTTGTTTTGTATTAAGCTAATTTACTGTAACATGAGCTAAATACTCCTGTTCAACTTCTGGATCAGGGCCAATAATTCTGGTTAACATTATTTCAAGCTCAGAACATCTTTTACCAGGGTTGGGTTAAATTCCATTTCAATTAAATGTTCTCTTTTTGAATAATAATGAATCTCTTGACTTGAAGTGGAGTTGACCCCTACTGTCTTTTTCTACGCCTAGCCTAAACTGTCGTTTTTTTCACTGAGATTCTGGTATTTTAAATGATTCTATATACTGCACAATTTGTAGGTTTACTATGGTTAGCCACCCCAGAGCAATGTTGACATATGCAGGACATAGGCAACTTGTATAATGTTAAGTATATTAAATATTTTATCAAGGTCAGTGAAATATTTTCTAAGGTTTATTGTGGATATTAAATGATAGAATTATTTTGAGCATCAGTCCTCTGTTCAGGGAGTGGTTCCATTTGGGTACATGGTTACGGTGGTTCCATTTGGGTACATGGTTACGGTGGTTCCATTTGGGTACATGGTTACGGTGGTTCCATTTGGGTACATGGTTACCCTGGTTCCATTACTGTACATGGTTACGATGGTTCCATGAGGATACATGGTTGTGGTGGTTCTATTTGGAAACATGGTTATGGTGGTTATATTTGGAAACGTGATTACGGTGTTTCTATTTGGAAACGTGATTATGGTGGTTCTATTTGGAAACGTGATTATGGTGGTTCTATTTGGAAACGTGGTTATGGTGGTTCTATTTGGAAATGTGCTTATGGTGGTTCTATTTGGAAATGTGCTTATGGTGGTTCTATTTGGAAATGTGCTTATGGTGGTTCTATTTGGAAATGTGGTTATGGGGGTTCTATTTGGAAACGTGGTTATGATGGTTCTATTTGGAAACGTGGTTATGGTGGTTCCATTTTTCATTTGAATTTCTAGAACATCTGACTCTCTTCATAGAACCAAGGTCCCTTCCAAATCACCATGAGCAGTTTTACTTTACACTTTCAATGCTACTGAAACAAACCTGGCTTTTTATTAACTTGGACTATGCAGCTGACTGTGAGCCACCATTGTAAGATGTGGATTGGTAGGAGGTGTGTGTGTGTGTGTGTGTGTGTGTGTGTGTGTGTGTGTGTGTGTGTGTGTGTGTGTGTGTGTGTGTGTGTGTGTGTGTGTGTGTGTGTGTGTGTGTGTGTGTGTGTGTGTGTGTGTGTGTGTGTGTGTGTGTGATTCAGACTGGGAGTGTATGAGGATGACATCTGTAGTTGTCAGTAACTTTATTAGTGAATTCCATCAGCTCAGCAGCCATGTTTGTGGCCTTGTACATTACATTTCAAGCCACTTGTCATACTGAATTTAGGGCTACTTTCTGTATTGGTGGGAATAGTAATACACCGTATATTATTACTAGCTATCTACAGCATGTCATTGACAATCCTAGACTGAGCAGGGTCACGGGGGGAAGATCTCAATTGCATACTCCGTGTCTTGTCTCCTTCTCAAAACCCATTGGATGAGAAAGCCATAGGACCCTCCCCTCTGACCTTCTCATCCAATGGGATTTGAGGAGAGAGGACGCAAGGAGTATGCAATTGAAATCTTCCCAGGGTCCCTCTGGAGAGGTGTGGTCAGAGGTCAGAGCTGGACCACTCAGGGACCTGCACTGAGCCTGCATAACAACACCAGCCTGGGTTTACAGACCATGGGTGTCCAAAACCCTGTATGGCCTTACTGCGTCCATTCCACCCAACCTGTCCTCATATATTTTCAGCTGCTCGGTTTATGACCAATAAAAATGGCCTTGCATTTTAAGTGGGGGAAGTGTGGCCTTGAATCATTGTCTAACAGTGCGGAACATTAACACGATACTGTATGGGATCTTAGGATTCAGTAGGGACTGTGTATGGTGTTAATCTTTATATACAGTACCAGTCAAAAGTTTGGACACACCTATTCATTCAAGGGTTTTTCTTTATTTTTACTTTTTTATCTACATTGTAGAATAATAGTGAAGACATCAAACTATGAAATAACACATGGAATCATGTAGTAGTCAAAGTGTTAAACAAATCCAAAGATATTTTTTTATTTGAGAGCTTTCAAAATTGCTACCCTTTGCCTTGATGACAACTTTGCACACTCTTGGCATTCTCCCAACCAGCTTCATGAGGTAGTCACCTAGAATGGATTTCAATTAACAGGTGTGCCTTGTTAAAAGTTAATTTGTGGAATTTCTTTCCTTCTTAATGTGTTTGAGCCAATCAGTGACAAGGTAGGGTTGGTATACAGAAGATAGCCCTATTTGGTAAAATACCAAAGTCCATATTATCGCAAGAACAGTTCAAATAAGCAGAGAGAAACGACAGTCCATCATTACTTTAAGACGTGAAGGTCAGTCAATCTGGAAATGTCAAGAACTTTGAAAGTTACTTCAAGTGCTATGATGAAGCTGATTCTCATGAGGACCGCCACAGGAAAGGAAGTAAAATAAAATGGTATTTGTCACATGTGCCGAATGCAACAGGTAGTGAAATGCTTACTTACAAGCCCTTAACCAACAATGCAGTTTTAAGAAAATAAATAAATATATAAAAGTAACAAATAATTAAAGACCAGCAGTAAAATAAGAACAGCGAGGCTCTATACAGATGGTACCGGTACGGAGTCAATGTGTGGGGGCACAGATTAGTCGAGGTAATATGAACATGTAGGTCGAGTTATTAAAGTGCCTATGCATAGATAAAAGAGAGTAGCAGCAGTGTTACCTCCTGCAGAGGTTAAGTTCATTACCAGCCTCAGAAATTGCAGCCCAAATAAATGCTTCACATTGTTCAAGTAACAGACACATGTCACCATCTACTGTTCTGAGGAGACTGCGTGAATCAGGGCTTCATGGTTGAAATGCTGCAAAGAAACCACTACTAAAGGACACCAATAAGAAGAGACTTGCTTGGGCCAAGAAACATGACCAATGAACATTAGACCAGTGTAAATTCTGGTTCCAACCACCTTGTCTTTGTGAGACGCAGAGTAGGTGAACTGATGATCTCTGCATATGTGGTTCTGCAAAGTGATACCCAGGATACACTCAGTCTTAACTTGGCACGCTCTATGTGCCATACTGTTTTCATAATGTGTCTGGGGGTTTGTTCACAAACCTTGTCTCGCTCTGAAGGAGAAGTGCCAAATTAATGCAAAAACAATGTTAGACAATGAACACCGTGTGTAAGAATGAATGCATTATCACCTTTTTGTTTTGTATTAAGCTAATTTACTGTAACATGAGCTAAATACTTCTGTTCAACTTCTGGATCAGGGCCAATAATTCTGGTTAACATTATTTCAAGCTCAGAACATCTTTTACCAGGGTTGGGTTAAATTCCATTTCAATTAAATGTTCTCTTTTTGAATAATAATGAATCTCTTGACTTGAAGTGGAGTTGACCCCTACTGTCTTTTTCTACGCCTAGCCTAAACTGTCGTTTTTTTCACTGAGATTCTGGTATTTTAAATGATTCTATATACTGCACAATTTGTAGGTTTACTATGGTTAGCCACCCCAGAGCAATGTTGAAATATGCAGGACATAGGCAACTTGTATAATGTTAAGTATATTAAATATTTTATCAAGGTCAGTGAAATATTTTCTAAGGTTTATTGTGGATATTAAATGATAGAATTATTTTGAGCATCAGTCCTCTGTTCAGGGAGTGGTTCCATTTGGGTACATGGGTACATGGTGGTTCCATTTGGGTACATGGTTACGGTGGTTCCATTTGGGTACATGGTTACGGTGGTTCCATTTGGGTACATGGTTACCGTGGTTCCATTACTGTACATGGTTACGATGGTTCCATGAGGATACATGGTTGTGGTGGTTCTATTTGGAAACATGGTTATGGTGGTTATATTTGGAAACGTGATTACGGTGTTTCTATTTGGAAACGTGATCATGGTGGTTCTATTTGGAAACGTGATTATGGTGGTTCTATTTGGAAACGTGGTTATGGTGGTTCTATTTGGAAATGTGCTTATGGTGGTTCTATTTGGAAATGTGCTTATGGTGGTTCTATTTGGAAATGTGCTTATGGTGGTTCTATTTGGAAATGTGGTTATGGGGGTTCTATTTGGAAACGTGGTTATGATGGTTCTATTTGGAAACGTGGTTATGATGGTTCTATTTGGAAACGTGGTTATGGTGGTTCCATTTTTCATTTGAATTTCTAGAACATCTGACTCTCTTCATAGAACCAAGGTCCCTTCCAAATCACCATGAGCAGTTTTACTTTACACTTTCAATGCTACTGAAACGAACCTGGCTTTTTATTAACTTGGACTATGCAGCTGACTGTGAGCCACCATTGTAAGATGTGGATTGGTGGGTGTGTGTGTGTGTGTGTGTGTGTGTGTGTGTGTGTGTGTGTGTGTGTGTGTGTGTGTGTGTGTGTGTGTGTGTGTGTGTGTGTGTGTGTGTGTGTGTGTGTGTGTGTGTGTGTGTGTGATTCAGACTGGGAGTGTATGAGGATGACATCTGTAGTTGTCAGTAACTTTATTAGTGAATTCCATCAGCTCAGCAGCCATGTTTGTGGCCTTGTACATTACATTTCAAGCCACTTGTCATACTGAATGTAGGGCTACTTTCTGTATTGGTGGGAATAGTAATACACCGTATATTATTACTAGCTATCTACAGCATGTCATTGACAATCCTAGACTGAGCAGGGTCACGGGGGGAAGATCTCAATTGCATACTCCGTGTCTTGTCTCCTTCTCAAAACCCATTGGATGAGAAAGCCATAGGACCCTCCCCTCTGACCTTCTCATCCAATGGGATTTGAGGAGAGAGGACGCAAGGAGTATGCAATTGAAATCTTCCCAGGGTCCCTCTGGAGAGGTGTGGTCAGAGGTCAGAGCTGGACCACTCAGGGACCTGCACTGAGCCTGCATAACAACACCAGCCTGGGTTTACAGACCATGGGTGTCCAAAACCCTGTATGGCCTTACTGCGTCCATTCCACCCAACCTGTCCTCATATATTTTCAGCTGCTCGGTTTATGACCAATAAAAATGGCCTTGCATTTTAAGTGGGGGAAGTGTGGCCTTGAATCATTGTCTAACAGTGCGGAACATTAACACGATACTGTATGGGATCTTAGGATTCAGTAGGGACTGTGTATGGTGTTAATCTTTATATACAGTACCAGTCAAAAGTTTGGACACACCTATTCATTCAAGGGTTTTTCTTTATTTTTACTTTTTTATCTACATTGTAGAATAATAGTGAAGACATCAAACTATGAAATAACACATGGAATCATGTAGTAGTCAAAGTGTTAAACAAATCCAAAGATATTTTTTTATTTGAGAGCTTTCAAAATTGCTACCCTTTGCCTTGATGACAACTTTGCACACTCTTGGCATTTTCCCAACCAGCTTCATGAGGTAGTCACCTAGAATGGATTTCAATTAACAGGTGTGCCTTGTTAAAAGTTAATTTGTGGAATTTCTTTCCTTCTTAATGTGTTTGAGCCAATCAGTGACAAGGTAGGGTTGGTATACAGAAGATAGCCCTATTTGGTAAAATACCAAAGTCCATATTATCGCAAGAACAGTTCAAATAAGCAGAGAGAAACGACAGTCCATCATTACTTTAAGACATGAAGGTCAGTCAATCTGGAAATGTCAAGAACTTTGAAAGTTACTTCAAGTGCTATGATGAAGCTGATTCTCATGAGGACCGCCACAGGAAAGGAAGTAAAATAAAATGGTATTTGTCACATGTGCCGAATGCAACAGGTAGTGAAATGCTTACTTACAAGCCCTTAACCAACAATGCAGTTTTAAGAAAATAAATAAATATATTAAAGTAACAAATAATTAAAGACCAGCAGTAAAATAAGAACAGCGAGGCTCTATACAGATGGTACCGGTACGGAGTCAATGTGTGGGGGCACAGATTAGTCGAGGTAATATGAACATGTAGGTCGAGTTATTAAAGTGCCTATGCATAGATAAAAGAGTAGCAGCAGCGTTACCTCCTGCAGAGGTTAAGTTCATTACCAGCCTCAGAAATTGCAGCCCAAATAAATGCTTCACATTGTTCAAGTAACAGACACATGTCACCATCTACTGTTCTGAGGAGACTGCGTGAATCAGGGCTTCATGGTTGAAATACTGCAAAGAAACCACTACTAAAGGACACCAATAAGAAGAGACTTGCTTGGGCCAAGAAACATGACCAATGAACATTAGACCAGTGTAAATTCTGGTTCCAACCACCTTGTCTTTGTGAGACGCAGAGTAGGTGAACTGATGATCTCTGCATATGTGGTTCCCGCCGTAAAGCATGGAGGAGGAGGTGTGATGGTGTGGGTGTGGTTTGCTGGTGACATTGAGTTATTTAGAATTCAAGGCACACTTAACCAGCATGGCTACCACAGCATTCTGCAGCAATACACCATCCCATCTGGCTTGGGGCTTAGTGAGATTATCGTTTGTTTTTGTCAACAGGACAATGACTCAACCCACCTCCAGGCTGTGTAAGAGCTATTTGACCAATAATTAGAGTGATGGCGTGCTGCATCAGATGACTTGGTGTCCACGATCACCCAACCTCAACCCAGTTGAGATGGTTTGGGATGAGTTGGACCGCAGAGTGAAGGGAAAGCAGGGAACTCTTTCAAGACTGTTGGAAAAGCATTCCTCATGAAGCTGGTTGAGAGAATGCCCAGACTGTACAAAGCTGTCATCAAGGCAAAGTGTGGCTACTTTGAAGAATCTAAAATAGATTTGAATTTAAAAAAACTTTTTGGTTACTACAGGATTCCATATGTGTCATTTCATAGTTTGGATGTCTTCACTATTATTCTACAACGTAGAAGATAGTAAAAATAAAGAAAAACCCTTGAATGAATAGGTGTGTCCAAACTTTTGACTGACATTTTGTAACTGAATAAATACAGTTGAAGTCGGAAGTTTACATACACTTAGGTTGGAGTCATTAAAACTCATTTTTTCAACCACTCCACAAATTTCTTAAACTATAGTTTTGGCAAGTCAGTTAGGACATCTACTTTGTGCATGACAAATTATTTTTCCAACAATTGTTTACAGGCAGATTATTTCACTTAATTAATATAATTCACTGTATCACAATTCCAGTGGGTCAGAAGTTTACATACACTAAGTTGACTGTGCCTTTAAACAGCTTGGAGAATTCCAGAAAAGATTGTCATGGCTTTAGAAGCTTCATATAGGCTAATTGACATAATTTGAGTCAACTGGAGGTGTACCTGTGGATGTATTTCAAGGCCTACCTTCAAACTCAGTGCCTCTTTGCTTGACACATCATGGGAAAATCAAAAGAAATCAGCCAAGACCTCAGAGCAATTTCCAAATGCCTGAAGGTACCACGTTCATCTGTACAAACAATAGTATGCAAGTATAAACACCATGGGACCACGCAGCCGTCATACCGCTCAGGACGCGTTCTGTCTCCTAGAGATGAAGGTACTTTGGCGTGAAAAGTGCAAATCAATTCCAGAACAACAGCAACGGACCTTGTGAAGATGCTGGAGGAAACGGGTACAAAATTATCTATATCCACAGTAAACTAGTCCTTTATCGACATAACCTGAAAGGCCGCTCAGCAAGGAAGAAGCCACTGCTCCAAAACCGCCATAAAAAAAGTACTTTTTGGAGAAATGTCCTCTGGTCTGATGAAACAAAAATAGAACTGTTTGGCCATAATGACCATCGTTATGTTTGGAGGGAAAAGGGGGAGGCTTGCAAGCCGAAAGAATACCATCCCAACCGTGAAGCATGGGGGTGGCAACATCATGTTGTGGGGGTGTTTTGCTGCAGGAGGGACTGGTGCACTTCACAAAATAGATGGCATCAGGAAGGAGGAAAATTATGTGGATATATTGAAACAACATCTCAAGACATCAGTCAGGAAGTTAAAGCTTGGTTGCAAATGGGTCTTCCAAATGGACAATGACCCCAAGCATACTTCCAAAGTTGTGACAAAATGGCTTAAGGACAACAGAGTCAAGGTATTGGAGTGGCCATTACAAAGCCCTGACTTCAATCCTATAGAAAATCTGTGAGCAGAACTGAAAAAGCGTGTGCGAGCAAGGAGACCCACATACCTGACTCAGTTACACCAGCTCTGTCAGGAGGAATGGGACAAAATTCACCCAACTTATTGTTGGAAGTTTGTGGAAGGTTACCTGAAACGTTTGACCCAAGTTCAACAATTTAAAGGCAATGCTACCAAATACTATTTGAATGTAGTGTATGTAAACTTCTGACCCACTGGGAATGTAATGGAAGAAAGAAAATCATGCTCTCGACTATTATTTTGACATTTCACATTCTTAAAATAAAGAGGTGATCCTAACTGACCTAAAACAGGGAAATCTTACTCAGATTAGATTTGTGAATTGTGAAAACTGAGTTTAAATGTATTTGGCTCTCAGGTGTATGTAAACTTCCGACTTCAATTGTATATGGATTTTTAAATTTTTTAATATAGATGTGGGGTCTGTCTTTTTGTGAAATATTCTATAATTTGACAATGATATATTTCCATGATAATAGTGTAGCACACTAGCAAGATGCAGTATCAAAGCTGGTATTCAATCCCATCGCCGATTTAGACAATGCAATATTTCCGATTGAGACAACATAACTGTGAATGTTGTCTCTGCAAACATTGCCTGCAGAAACATTGCCTTTAAAACTTGCATTGCGTGGCCTAAGGTTGTGTGTTTCAGTCTCGCAGGGATCCTATGTACACTGAACAAAAATATAAACGCAACATGTAAAGTGTTGGTCCCATGTTTCATGAGATGAAATAAAAAATCCCAGAAATGATCCATATGAACAAAAAGCTCATTTCTCATTTTGTTTACATCCCTGTTAGTTGGCATTTCTCATTTTGTTTACATCCCTGTTAGTTGGCATTCCTCATTTTGTTTACATCCCTGTTAGTTGGCATTTCTCATTTTGTTTACATCCCTGTTAGTTGGCATTTCTCATTTTGTTTACATCCCTGTTAGTTGGCATTCCTCATTTTGTTTACATCCCTGTTAGTTGGCATTCCTCATTTTGTTTACATCCCTGTTAGTTGGCATTCCTCATTTTGTTTACATCCCTGTTAGTTGGCATTCCTCATTTTGTTTACATCCCTGTTAGTTGGCATTCCTCATTTTGTTTACATCCCTGTTAGTTGGCATTCCTCATTTGCCAAGATTATCCATCCACTAAAGGCCACTTTAAAATGTGCAGTTTTGTCACACAACACAAGGCCACAGATGTCTTAAGTTTTGAGGGAGCACTCAATTGGCATGCTGACTGCAGGAATGTCCACCAGAGCTGTTGCAAGAGAATTTGTGTGCTGAGGAGTACTTCTGTCTTTAATAAAGCCCTTTTGTGGGGAAAACTCATTCTGATTAGCTGGGCCCGACTGCCAGGTGGGTGGGCCTATGCCCTCCCAAGCCCACCTAAGGCTGCACCCCTGCCCAGTCATGTGAAATCCATAGATCAGGGCATAATGAATGTATTTCAATTGACTGATTTCCATTTATGAACTGTAAGTAAAATCTTTGAAATGGTTGAATGTTGCGTTTATATTTTTGTTCAGTGTAGTTACTAAAATACTTTGGATAAAGGTGTCTGCTAAGTGGTAATGAGTAATTCAGAAGCTAGAAATGAAGACGTGTTGGTCAAACTGTATTTGGAGAGCCTTATTTGGTCGATAGATACTCAATCATTAAACTATCAACCGCAACTGTTGATATGAAACAGTTTACTAGTGTAAGGGTTGAACCGGGGTGTGGACATGATGCTAGGTTAAGGGTTGAACCGGGGTGTGGACATGATGCTAGGGTAAGGGTTGAACCGGGGTGTGGACATGATGCTAGGGTAAGGGTTGAACCGGGGTGTGGACATGATGCTAGGGTAAGGGTTGAACCGGGGTGTGGACATGATGCTAGGGTAAGGGTTGAACCGGGGTGTGGACATGATGCTAGGGTAAGGGTTGAACCGGGGTGTGGACATGATGCTAGGGTAAGGGTTGAACCGGGGTGTGGACATGATGCTAGGTTAAGGGTTGAACCAGGGTGTGGACATGAAACTAGGCTGTGTTGAACCAGAGTATGGACATTAAGTTAGGGTTGAGCTGGGATGTGGACATGATGCTAGGTTAAGGTTAGGGTTGAGCTGGGATGTGGACATGATGCTAGGGTAAGGGTTGAACCGGGGTGTGGACATGATGCTAGGTTAAGGGTTAAGGTTAGGGTTGAACCGGGGTGTGGACATGATGCTAGGTTAAGGGTTGAACCGGGGTGTGGACATGATGCTAGGTTAAGGTTAGGGTTGAGCTGGGATGTGAACATGATGCTAGGTTAAGGTTAGGGTTGAGCTGGGATGTGGACATGATGCTAGGTTAAGGTTAGGGTTGAGCTGGGATGTGGACATGATGCTAGGTTAAGGGTTGAGCTGGGATGTGGACATGAAGCTAGGGTAAGGGTTAAGGTTAGGGTTGAGCTGGGATGTGGACATGAAGCTAGGGTAAGGGTTAAGGTTAGGGTTGAGCTGGGATGTGGACATGAAGCTAGGGTAAGGGTTAAGGTTAGGGTTGAGCTGGGATGTGGACATGAAGCTAGGGTAAGGGTTAAGGTTAGGGTTGAGCTGGGATGTGGACATGAAGCTAGGGTAAGGGTTAAGGTTAGAGTTAGTGCTAGGATTCGGTTTCAGAGGGTTTCTGTTTGTGCTGGTATCAAACCCTGGGTTGCACAGGCTTATTCCAACTTCCTGCTCTGCATTTTGCAAATTGGTCAGGAGAGGGTGGGAAAACATGGGGCGTTTGTTTGCCTGAGGGGTCAATGGAGGCCGAGAGCTCAGAGGGGTCACCTGCGATGGTTCAATGAGAGAAATACAACAACGAGAGGAAGAAGAGGCATTAGGTTAGGGTTAGGGTTAGGGTTGAGGTTAGGGTTGAGGTTAGGGTTGAGGTTCTGCAAGGGTTAGGGTTATGGTGTTGTTCTGGTAGGGTTAGGACTAGTATATGGTGACAAACTCCCATTTGTCCCCACATACTCTGTCTTCTGTGAAGTTTAACTCTGTAGTAAAAGGGTCATTTCTAGAAGACAAAGGATGATGATGTTCTCCAACAATTCAGAGTAATATATATCAGCATATTGTCAAAACAAAACTGTGAAAGATATGCAGGTACAACCACACTAACCACACATTTAGATCTCATATAGTACGACAGTTAAGAATAGCAGGGTTAGAATCTAATCAAGGGGGGACGTTAACACAGAGACAGACTAAGGAGCGTTTTTGAATGAAAAAAAATACAGAGTACTATTGATCCCACAGGTCTGAATAACAAGTATTAGTGAAAGGCATGACCACATAGAATCCTCTTTCTCTATTGGACAGTTTTGAGAAGACAGGTGGACTGGTTATTTTTTTTCTGAAGATTATTTAAAAATATTTTTTATTTAACCTTACTTTGAAGGGCTCATTGAGTTTTGAAATCTCCTTTTCAAGAGCGTCCTGGCCAAGATAGGCAGCACCAAGTCATTACACAATTACAAACAGACAA
Source organism: Oncorhynchus gorbuscha (assembly GCF_021184085.1). Classification (NCBI taxonomy): domain Eukaryota; kingdom Metazoa; phylum Chordata; class Actinopteri; order Salmoniformes; family Salmonidae; genus Oncorhynchus; species Oncorhynchus gorbuscha. Next base: position 25,221,585 of record NC_060195.1, read on the forward strand.
CATGAAAAACGACAAGTAATCTAGTAAAAACCATTGAATTCACAAGAGTATAACAACATCATAAAACAGCAAATTAAAAACAGTGACCGGTCAGGGAATCAGTCTCAAAATCCTTCATCAGTGATTTAAAAACTCCAATCGAAACAGGTTCTTCCAATTTAAAAGTATTTTGTAAGGTGTTCCAAGCCGATGGCGCAGAGTACATAAAATCCATTTGACCAAATTCAGTTGGGACATTTGGAACAGTTAGCAGGATAAAGTCCAGTGAACAAAGAGACGACCCACCACATTTCTGAACAATAAAAATGCCCAAATAAAATGGTAGTAAACCAAAAATGGCTTTGTAAATAAAAGTGTACCAGTGACTGAGCCTATAGGTGACTAGAGGCCAGCCAACCCTGGTATATAAAGTGCATTGGTGAGTAAGTGTTTTGCAGTTTAAAATAAATCTCAATGCTCCATGGTAAAGAGTGTCAATTGATCTCAAACACTGAGCGGAAGCATTCATATATAAAATATCCCTATAGTCTAGTAAAGGCATAAATGTAGCTGATACTAGCCTCCTTCTGGCTTCAAAAGAAATACAGGCCTTATTCCTAAAATAAAATCGAAACATCAGCTTCAATTTTTTTGTACGTTGTTGAATATGCAATTTAAGAGTGGCTGTCATCAATTAAAATTCCAAGATATTTATAAGAGGTTACAGTCTCAATCTCACTGGTAGTAATAGGTGAAAGATTGAAAAGGTTCATTAGATAGAGGTTTTACTAGACCAGGTCTTGGCTCTACCCTTAACCTTCCTCTTTGAATGTTTTCACACTTCTTGTACAAAAACTTTTAGAAAGATGGATCCCTAGGAGCAATAGAATTAGAGAGCATGTGCCTGTGCTTTGCTTGTCTTCTTTAAGGTCTGTTTTACCACAACCCTAACCCTAGTCCTAACCCACCATAGCCGCAACCCTAACCCTGGTCCTAATCTTTTCATAACCTCAACCCTATCCTAACTGCAACCCTAACCCTTAGAATGGCTTCATGTCCACACCCAGCTCAACCCTGACCATAGCCATAATCTTAAACCAAACAAATTGTTGCACTTTGTAGTTTGAGAATCTATTGGCCGTCTAGGGCGACTCTCCAAATAAAGTGTGACTTCAGTTTTACCCAAGTGTTATTGTTGGTTGTGAACACTAGAGGGTAGCAGTAACGCATAAAAAAGACAACCTGGCCATGCTCTTTCCCCTGGTAGTGTGTGATTGGCAATGACATTTGAAAATGTTTGTCTCTGGGATACATTGATCATTCACTACATTTGGTTAAAGATTAATTTGATAAAGCCTACAGATGGGCAGCTGATCAACATGTGCTATGGTAAGTCAGGGGCCCAGGGAGATGGATTTATGTGTATCTCTAGCCCTGTTTACACCTCCCTGGTGCTAAAATGGATCCTTTATCATGATCGTCTACATTCTGATTGTGCCTACATTTCAAGAAATGTGTTTACGCATGGTATTAAAAAGTGTTTGTTTTCCATTCACTGTGTCTGCATGGTGACCAGATATCCTGGTCCCTTCCTTTATGCAAATGATTTCACAGCTATTCTTTCAAAATAATATTGATTTATTGTAAGACATGTATTGATGTAATCAGTCAATGGTGCCATCTGTCAATGATTTTAGGTGGATAATGATGATTTAAATGGTTTCTCTGTCCAAATCTGTCTACACTTGTAAGATATCCAGAGGTGGTCAGTAAGATCTAATCACAATGTGTCTTTTGATTTTCTACACCTACCTGAAAATGTGGGCAAGATCCGGACAAAGGACACATGTTAAAAGCAGGTATAAATGGAGCTTCTGGTGTAATATATCACAGATTAAGCTGGTTCCAACAGTGGCCTTGCGTGCTGACCTCCATTCCCTGCAGACTCAGGAGTTTTTCCTCTCATTTGGCCAGGTCATGGTCACCCTCTCCTCACAGACATCTCTGACCTCCATAAAAACACATTTCAGCTCTTAATAGCCTTCAACTGACTCAATGGACCATAAACCACCGAGTTGTTGCATGGATATGGGGCTTTATACGTTGGCAGTACATTTTTCAATAAAGCTAATGTATTTATATCTGGTTAATGTAACCTTTCCCCTCAGGTTGAACCCAAGACGACAACTTCAGCAAAAAGGCTCGGAAATTATCATCTTTATTTTTGTATGCATTTTAATGTACGTCATTTCTGATTTTACTTCATAATTTGTAAATAAAGGAAAACAAGTATTCAAACATACATACTGAACAAAAATAAACAAAGATTTCACTCTGTTACACTCCATATAATCAGTCAATTGAAATAAATAATCTAATCTATGGACTTCACATGACTGGGCAGGAGCTCAGCCGTGGGTGGGCCTATGCCCAACAATGACTACACCCCTGTCCAGTCATGTGAAATCCATATGGTTTTCTACTGAGGAGCCAGGCCCAGCCAATCAGAATGAGTTTTTCCCCACAGACAGAAACACTCAGTTTCATCATCTGTCCGGTCTCGGATGATCCCGCAGGTGAAGAAGCCATATATGGAGGTCCTGTGCTGGTGTGGTTACACGTGGTCTGCGGTTGTGAGGCCTGTTGGACATACTGCCAAATTCTCTAAAACCACTGCAAGAAAGTCCACCAGAGCTGTTGCCAGAGAATTTAATGTTCATTTCTCTAACATGTATGCTCCCTCAATTTGAGACATCTGGCATTGTGTTGTGTGACAACTGCACATTTTAGAGTGCCATTTTATTGTCCCCAGTACAAGATGCAGCTGTGTAATGATCATGCTGTTTAATCAGCTTCTTGATATGCCACACCTGTCAGGTGGATGGATTATCTTGGCAAAAGGAACAAAATGTACAACATGAGAGAAGTAAGCTTTTTGTTCATATGGAACATTTCAGGGATCTTTAATTTCAGCTCTTGAAACCAACACTTTACATGTTGCGTTTACATTTTTTGTTCAGTATAGATGTAAAACACAGGTCCACAGATAGAAGCTCTGGGAGCCGGTTGCTGATTGGGTGGTCAGTTGATGCAACCTGCCACCGGCTCACCTGGGTTAGAAAACCAAACATGCGGGATGGGATGGCATGGGATGACATGGGATGGGACTACGAACAGGCTCTGCAGGCACAATGCAAAAGTCATCTAGTAAAAAAGCCCTTGAGAAATGGACATGGAAATAAATCGATCGACCAATTTCACTCGTTTCCTTTTTAAATATAAATCGGAAAGTTCAGTCCAAATGTGCCTCCATATTGATAATCTTGTTACATTTGGTTTAAGCAGTGCCCCAAATAACATTATGCTGACAACAAAAAATATAAAAATGCTGGTTTAGCAGAAAGAAAACTGAGTCGCAGTGGAAATCTCACAACAGTTATAGTCAAGTGACAGTTTCATGGGTTGGTCTGCAAGGTAGAAAACAGTTAGTTCCATGAATAGATGAAACATTAATCAGCCGTATACTCAGAAAATGCACATACAGGGTTAACAAGGCCCCACATTCCATTGATACAGGCCTCAAAGCTAATTTATCGCTCGATCTTTATGGCACAAAAATAGAAACTATACAAATCTTTGCCATGCAAGTCAACTACAGTCTAGCTTATACAAAACACTGAAGATTCCTTCCTATCCAATAGAGATTCTACACTGTATAGAAGTATTAGTGAAAGGTTACAAAAAATATTATACTAAATAATGGTCATAAAAATAAAATAAAAACTCATGTTTGAACATCACAGAAAGTAAACGGGTCAAACGTGTTCAAAATAATAGAAATATGACGTTCATCCTTCCATATAAATTGTGCTTCTAAAACAAAGGAACAAATCTATAAACAAAACAAGGGCTGCATTCTCAGAATGCTGTGCAAATAACGTCTAGAACCTCTCCACACTGTTCACCCGTACATACAGTATACCAAACCCTACCAACGCAAAACAAAGGTTACAGGACTGTGAGAGACGAAGTGAGAGACGAAGGCCAAACTCCTGGTTCAGCGCAAACGTCCTTCAGGCAAGACTAGATTCCGTCATTCTGGGTGTGTTGGTCTGACATTCTACCTGCTGAAACAGATGCAGATCTTTAAAGTCAGTGCCACTGGGGATGTCTTCTCATTCCAAACCCTTCCTGGACAACTAGCATACAGCGGTAATTCCCCACCCTGCCCTAAGGAGTGCGTAGGCATCTAGTCTACAACAAATCTTAAATGGTTTGTGTATTTTATCGCCAGGACTAGAATTAGTCATTTGAACAGACAGTGTTCCTGCTTGGTCTTGTCAAGTCCAGATAGCTTCTGAAGGATAGTGATGTGAGGCTGCCTCGGGGCTGACTGCTAGTTTAGCTAGGGGTCAAAAGGTTGGGGTCGATAATATCTACGGAGTGGCAGGCAGGAGGCATGACGCCAAAAGACCAGACACACCCCAGTGTCATTCCCAACATGCATCACTTTGATTCTGTTGTAGTTGCATGTGACCTTTCGAACAAAGCCCTTAGGAACTTTGGGATAAATAGGGACAGGGTCAAATTGTTGATGACAGGGGTCGAGGTGCTATTGGTTCTGCTTGGCCGTGGTAAAGCCTTCTCAGAGCTCTGTGGTCAGACAACTCCCCAGGACGTGACAATGACCTGGCTCTACATTGCCTGGACAAAAACTCTGGCTCACTATGGGACATATCCCATACACTTCACCAACCAGTGTCATCCTGCCATAACACTGCCATATGCTGTATTTAGCATAATACTGATGCAGTTGGAACAGCTTTAGATCAGAGACAACTCAATAAGACACCACAAAGATCCACTCTGCAATTGAAAGCATATAAGTAAAATAAATTGGGACATATTTATATGCTAAAGTCAAGCAGTCCAGCCTTATTGCCAAAATGGAGACGGTTAAGGTAACAATGCTAAGTGATGAACCTAACTGGCTGTCCTGCCCACCTGGTGTCAAACTCCTTTCAGTGATGACTGAATATTAAAACAGAAAGGATTAGCATAACCAGTCCCAACTGATAAAACTCGCTCAGTTTCCATAGTGGCAATTGTGTAATAATAGAACATTTGGAATAGCATAAGACACTTAAAACTAAGTTTGTTTTCAAACTTGAGAGAATCTCTTCATTAAAGAAAAATGACATACTGTAACATACAAACGTGTAAATATTTATGTACAAGAAAACATACATTAATTACTTTTTCCAAAAAGATCTCACTCAAGACGACACAAAAAACATCCTAGTGTTGAATGATGACAGTGGAGTTGGTTAACGGAATCAATATCGGAAATAGAATGAGCAGTGTCCTTGCTCTGGGGGAGGGAGAGTTAATTTTGTGGCCAGGCGACTACAACACACTACACGCTCCTGTTAAATAGGATTTCTCAGTATGAGAAACTAACATACATGAAGTTAATGATTTTTTAAAAGTTTAAACAAACACTAAACTCTAAAGAGGAAGAGGGAATTCCTCTGAATGAAACATGTAGAAATAAATCAAAAGGGTGTGTCGAGTCTTGACTGGTGGGATGAAGAGGTCTCTTCATCAGAGTCCTTAGAAAGGAGCCTACACTGAACATTAGCTGGGGATGGCAGAATCTGATGGGTGGTTTTGGGGAGACAGTAGTGAGATACGGTGGATGCTGTGCAGTCTCTCGGGTGCAGGTAGGATGATGGTTGATAATGGAGGGGTGACATGTCAGTCCGTGGTGAGATGGGGGACCTTCAGTCAGGTGGATGGAGGGAAGCAGGGTGGCCTCCCTCAGTCTTCTCGCTCTAGATAGACTTCGAGGAATCCTGCTTGCTGATGAGCACCTCCAGCAGGCGCAGTTTGGCTTTGATTCGTTTATACTCTTTGTACTCGTCCATCATGGGTAGCCTGTCCTCCTTCTGGACGTTCCTGTCGAGGGAAAGGGAGAAGGCCTGAGACACCAGTTTGATACGTGCCGGTTGTCTAATGCGTCGGAAGGCTGAACAATCATAAACAAAGAAACTGTTGTAGTAAATAAGACAGGAACACTGTCTGAGACAACTCAACTAGTCATCCCAAGCGCTTCATCTGTCACGGTGGGGGGTTGACGCAGGTACTAAAGCTTCAGCATCCCTGTAGAGGGCATTCGAAAAGTATTCAGACCCCTTTACTTTTTCCACACTACAGCCTTATTCTAAAATAGTTTCAATTATTTTCCCTCATCAATTTACACACAATACCCCATAATGACAAAGCAAACAGGTTTTTAGAAATGTTTGCAAATGTCTAAAAAAACCTGAAATATCACATTTACATAAGTATTCAGACCCTTTACTCAGTACTCTGTTGAAGCTCCTTTGGCAGAGATTACAGCCTCAAGTCTTCTTAGGTGTGAAGCTACAAGCTTGACACACCTGTGTTTGGTGAGTTTGTCCATTCTTCTCTGCAGATCCTCTCAAGGTCCGTCACGTTGGATGGGGAGCATCGCTGCACAGCTATTTTCAGGGCTCTCCAGAGATGTTCGATCCGGTTCAAGTCCGGCCTCTGGCTGGGCCACTCAAGGACATTCAGAGACTTGTCCCAAATCCACTCCTGTGTTGTCTTGGCTGTGTGCTTTGGGTCGTTGTCCTGTTGGAAGGTGAACCGTCGACCCAGTCTAAGGTCCTAAGCGCTCGGGAGCAGGTTTTCATCAAGGATCTCTCTGTACTTTGCTCTGTTCATATTTCCCTCGATCCTGAGTAGTCTCCCAGTCTCTACAGCTGAAAAATATCCCCACAGCATGAAGCTGCCACCACCATGCTTCACTGTAGGAATGGTGCCAGGATTCCTCCAGACGTGACACTTGGCATTCAGGCCAAAGAGCTGATCTTGGTTTTATCAGACCAGTTTGGTCAGAGTCCTTTAGGTGCCATTTGGAAAACTGGAGCTCTGTCAGAGTGACCATCGAGTTATTGGTCACCTCCCTGACCATCGAGTTCATGGTCACCTCCCTGATCAAAGCCCTTCTTCCCTGATTGCTCAGTTATGCCGGGCGGCCAGCTCTAGGAAGAGTCTTGGTGGTTCCAAACTTCTTCCATTTAAGAATGATGGAGACCACTGTGTTCTTGGGGACCTTCAATGCTGCAGACATTCTTTGTGCTTTGACAATCCTGTCTAGGAGCTCTACAATTCCTTCGACCTCATGGCTTGGTTTTTGCTCTGACATGCACGATCAACTGTGGGACCTTATATTATATAAATTATATTAATATAATTTACCACAATGTCAAGTCTCATAGAAAAGGATCTGAATACTTATGTAAATAAGGTAATTCTGTTTTAATGTTTAATACATTTGCAAACATTTATAAAAACCTGTTTTCGCTTTGTCATTATGGGGTAACGTGTGTAGATTGATGAGGGACAAAAACATGTTAAAATGGATAAAAGTAAGGCTAACAAAATGTGGAAAATGTCAAGGGGTCTAAATCATTTCCGAATGCACTGTATGTAGGTGTGTGTGTGTACCGACCTGCCGTTCTGCTGGTAGAACTCATCCTCAAACTGGCGGATGGTGTTCCTTAGCTTCTTCTTTTCAGCCCGGGCCTTCCACAGCTGCTCCAGGAGCTCAGGCCTGTACAGGAGGGGTCATCATGACAATCTCAACCAGGGGTTTCATCACAGAATGAAATGCAGAACACAGTGTGTGTGTGTGTGTAACAGTCAAAAAGTTTGGACACCTACTCATTCAAGGGTTTTTATTTTCTACATTGTAGAATAATAGTGAAGACATAAAAACTATGAAATAACACACATGGAATCATGTAGTAACCAAAAAAAACAACAACAAAAAGTGTTAAACAAATCCATTTTGAGATTATTCAAAGTAGCCAGCCACCCTTTTCCTTGATGACAGCTTTGCACACTCTTGGCATTCTCTCAACCAGCTTCATGAGGTAGTCACCTGGAATGCATTTCACTTAACAGGTGTGCCTTGTTAAAAGTTAATTTGTGGAATTTCTTTCCTTAATGTGTTTGAGCCAATCAGTTGTGTTGTGACAAGGTAGGGGTGATATACAGAAGATGGCCCTATTTGGTAAAAGAACAGCTCAAATAAACAAAGAGAAACAACAGTCCATTACTTTAAGACATGAAGGTGAGTCAATCCGGAAAATGTCAATGAATTTAAAAGTTTCTTCAAGTGCAGTCGCAAAAACCATCAAGCGCTATGATGAAACTGGCTCTTATGAGGACCGCCACAGGAAAGGAAGACCGAGAGTTACCTCTGCTGCAGAGGATAAATTCATTAGCATTAACTGCACCTCAGATTTCAGCCCAAATAAATGCTAACTACTACAGAACACCAATAAGAAGAAGAGACTTGTTTGGGCCAAGAAACACGAGCAAAGGACATTAGACCGGTGGAAATTTTGGTTCCAACCGCCGTGTCTTTATGAGATGCAGAGTAGATGAACAGATGATCTCTGCATGTGTGGTCCCACCGTGAAGCATGGAGGAGGTGGTGTGATGGTGCTTTGCTGGGGACACTGATTTATTTAAAACTCAAGGCACACTTAACCAGCATGGCTACCACAGCATTCTGCAGTGAAACACCATCCCATCTGTTTTGCGCTTGCGCTTAGTTGTACTATCATTTGTTTTTCAACAGGACAATGACCCAAAACACACCCCCACGCTGTGTAAGGGCTATTTGACCAAGGAGAGTGATGAGTGCTACATCAGATGACCTGGTGTCCACAATCCACAGACCTCAACCCAGTTGCGATGGTTTGGGATGAGTTGGACAGTAGAGTGAAGGAAAAGCAGGGAACTTGTTCAAGTCTGTTGGAAAAGCATTCCTCATGAAGCTGGTTGAGAGAATGCCAAAAGTGTGCAAAGCTGTCAAGGCAAGGCTACTTTGAAAAATACATTTTAAAATGTTTTAGATTTAACACTATTTTGGTTACTACATGATTCTATATGTGTCATTTCATAGTTTTGATGTAATGTAGAAAATAGTAAAAATAAAGAAAAACCATTGAATGAGTAGGTGTGTCCAAACTTTTGACTGGTACTGTATAGATATCTATCTATATGTAGTCGACCGATTAATCGGCAGGGCCTATTTCAAGTTTTCATAATTGGTAATCTGCATTTTTGGACACTGATTATGGACGATTATATTGCACTCCACGAGGAAACTGCATGGCAGGCTGATCACCTGTTACGTGAGTGCAGCAAGGAGCCAAGGTAAGTTGCTAGTTAACATTAAACTTATTTTATCAAAAACAATCAAATCTTAACATAATCACACATTGTCAATGATATTACTAGTTTATCTATCTTGTCCTGCGTTGCATATAATCAATGCGGTGCCTGTTAATTTATCATCGAATCGCAGCCTACTTCGCCAAATGGGTGATGATTTAACAAGCGCATTCGCAAAGAAATCACTGTTGTTGCACCAAAGTGCACCTAACCATAAACATCAATGCCTTAAAATCAATACACAAGTATATTTGTTAAAAATCTGCATATTTTGTCAATATTTCCTGCTAACATGAATTTCTTTTAACTCGGGAAATTGTGTCACTTGTCTTGCGTTCAGTGCAAGCAGAGTCAGGGTATATGCAGCAGTTTGGGCCGCCTGGCTCGTTGCGAACTGTGTGAAGACCATTTCTTCCTAACAAAGATCATAATTAATTTGCCAGAATTTTACATAATTATGAAATAACATTGAAGGTTGTGCAATGTAACAGCAATATTTAGACTTAGGGATGCCACCCGTTAGATAAAATCTGGAACAGTTCAGTATTTCACTGAAAGAATAAACGTTTTGTTTTAGAAATGATAGTTCCCAGATTTGACCATATTAATGACCCACGGCTCATATTTCTGTGTTTATTATATTATAATTAAGTCTGTTTGATATTTGACAGAGCAGACTAAATTGATTCTATTTATGTATGAGTTAACTGCCTTGTTCAGGGGCAGAACGAATGATTTTTACCTTGTCAGCTCGGGGATTCGATCCAGCAACCTTTCGCTTACTGGCCCATCCTAACCACTAGGCTACCCTGCCGCCCAGGCTATGTGCTCCCTCACGCCCCTAGCTAGATTTACTGCCTTATCCAGTTTACACTCCTCAGACCAGCTCCTCTAATAGCCATCAACCCTGTTCCAGGTGCTTTAAATACACGTCATATGACAGCCAGAGCTAGAGCCCATTTAACCTCCACGGCCGACATTTTCGGAATTGGAGTAAACTACATGGCATTACGCTGGTGACTGTGCCAGATTATTGAGGAATGAGGAGGCTGTTGTGAATGGAGTGTAGTGGCATGCAGATGTGATGTGTGTGTGTGTGTGTGTGTGTGTGTGTGTGTGTGTGTGTGTGTGTGTGTGTGTGTGTGTGTGTGTGTGTGTGTGTGTGTGTGTGTGTGTGTGTGTGTGTGTGTGTGTGCGCGTAGGTGCGTATGCTCACATTGATGAGGCGTTGGCGCTGGACAGGCGCAGGTCCAGGGCCAGTTTCCCGGAGGTTTCCTCCATCTTGGGCATGAGCAGGCTGTCTCTGTGTCTCTGGGAGCTGGTCTGGGGCTGGAACACTGGGTCTAGAACCATGATCACCTCTGACCCCAAGCTCTGGAGCTCCACACTGCTCTCTTCCTCCTCCTTGGATGTGGCCTCCTCTTCCTCCACTTCACCCTCCTCCTCCTCCTTGATCTCGTCACAGAAGTGGGCAGTCTCTCCCTCGATGATGGGCTGCAGGGTGTGGTTGCGTCGCTTGCTGGAGGGAGAAGCGATGATGGGGGTGATGCTGGCGCGGGTGAGCATCTGCTTGACCAGACGGTAGCGGTCGTACAGCGGTTTGACCACCAGCCTCTCCTCTCTGGTCACAGGTCGACCATGGAGTCCCTCATAGTGCAGGAGGTTCTTCTGTAGGACCGTCTTCTCACACGACAGCTGCTCCTTGGTCATTTTCTACAGGGAAAGAACCATTTTTTACATTCATTCCATAAATTGTCTGCTATGGCTTTACAGCTATCACAGGGACCATTACGTTTTAGGACAGAACTCTTGTTCACTATCAGGTTGTAGATAGTGTATTTTTCCCCCGTCTCACCTTGGTGTCCTCTGGCCAGCCGTCGTCCTCTCTCTTGCCTTTGACACGGCTCTGGATGAGGTTCAGGGTCTCCTCTCTGGTGGGTTGGTGGCCCTTGGCCTCTCCACCAACATTGTGGCCTGCCTGGTCCAGGGTGGAACCAAAGCTCTTGGGCAAGGTGTTGCTGCGTGGCCGCGTCTGAGGGGTCAGCTCAGCCTCCTTGTGTTTGGCATCTGAGTGGGAGAGGGAGGTAAAGAGAAGAAACGTGAGGGTGACTGAGGAACAGAGGGGTTAATTAACATTAGTAACAGTGGACATACAGGAGCTTGATGGGCTGTTATTGCAGCTACCATGAGTCATCCTGTCTGTCAACCAGAGACAGAGAAAGGGGATAGCCCTGACAATCAACCATATGTCCACAGACACAAACACACCAGACTAGCCACTGCTAAAGGTCTGTCTAAAGCCACAGGAGCATACGGATGAATGAGCAGCAAATCAAATAAACCAGTCAGTCTGCACTAAATTAATTTTACAATGTTCCAAAAGGCATGTTCTCAAGGACCATATCCATTCAAAATAATAACTGTTGGAATCCAGCTTCCACACTCTGGCTAGAGACTCCCACACTGTTCGCCGCAGGATTTACACCCAAATTACTCCACTACATGACATACTGCCAAACCCCAGACTGGGAGATGTGCTTTTGTCACTTGTTTATTTCACTTGCGTTGCAATTTAAACATATATGTTTCCCATGCCAATAAAGCCCTTTGAATTTAATTGAGAGGGAGAGCAAGCGAGAGACAGAGAGCTATGAGAAGAGAGAAAGAACAGAGAGTCTACCTTCAGTTGGAAGTATTGGTTTCTACTTACTGCTGTTAATGTACTTACATAGGTAGGGTGTCTGTTTAGAGGCAGTGAGGGGACGTGCAAGTGTAAAATGGGGTGTGTTCGGGGCGGAGGTGGAGGAGGTTTGGTGGCGTCTGTATGACTGAAGCACCGCCTGGTGCCTCAGGGACCCTTTGAGAAAGAGATGCTGTCTTCCTGCAGTTGGGGGACGTCCGGTTTTAGAATTTTAAAGAAGAGAGAGACACTTATTCGGCTTTGTATCTCCCGATTGGGGGGGGGGGGTTCAAATGGAATTGATATAGATGGATGAGGGGGGACTTTCACAATGGACCAACACAGTGAGGGAAGGCCATTATGTTAGAGCCACAGTTGGTGTGTACTGTAATACCCATGCATTGATGAGACTGACCCAGCTCCGCCACCACTGGACTGGGCAGTCAGGCAGGCGGGTCAGGGCAGGACCAGGTTGCCCAGGGGAGGAACAGGATGGCACACAAAAGTTTACCCGCCAAGCTGAGTCCAACCCAACCAACCCCACACCCCTGCCATGGAACCAAGCACCCTCCCACTCCCCCCAACACAACCATACAGACAGAGACTGCTCTTACCTTTTAACTGTTTGCGGATTTTGGTGAGGTCGGTCATCCACTTGAGGACCTTTGGGTTAGCTGCACTATCACCATGGGATGGCTGAGGGGAGAACAGTGAATACTGATGAATGGCATCCTGCCAGCTGATTGCATACCGTGCATTTATTCGAAGCATGAACTTGTTCCTCATATTGCAAAACACACACACACACACACTTGTATTTCCACTCAAACTGTTCCTCATATCACAGTATCTACAGTGCATTTGACTTTTTCCACATTTTGTTACGTTAGCCTTTTTCTAAAATGGATAAAATTGTTTCCCCTCAATCTACACCCCATAATGACAAAGTGAAAACAGGTTTTCATAATTTGTTGCACATAAAACATTTAGTACAAACACTTTATTTACATACAGTACCTGTCAAAAATGTGGACACACCTACTCATTCAAGGGTTTCTTTATTTTTACTATTTTCTACACTATGAAATAACACATGGAATCATGCAGTAACCAAAAAAGTGATTATTCAAAGTAGCCACCTTTTGCCTTGATGACAGATTTGCACATTCTTGGCATTCTCTCAAACAGCTTCACCTGGAATGCTATTTCAACAGCCTTGGAGTTCCCAGATTTGCTGAGCAATAGGCTGCTTTTCATTCACTCTGCGGTTCAACGCATCCTAAACCATCTCAAATTGGGTTGAGGTCAGGTCATTGTGTAGGCCAGGTCATCTAATGCAGCACACCATCACTCTCCTTCTTGGTCAAATAGCCCTTACACAGCCTGGAGGTGTGTTGGTAAACCAGATGGGATATCGCTGCAGAATGCTGTGGTAGCCACGCTGGCTAAGAGTGCCTTGAATTCTAAATAAACCAGCAAAGCACCCCCACACCACCTCCATGCTTCACAGTGGGAACACCACATGCGTAGATCATCCGTTCACCTACTCTGCGTCTCAAAAAAACATTGCGGTTGGAACCAAAAATCCCCCGGTCTAATGTCCATTGCTCGTGTTTCTTGGCAAAAGCAAGGCTCTTAATTTTATCAGTATCCTTCAGTAGTAGACCGTGGAAATCTGTGTAGGCTTCATTGTAAATAAGAATTTGTTCTTAACTGACTTACCAAGTTAAATAAATGTTAAATAAAAAAGTAGTGGTTTCTTTTCAGCAATTTGACCATGAAGGCCTGACCATTTGACCTCTGAACAGTTCATGTTGAGATGTGTCTGTTGCTTGAACTCTGAAGCATTTATTTGGGCTGCAATTTCTGAGGCTGGTAACTAATGAACTTATCCTCTGCAGCAGAGGTAACTCTGGGCCATCTCAACTGGGTTGAGGCCGGTGGATTGTGGACGCCAGGTCATCTGATGTAGCACTCCACCACTCTCCTTCTTGGTCAAATAGCCCTTACACAGCCTGTAGGTGTGTTGGGTCATTGTCCTGTTGAAAAACAAATGACAGTACCACTAAGAACAAACCAGATGGGATGGTGTATCGCTGCAGAGTGCTGTGGTAGCCATGCTTGTTAAGTGTGCCTTGAATTCTAAATAAATCAGTGTCCCCAGCAAAGCACCATCACACCACTTCCTCCATGCTTCATGGTGGGATCACACATGCAGAGATCATCCGTTCATTTACTCTGTGTCTCAAAGACACGGCGGTTGGAACCAAAATTTCCAACGGTCTAATGTCCATTGCTCGTGTTTCTTAGCCCAAACAAGTCTCCTCTTATTATTGGTGTTCTGTAGTAGTTAGCATTTATTTGGGCTGCAATCTGAGGTGCAGATAACGCTAATGAATTTATCTTCTGCAGCAGAGGTAACTCCAGTCTTCATGAGAGACAGTTTCATCATAGCGCTTGATGGTTTTTGCAACTGCACTTGAAGAAACTTTCAAAGTTCTTGAAATTTTCCGGATTGACTGATCATGTCTTAAAGTAATGATGGACTGTCGTTTCTCTTTGTTTATTTGAGCTGTTCTTTTACCAAATAGGGCCATCTTCTGTATACAACCCCTACCATGTCACAACACAACTGATTGGCTCCAGTATTTATGCTGCAGTAGTTTATGTGTCGGGGGGCTAGGGTCAGTTTGTTTATCTGGAGTACTTCTCCTGTCCTATTCGGTGTCCTGTGTGAATCTAAGTGTGCGTTCTCTAATTCTCTCCTTCTCTCTTTCTTTCTCTCTCTCGGAGGACCTGAGCCCTAGGACCATGCCCCAGGACTACCTGACATGATGACTCCTTGCTGTCCCCAGTCCACCTGGCCATGCTGCTGCTCCAGTTTCAACTGGCCTGGGCCCTAGGACCATGTCCCAGGACTACCTGACATGAGGACTCCTTGCTGTCCCCAGTCCACCTGGCCATGCTCCTGCTCCAGTTTCAACTGACCTGAGCCCTAGGACCGTGCCCCAGGACTACCTGACATGATGGCTCCTTGCTGTCCCCAGTCCACCTGACTGTGCTGCTGCTCCAGTTTCAACTGTTCTGCCTTTATTATTATTTGACCATGCTGGTCATTTATGAACATTTGAACATCTTGGTCATGTTCTGTTATAATCTCTACCCGGCACAGCCAGAAGAGGACTGGCCACCCCACATAGCCCGGTTCCTCTCTAGGTTTCTTCCTAGGTTTTGGCCTTTCTAGGGAGTTTTTCCTAGCCACCGTGCTTTTACACCTGCATTGTTTGCTGTTTGGGGTTTTAGGCTGGGTTTCTGTACAGCACTTTGAGATATCAGCTGATGTACGAAGGGCTATATAAATAAATTTGATTTGATTTGATTGGCTCAAACACATTAAGGAAAGAAATTCCACAAATTAACTTTTAACAAGGCACACCTGTTAATTGAAATGCATTCCAAGTGACTAACTTATGAAGCTGTTTGAGAGAATGCCAAGAGCGTGAAAAGTTGTCAAGGGAAATGGTGGCTACTTTAAGGAATCAAATATAGAAAATATTTGGATTTGTTTCACACATTTTTGGTTACTACATGATTCCATAGGTGTTATTTCATAGTTTTAATGTCTTCACTGTGGAAAAGGCACACCTGTCTATTTAAGGTCCCACAGTTGACAATGCATGTCAGAGCAAAAACCAAGCCATGAGGTCGAAGGAACTGTCCATAGAGCTCCGAAACAGGATTGTGTCAAGACTCAGATCTGCGGAAGGGTACCAAAACATTTATGCAGCATTGAAGGTCCCCAAGAACACAGTTGCCTCTATTATTCTTAAATTGAAGCAGTTTGGATCCACCAAGACTCTTCCTAGCTGGCTGCCCGGCCAAACTGAGCAATTGAGGAGAAGGGCCTTGGTCAGGGTGGTGACCAAGAACCTGATGGTCACTCTGAAAGAGCACCAGAGTTCATCTGTGGAGTGGAAGAACCTTCCAGAAGGACAACCATCTTTGCAGCACTCCACCAAGCAGGCCTTTATGGTAGAGTGGCCAGATGGAAAAGGCACATGACAGCCTGCTTGGAGTTTGCCAAAAGGCACTTAAACCTGGCACCCTCTTTACGGTAAAGCATGGTTTTGGCAGCGTCATGCTGTGGGGATGCTTTTCAGCAGCAGGGACTGGGAGACTAGTCAGGATTGAGGGAAAGATGAACAGAGCAAAGTACAGAAAGATTATTGATGAAAACCTGCTTCAGTGCGCTCAGGACCTCAGAGGCTGGGGTGAAGGTTCACCTTCCACAAGGACAATTACTGTAAGCACACAGCCAAGACAATGCAGGAGTGGCATCGTGACAAGTCTACGCATGTCCTTGAGTGGCTCAGCCAGAGTCCGGACTTGAATCCAATCGAACATCTCTGGAGAGACCTGAAAATAGCTGTGCAGTGTGACACTCCCCATCCAACCTGACAGAGCTTGAGAGGATTTGCAGAAGAGAATGGGAGAAACTCCCCAAATTATGGTGTGCCAAGCTTGTAGCGTCATACCCAAGAATACTTGAGGCTGTAATCGCTGCTAAAGGTGCTTCAACAAAGTACTGAGTAAAGTGTCTGAATAATTATGTAACTGTGATAGTTGTTTTTTTATTTTTAATACATTTGCAAAAATTTCTAAAAAGATGTTTTTTCTTTGTCATTATGGTGTATTGTGTGTAAATTGACGAGGGATAAAAACTATTTAATCAATTTTATAATAAGGCTGTAACGTAACAAAATGTGGAAAAAGTCAAGGGGTCTGAATACTTTCCGAATGCACTGTATCTAACCTTGTAGTTCCTCTCTTTCTCAAACTGTTCCTCAAATTGTTTGATCTTCTTCTTGAGGTTCTGAAGCTTTTTGGTGAGCTGGTGGGGGACCGAGTCGTTCCTCACAGCACTCTCTTTGGAAGTGAAGGAGGTACGGTGAGGCCTAGATGAGACAAGTGAGTGAGAGTGTGAGAGGCGGTGACCATGCACCTGAGGCCTCAATGCAAAATCCTGGCTTGCAAACACGCTTTATAATATCGAATAACTAAACAGAAAAACATCAAAGTCACCCATCATGTCTATAGAAATAACCATTCCTGATGAGTGAGACAGTGTGTTCTCACCTCCCCAGGGCCTGGTGGGCTTTAGTGGGCGAGGTTGCGTCGGGGTGCTGCAGGAAGCGTTGGCTGTGGCCAAAGTCCAGGAAGCGACGGGCCATGAGGGGATGGGAGTCCTCCTCGTGGGGCAGGGGCACCATGCGCCCGGCCAGGGGAGACAGCTGGGCCTCACCAGAGTCACTCTCATCCTGCCATGACTTGAAGGCTGGCACGGGGTCTGGGTGGGACAAAAAGAAAAGCACAGATGAGTCTCAGTGTGTAACAAGGGTCATCTACAGCACTGCAGTTCAAGGACCTACTGAGACAGGACACCAACACATTGGTGTCCTAGTCTCCTCCTGTAAAGTGAACTAAAATCAATCACTGCCATTTTTGTTGAGTGCTCAAACTCCTTTCTGCCTCTAATAAGTCCTTTGTCTTTTAACACCCCTCCTTTCCTTTGGTTGCTGAAGGGCTGAGAGTCACCTGAACTATTGACAAAGTATATTTTGGAGCCTATTCCTCTCTGGTGGAGCTGTGGCACTAAAGACATGTGTAGTTGTCTAGGATGTGTGGGCATGTCTGTGCCGAAGCGTGCAGATGAATCGAGTGACAGTCAACGAGAATCATCATGGGCTGCAGCGCAACTCTGCTGTCCTCAGAACTGGATCATTATAAATGATTAGCCGAGGCTACTATGTGTTGAATCTAGGTTGCACAACGCTAGAATAATATGAAAATAGGCCTAGGCCAACTACACTAGACATGGTTCTTCCTCAGCTTTCTTTAGACCTCTCATTAGATTTTTCCATCTTGGTATTGTTTGCTCAATTTCACACTTTGTGGCCTGAAATAAATACTGTACAAAAATATCAATGCATCATGCAACAATTTCTAAGCTTTTACTGAGTTACAGTTCATAAGGAAATCAGTCAACTGAAATAAATTCATTAGGCCCTAATCAATGGATTTCACATGAGAATACAGATATGATATCTGTTGGTCACAGATACCTTAACAAAAGGAAGGTGCGTGGATCAGAAAACCAGTCAGTATCTGGTGTGACCACCATTTGCCTCATGCAGCGCGACACATCTTCGCATAAAGTTGATCAGGCTGTTGATTGTAGCCTGTGAAATGTTGTCCCACTTCTCTTCGATGGCTGTGCAAAGTTGCTGGATCTTGGCAGGAACTGGAACAAGCTGTTGTACACAGCGATCCGGAGCATCCCAAACTTGCTCAATGGGTGACATGTCTGGTGAGTATGTAGGCCATGGAAAACTGGGAAATGTTCAGCTTCCAGGAATTGTGTACAGATCCTTGCGATATGGGGCTGTGCATTATCATGCTAAAACATGAGGTGATGGCAGCGAATGAAATGCACGACAATGGGCCTCAGGTTCACGTGATGGTATCTTTGTGCATTCAAGTTGCCATTTATAAAATGCAATTGTGTCCATTGTCCTTAGCTTATGCCTGCCCATACCATAACCCTACCGCCACCATGTGGCACTCTGTTCACAACAGCAAACCGCTCGCCCACACAACACCATACACGTGGTCTGCAGTCGTGAGGCTGGTTGGACGTCCTGACAAATTTTTGAAAACAAGGTTGGATGCACTTTAAGGTAGAGAAATTAAAATTCCATTCTCTGTAAACAGCTCTGGTGGACATTCCTGCAATCAGCATGCCAATCACACGCTCCCTCAAATTTTAACATCTGTGGCATTGTGTTGTGTGACAAAACTGCATATTTGAGTGGCCTTTTATGGTTCCCAGCACAAAGTGCACCTGTGTAACAATCATGCTGTGGCCTCCATCATTCTTAAATGGAAGAAGCTTGGAATCACCAAGACTCTTCCTCGAGCTGGCCGCCTGGCCAAACTGAGCAATCGGGGGAGGGAGGTGACCAAGAACGCGACAGAGCTCCAGAGTTCCTCTGTGGAGATGGGAGAACCTTCCAGAAGGACAACCAACTCTGCAGCACTCCACCAAATCAGCCCCTCCTGATGGAAGCCCCTCCTGATGGAAGCCCCTCCTGATGGACGCCCCTCCTGATGGACGCCCCTCCTGATGGACGCCCCTCAGTAAAAGGCACATGACAGCCCGCTTTGAGTTTGCCAAAAGGCACCTAAAGGACTCTGACCATGAAAAACAAGATTCTCGGGTCTGATGAAACCAAGATTGAACTCTTTGGCCTAAATGCAAAGTGTCACATCTGGAGGAAACCTGGCACCATCCCTATGGTGAAGCATGGTGGTGGCAGCATCATGCTGTGGGGATGCTTTTCAGAGGCAGAGACTGGGAGACTAGTGCAGAGAGATATCCTTGATGAAGACATGCTCCCGAGCGCTCAGGACTTCAGACTGTGGCGAAGGTTCACCTTCCAACAGGACAACAACCCTAAGCACACAGCCAAGACAACGCAGGAGTGGCTTTGGGACAAGTCTATGTATGTCCTTGAGTGGCCTAGCCAGAGCCCGGACTTGAACCCGTTCGAAGAATGGGAGAAACTCCCCAAATACAGGTGTGCCAAGCTTGTAGCTTCATACCCAAGAAGACTCGAGGCTGTAATCACTGCCAAAGGTGCGTCAACAAAGTACTGAGTGAAGGGTCTGAATACTTGTGGTATTTCAGTTTTTAGCAACAAAAATCCAACCTGTTTTTGCTGTGTCATTATGGGGTATTGTGTGTAGAGCCGTAACAAAATGTGGAAAAAGTAAAGGGGTCTGCCGTTGACTCTTCTCTATGACTCTTAGATACTGAGGAGTAACCATTAGGAGAGGTGTGAATGAACTTGCTGAGTGAGCCCTAAGCTGGTCACCCAGAAGAGACAAGAGAGAGCGAGAGAGGTGAAGGACAAAGAACTCTGGATTAGGCTCACTGACAGGGACCCAGTCCAACAAGGTCTGGATTAGTAAAGAGAAGGATGATGAGGGAGGAAGTATGGATGGATGGAGAGCTCCTACTTACCATGACCTCTCCCCTGCAGGTGCATACATGTGAAGTCTATGAGGGGGAGATGGTTTGGGGATGGTGCTAAGGGAGGAGGGAGAGAGAGATGGCAGAGAACACCACGTGAGCTGACGTTTCAGGCAACCAGCTTGAGCAAGCATTCTAAGGTGCTTTCATACCTAGCTAGCACAATACATAATCACTTGCATCCATGTTTACTTGGATATGCATTTTGGGTGGTCTCCACTGACTTTTTATTTTTCATTTTTATTTAACTAGGCAAGTCAGTTAAGAACAAATTCTTATTTTCAATGATGGCCTAGGAACAGTGGGTTAACTGCCTTGTTCAGGGGCAGAACGACATATTTTTACCATGTCAGCTCGGGGATTCGATCTAGCAACCTTTCGGTTACTGGCCCAATGCCACTAGGCTACCTGCCTCCCCCACTTCACTCCATCACTATCCTAACTGTCCCTTAGGGAACATTGTGTATTAAACACACAACAACCATGGTGAGAAAGTTACCTTCCCACTGGCTGTGGGGGAAGATGCGGTGGAGGTGGTGGGAGCTGGGGCAGCTGGCGTCTGTGTTGGCATTCTGGTCACACTTACACACAGAGACCTGGATGGAGAGACAGGGTTAAACAGTGTACAGTAGACCCTAGTCGTGAAGAAGGCATTGACAAACACTCACACAGAGAAGGACAAACACTCACACAGAGACCAGGGTTTAGACCCTAGTCATGAAGAAGGCATTGACAAACACTCACACAGAGACCTGGATGGAGAGACAGGGTTAAACAGTGTACAGTAGACCCTAGTCGTGAAGAAGGCATTGACAAACACTCACACAGAGACCTGGATGGAGAGACAGGGTTAAACAGCGTAAAGTAGACCCTAGTCATGAAGAAGGCATTGACAAACACTCACACAGAGACCTGGATGGATGGAGTAGACGTGAAGGGTTAAACAGAGTGATGGAGAGACAGTAGACCCTAGTCGTGAAGAAGGCATTGACAAACACTCACACAGAGACCTGGATGGAGAGACAGGGTTAAACAGCGTAAAGTAGACCCTAGTCGTGAAGAAGGCATTGACAAACACTCACACAGAGACCTGGATGGAGAGACAGGGTTAAACAGTGTAAAGTAGACCCTAGTCGTGAAGAAGGCATTGACAAACACTCACACAGAGACCTGGATGGAGAGACAGGGTTAAACAGTGTAAAGTAGACCCTAGTCGTGAAGAAGGCATTGACAAACACTCACACAGAGACCTGGATGGAGAGACAGGGTTAAACAGCGTAAAGTAGACCCTAGTCATGAAGAAGGCATTGACAAACACTCACACAGAGACCTGGATGGAGAGACAGGGTTAAACAGCGTAAAGTAGACCCTAGTCGTGAAGAAGGCATTGACATAAACACTTACACAGGCGATGAGATCAGCCTGGTCCATCTTCTCACAGGCTTGGTTTTCTTGCCTACAACAAGAGAGAGACATGAATAATGGTCCATTTGAACTACAGAAAGGCACGTATGATGGTTGACCTCATTGGTGATGCAAATGTTTTAACTTGTTACTGTGGCTATTTTTGCCATTGACTATTGAACTCAATGCCTTATGCACAATGTATTAGAGTGACCGTTGATCAGCTGACAATAACCGAGGACTACCGTCATGGACAGGCGTGTGTGTGTCTGTATGCTTGCTTTATGTTGAGTGGAGGTAGGATCACGCTGTATCCAACTGCTTAGAATAGACCGTGACGAGTCAAGTGTCCTCCACTCCGCAGCACAAGACAGACAACATGACAGTCTCATGTCTCGGTCTATTTACAGTAGAACGTCTCCCTCCAGTCTATTCACAGCGGATGGCTCACATCACATCAGTCTTTCCAAAACCATCTTAGGGCCGTTTGTGTTCTACGTAATAACTAAACAAAACACTCATACAAATCCCCAAAATCCAGATTAGCATACAACTTGTTTGATTGAATGCCAGCCATCAGCCTTCTCTGGGAAGGCAGGAAGTAAAGTAGACAGTAAAGCCTTGGTGTTTTAAGCCGTTGAGGTAATTGTGGATTTTAGCAATACAATTAAATGCTTCAAAGCCAACCTGGCCGTGTTGATATTGTTCTCTGTGTCTACGAGAGCCTCGGCGTGGTCCAGGTTCAATCCAGAACTCTCCTCCAGGGCACCGTTATGGGAGTCACAATCCTGGGAGAAAACAAAAACAATGTCTCGAGAAATAGACTTCATTTCTCACACACAGGCTATCTGTCAAACAGAGGCACCATTAACAGCAAACTGTGAGGTTATATTGATGAGATGCTATAGCTTGAATTCCTGGAATGTGGGCTCCTTTCCTTTCTATTAAGTGGGTGAAGATGGCCCTGTATGTATACATGTATAGAGAGGGGAGGAGTGTGTGGTCTGAACAGGTGTTGTGGTTATTCTTTTGGGGGGGGGGAGACTATTTAAAGAGGGTGACCCAATTCATGGAGAGTCCCACCTCTGGGCTGAGGGGCTGTGGAGCCCAGCCAGCAGCCATCTCTGTGGTGGTGGAGGAGAGAGGGAGAAGTTGGGTAGACATCAGCGTAAACGAGCTGCCATTTTATTTAGGCCTCTATCCAAGGCCAGTAGCCAGGAGAGCTAAAATGGTGCCCAGGAACACTGATGGATCAATGACTGCCATTTCAGAAGACGACGAGTCATCTACAAAGATGTCTTCAGATGTCTCCCCCCAAAATCCAGGACATCATCTTATGCTATACAGGTGAAATCTGATTCTGTGTAGGATATCTAAAGTGCATCGAATTGGCAGTTATATAGTGTGTGTGATGGTGATTGTCAGGCAGGACTGGCTGTGCTTGGCAAGAACAGAACAGTATATGTATCTGACAAACCTCATCTCCCAGCACCCCAGTCCTCCCAGGAGAATTACATATTTGTTATGGGCTACACAAAAGGCCATGCTGATAGCAACAAGCATCAACCTTGTAATGAATGGATAGCGACTGGGCTCAGTATGGTAAACATTCAATATTCTGCTGACAGCCAGAGCATGTGGAGTTGTTTGTCTGCGGTGTGTGTGTTTGAGTGACTGACTCCACAGTATGACTGACCTGTTGGGCCTCAGGGCTGCGCTCTGTCTCTGGGGCTGACAGGGGACCGCTTGTGGGGCCCTCCTCACTCTCACACAGGCCCTCTTCACCATGGCCCTCGCATGGCCCCAGCCCTGGCCTCTCACTGGGGCCCGCCCTGTGGGAACCAAAGTCATTAGCCATAATAAGCCCCATGGAGCAACAATCAACATTGCTGGCTGTCAGCTGTGGTAACACAACCTTTCTGGAGGTGCCTACCACCCAGTTCTGTCCAGAATGTACAGTATGGGTGAACAGGGTGACAGAGGAATGCATGTTAGAGTAAATGTCTCAGTGTGCATGCTTTGATGCATGTCATTCTGTACGTGTCAAAATAGTTGCATCATGCATGTTGACATTTTATAGTCAGTTAAGAACAAATTCTTATTCACAATAACTGCCTACCCTGGCCAAACCCGGATGAGCCAATTGTGCGCCGCCCCTATGGGACTCCTAATCATGGCCGGATGTGATACAGCCTGGATTCGTACCAGGGACTTTTGTGACGTCTCATGCACTGAGATGCAGTGCCTTAAACCGCTGACCCACTCGGGAGCCCAATGTGCATTTATGTGTGTGTGAAGTGCAATATATTGTGAGTAAGTGTAAGTGTGTGTGTGTGTTCACTGCTCACACTTGGCTCTCATAGATCTCATTGTCGATAGAGCTCGAGGTAAAAGCAGTGCTGTCCCACTGCAGCATGGATGGTCCTCTTTATAATGCTGCAGAAACAACACAAGCCCAAAGTATTCACTTCTGTTGCCACAGTACTAACCCTCTGAATCCATCTAAATCAGGAGCATGAGAAGCTGAGTTGAACCCTCCACGACCCATTTCCGGATCTCTGGCAGGTATAATAAAGTTAACCAGGGACAAGTCCTGTGATATATAATACAGCACTACATGAACTAAGTACCAAACTCCCTGCTCATTAAGCTGTACTGAACTCTGCTGTATTCCTGGCTTCAGAAGTGTGCATAGATGGATAAAGGGTTAGCTTTAGCATAGCCATCTACGAAGGGGCCAGTGGTTGGTCAAACCCAAGCACCCCCTGGCAAGAACCCAATCCAAGACTCCATAGAGTCCTGGTCACCATTTTGTGGTAGAGTTAGGCCCAATAGATATGTATAGACATCATTGGCTGTGCCCAGCTCTGCAACAAACCCTTATCTGTTTTCAGAGAGGACATTTTGTTTACGTACAGTGCACTTGGAAAGTATTCAAACCCTTTTGTTACCTTACAGCCTAATTCAAAAATAATAATAATAATTCATTAAATAAGACATAACCCATTTACAGAGTACATTTACAGAGTACAGAGTACTCAGTTGAAGCCCCTTTGGCAGTGATTACAGCCTCGAGTCTTCTTGGGTGTGAAGCTACAAGCTTGGCACACCTGTATTTGGGGGCGTTTCTCCCATTCTTCTCTACAGATTCTCTCAAGCCCTGTCAGGTTGGATGGGGAGCGTTGCTGCACAGCTATTTTCAGGTCTCTTCAGAGATGTTCGATCACGTTCAAGTCCGGGCTCTGGCTGGGCCACCTGCGTGTGCGTGGGTGTGCGTGACTGTGCGTGTGCGTGGGTGTGCGTGACTGTGCGTGTGCGTGGGCGTGCGTGACGTGACTGTGCGTGTGCGTGGGTGACTGTGCGTGTGCGTGGGTGACTGTGCGTGTGCGTGGGTGACTGTGCGTGTGCGTGGGTGACTGTGCGTGTGCGTGGGTGACTGTGCGTGTGCGTGGGTGACTGTGCGTGTGCGTGGGTGGTGACTGTGCGTGTGCGTGGGGGTGACTGTGCGTGTGCGTGGGTGGTGACTGTGCGTGTGCGTGGGTGACGTGTGCGTGTGCGTGGGTGACGTGACTGTGCGTGTGCGTGGGTGACTGTGCTGTGCGTGTGCGTGGGTGACGTGACTGTGCGTGTGCGTGGGTGACGTGACTGTGCGTGTGCGTGGGTGACGTGACTGTGCGTGTGCGTGGGTGACGTGACTGTGCGTGTGCGTGGGTGACGTGACTGTGCGTGTGCGTGGGTGACGTGACTGTGCGTGCGTGTGCGTGGGTGACGTGACTGTGCGTGACGTGACTGCGCGTGTGCGTGGCGTGACTGTGCGTGCGTGTGCGTGTGCGTGACGTGACTGTGCGTGCGTGTGCGTGTGGTGGCGTGACTGTGCGTGCGTGTGCGTGCGTGACGTGACTGTGAGTGTGCGTGCGTGTGCGTGGCGTGACTGTGCGTGACTGCGTGCGTGACTGTGCGTGTGCGTGCGTGACTGTGCGTGTCCGTGACTGTGCGTGACTGTGCGTGTGCGTGACGTGACTGTGCGTGTGCGTGACGTGACTGTGCGTGACGTGACTGTGCGTGTGCGTGACTGTGCGTGTGCGTGACTGTGCGTGTGCGTGTGCGTGACTGTGCGTGACGTGACTGTGCGTGACGTGACTGCGCGTGTGCGTGACGTGACTGCGCGTGACGTGACTGCGCGTGGCGTGACGTGTGTGTGCGTGACGTGACTGTGCGTGACTGTGCGTGTGCGTGACGTGACTGTGCGTGTGCGTGGGTGACTGTGCGTGTGCGTGGGTGACTGTGCGTGTGCGTGGGTGACTGTGCGTGTGCGTGGGTGACTGTGCGTGTGCGTGGGTGACTGTGCGTGTGCGTGGGTGACTGTGCGTGTGCGTGGGTGACTGTGCGTGACTGTGCGTGTGCGTGACTGTGCGTGACTGTGCGTGACGTGACTGTGCGTGGCGTGACTGTGCGTGACTGTGCGTGACGTGACTGTGCGTGACGTGACTGTGCGTGACGTGACTGTGCGTGACGCGTGACTGTGCGTGACGCGACTGTGCGCGTGACTGTGAGTGCGTGCGTGTGGGTGTGCGTGTGGGTGTGCGTGTGGGTGTGCGTGACGTGGCGGTGCGTGTGCGTGACTGTGGGTGTGCGCGGGTGTGCGTGACTGTGCGCGTGGGTGTGCGTGACTGTGCGCGTGGGTGTGCGTGACTGTGCGCGTGGGTGTGCGTGACTGTGCGCGTGGGTGTGCGTGGGACGTGCTGCGCGTGGGTGTGCGTGACTGTGCGCGTGGGTGTGCGTGACTGTGCGCGTGGGTGTGCGTGACTGTGCGCGCGTGGGTGTGCGTGACTGTGCGCGTGGGTGTGCGCACGCGTGACTGTGCGCGTGGGTGTGCGTGACTGTGCGCGTGGGTGTCACGCGTGACTGTGCGCGTGGGTCACGTGACTGTCACGCGCGCGTGGGTGTGCGTGACTGTGCGCGTGGGTGTGCGTGACTGTCACGCGCGTGGGTGTGCGTGACTGTGCGCGTGGGTGTGCGTGACTGTGCGCGTGGGTGTGCGTGACTGTGCGCGTGGGTGTGCGTGACTGTGCGCGTGGGTGTGCGTGACTGTGCGCGTGGGTGTGCGTGACTGTGCGCGTGGGTGTGCGTGACTGTGCGCGTGGGTGTGCGTGACTGTGCGCGTGGTCACGCCACGTGTCACGTCACTGCGCGCGTGGGTCACGTGCGTGACTGCGCGCGTGCACAGTCACGTGCGTGACTGCGCGCGTGGGTGTGCGTGACTGCGCGCGTGGGTGTGCGTGACTGCGCGCGTGGGTGTGCGTGACTGCGCGCTTGTCACGTCACGCACACGCACGTCACGCACGCGCGCAGTCACGTCACGCACACGCACGTCACGCGCACGCGCAGTGCGCCACTGCGCGTCACGCACAGTCACGACACGCGCGCACGTCACGCACCCACGCACACGCACAGTCACTGCGCACGCGTGCGTCACGCACACGTGACTGCGCGCGTGCGTGGCGTGACTGCGCGCGTGCGTCACGTGACACGCGCAGCCCACGCGCACGTCACCCACGCACGCGTGCGTGGCGCGTCACCCACGCACAGTCACGTCACGCACAGTCACGTGCGCACCACGCACGTCACGTCACCACGCACACGCACGTCACGCACGCACGCGTCACGTGACACGCACACGCACAGTCACCCACGCACACGCAC
Organism: Oncorhynchus gorbuscha; assembly: GCF_021184085.1. Taxonomy (NCBI): domain Eukaryota; kingdom Metazoa; phylum Chordata; class Actinopteri; order Salmoniformes; family Salmonidae; genus Oncorhynchus; species Oncorhynchus gorbuscha. The sequence goes on from NC_060195.1 coordinate 25,248,719, forward strand.
AGTCACGCACACGCGTCACGTCACCGCACGTCACCCACGCGTCACGTGCACAGTCACTGCGCACACGCACAGTCACGTCACGCACACGCACAGTCACGTCACCCACGCCCACGCACACGCACGTCACGCGCACACGCACAGTCACGCACACCCACGCACACGCGTGGCCCGCCAGAGCCCGGACTTGAACGTGATCGAACATCTCTGAAGAGACGTGAAAATAGCTGTGCAGCTGCGCTCCCCATCCAACCTGACAGGGCTTGAGAGAATCTGTAGAGAAGAATGGGAGAAACGCCGCAAATACAGGTGTGCCGTGAGCTTCACACCCAAGAAGACTCGAGGCTGTAATCACTGCAAAGGGGCTTCAACTGAGTACGTGTACTCTGTAAATGTACTCTGTAAATGCGTTATGTCTTATTTAATGTGCGTACGCGCGTGCGCGCACGCACGTGACTGCGCGTGCGCGTGTGCGTGACGTGACTGCGCGTGTGCGTGGCGTGACTGCGCGACGCGTGCGTGACGCGTGCTGCGCGTGCGCGTGACGTGACTGCGCGTGCGCGTGCGCGTGACGCTGACTGCGCGTGCGTGCGCGTGACTGCGCGTGTGCGTGCGCGTGACTGCGCGTGTGCGTGGCGTGACTGCGCGCAGGGGGCGTGTGCGTGTGCGTGACTGCGCGTGTGCGTGACGTGACTGCGCGTGTGCGTGACGTGACTGCGCGTGTGCGTGACGTGCGTGTGCGTGACGTGACTGCGCGTGTGCGTGACGTGCGTGTGCGTGACGTGACTGCGCGTGCGCGTGACGTGACTGCGCGTGCGCGTGGCGTGACTGCGCGTGTGCGTGACGTGACTGCGCGTGTGCGTGACGTGACTGCGCGTGTGCGTGACGTGACTGCGCGTGTGCGTGACTGCGCGTGTGCGTGACTGCGCGTGTGCGTGACTGCGCGTGTGCGTGACGTGACTGCGCGTGACGTGACTGCGCGTGTGCGTGACGTGTGTGCGCGTGACGTGTGTGCGCGGGTGACGTGACTGTGAGTGTGGGTGACTGTGCGTGATGTGCGTGTGCGTGGGTGACTGTGCGTGTGCGTGGGTGACTGTGCGTGTGCGTGGGTGACTGTGCGTGTGCGTGACGCGACTGTGCGTGCGTGACGCGACTGTGCGTGCGTGACGCGACTGTGCGTGACGCGACTGTGCGTGACGCGACTGTGCGTGACGCGACTGTGCGTGACGCGACTGTGCGTGACGCGACTGTGCGCGTGACTGTGAGTGCGTGCGTGTGGGTGTGCGTGTGGGTGTGCGTGTGGGTGTGCGTGTGGGTGTGCGTGTGGGTGTGCGTGACGTGGCGGTGCGTGTGCGTGACTGTGGGTGTGCGTGTGGGTGTGCGTGACGTGGCGGTGCGTGTGCGTGACTGTGGGTGTGCGCGGGTGTGCGTGACTGTGCATGTGCGTGACGTGACTGTGCGTGACTGTGGGCGTGAGTGTGCGTGACTGTGCGCGTGGGTGTGCGTGACTGTGCGTGACTGTGCGCGTGGGTGTGCGTGACTGTGCGTGACTGTGCGCGTGGGTGTGCGTGACTGTGCGCGTGGGTGTGCGTGACTGTGCGCGTGGGTGTGCGTGACTGTGCGCGTGGGTGTGCGTGACTGTGCGCGTGGGTGTGCGTGACTGTGCGTGTGCGTGACTGTGCGTGTGCGTGACTGTGCGTGTGCGTGACTGTGCGTGTGCGTGACTGTGGGTGTGGGTGTGCGTGACTGTGGGTGTGGGTGTGCGTGACTGTGCGTGTGGGTGTGCGTGACTGTGCGTGTGGGTGTGCGTGACTGTGGGTGACGTGGGTGTGCGTGACTGTGGGTGACGTGGCTGTGCGTGTGGGTGTGCGTGACTGTGGGTGTGGGTGTGCGTGACTGTGGGTGACGTGGCTGTGCGTGTGGGTGTGACGTGACTGTGCGCGTGACGTGACTGTGCGTGTGACGTGACTGTGCGTGTGACGTGACTGTGCGTGTGACGTGACTGTGCGTGTGACGTGACTGTGCGCGTGACGTGACTGTGCGTGTGACGTGACTGTGCGTGTGACGTGACTGTGCGTGACGTGACTGTGCGTGACGTGACTGTGCGTGACGTGACTGTGCGTGACGTGACTGTGCGTGCGTGTGTGCGTGACTGTGCGTGTGTGCGTGACTGTGCGTGTGACGTGACTGTGCGTGTGACGTGACTGTGCGTGACGTGACTGTGCGCGTGACGTGACTGTGCGTGTGACGTGACTGTGCGTGACGGTGAGTGTGCGTGACGGTGAGTGTGCGTGACGTGGGTGTGCGTGACGTGGGTGTGCGTGACGTGGGTGTGCGTGAGCGTGTGCGTGTGCGTGTGGGTGTGCGTGTGGGTGTGCGTGTGGGTGTGCGTGTGGGTGTGCGTGTGCGTGCGTGACGTGGGTGTGCGTGTGGGTGTGCGTGTGGGTGTGCGTGTGGGTGTGCGTGTGGGTGTGCGTGTGGGTGTGCGTGACGTGACTGTGCGTGACGTGGGTGTGCGTGACGTGAGTGTGCGTGACTGTGCGTGTGGGTGCGCGTGACGTGAGTGTGTGACGTGACTGTGCGTGTGGGTGTGCGTGACGTGACTGTGCGTGTGGGTGTGCGTGACGTGACTGTGCGTGTGGGTGTGCGTGACGTGACTGTGCGTGTGAGTGTGCGTGACTGTGCGTGTGGGTGTGCGTGTGCGTGTGAGTGTGCGTGCGTGTGCGTGTGGGTGTGAGTGTGCGTGACTGTGCGTGTGGGTGTGAGTGTGCGTGCGTGTGACGTGACTGTGCGTGTGGGTGTGCGTGACGTGAGTGTGGGTGTGACGTGACTGTGCGTGTGGGTGCGCGTGACGTGACTGTGCGTGTGGAGTGTGCGTGACTGTGCGTGTGGGTGCGCGTGACTGTGCGTGTGACGTGACTGTGCGTGTGGGTGCGCGTGACGTGTGTGTGACGTGACTGTGCGTGTGGGTGCGACGTGACTGTGCGTGTGGGTGCGCGTGACGTGACTGTGCGTGTGGGTGCGCGTGACGTGACTGTGCGTGTGGGTGCGCGTGACGTGACTGTGCGTGTGGGTGCGCGTGACGTGACTGTGCATGTGGGTGCGCGTGACGTGACTGTGCGCGTCGCGACTGTGCGCGTCGTGACGTGACTGTGCGTGTGGGTGAGCGTGACGTGGGTGAGCGTGACGTGGGTGAGCGTGACGTGGGTGAGCGTGACGTGGGTGAGCGTGACGTGGGTGAGCGTGACGTGGGTGAGCGTGACGTGGGTGAGCGTGACGTGGGTGAGCGTGACGTGGGTGAGCGTGACGTGGGTGAGCGTGTGAGTGTTCATGTGCTCCAGTGGAAACTGCAGTGAAGTAACCCACAGGTTACGGATTTATTTCACCTGGGTCCAACTCCACTGAGGGAGGGAAGTACATCCAGAGAACCAGGTATCAAGGCAGTTGTCACACCTCTGTGGAGCGCTGCATGTCCTTTCCTTATGTCATTCATTTCACTCTCAATCGCCACTCCCAGAAGCACCAAGGATGGGCAGAGGGCAGGAAGGACGTGCGGGCGGGTGGTCAGGCCTTTTTACTGTACATAGCAACCCCTTCCTGATGCCACACAAATACGGGGTCCATTCCAATGATGTGGGTAAATGTCAAACAGTACACCGCCTGCCTCTCTGCTCATCAGGCAGTGTTGGGGCAGCTGACAGGAAGAAGGGGCCGGGTTGATTCAGCAGTACGTGCCCTCCGGCTCATAAACAAAGTGTTGCATGCCAGGAATCTGTGCTTGCATAACATCCGCCACTGTTAGCGCCAGTGTCGGGTTGAGCCAGAGTTTCCCTTTTGGGGGGGGGGGGCAACGAAAGGGGCACCCCAGGGGAAAAGACTAAAGTTTGATATTGACAGGGTGGGTCACCTCCTCAAGCATGCCATGCAGAAAAACAGGCACAAAGGTTAACAGTAGAATGGTGTTACTATCCTAGCCTGACCTATCCTAGCCTGACCTATCCTAGCCTGACCTATCCTAGCCTGACCTATCCTGTCCTGACCTATCCTGTCCTGACCTATCCTGTCCTGACCTATCCTTAGGCTAGATCTGTGGAGCCACTGACAGTGGAGACTGACCCACCACAGAATATTAAAGGGGTTCACCATCTCCATTATCACTTTTCACAGCCGACAGGACCTACATGTCAATAGGATTCAGTGCTCTTTCTCTAGTGTTGAAAATATAACCCCTTGGCTCTCACTTCAGTCTCTGCCCAGCTGCTCAAATATATTCAATAACACCTTAATTATTAACACAAGAGTCACCTGTCACCCCCCCGTTGTTTACTGAGAAAAAAGCCGCACTCTGATTCCACACTGACTGTGCAGTAAGAGGCATAAACACTGAAGCCACAAGCTGTCAGAGACTAAACAGGACTGACGCTCAGTCGCCCACCACCGCACCTCCCCTTCTGACACGTTACGTACAAATTTCAGCACACCTAGACAATGATGCCTTCATTTGGACTTTGGCCAGCGAAGCAGCCAGTATGGCTCAAGAGAGAAAATAGTTGAGTATTGGTCTACTTGAGTTCAGATGACAACCAGCACCATTCCATCTCTCTGAATCCCAAGGTAGACCTTATTTTGCAGTCCGCAATGAGAGCGCTGTTGGACAGGGCCAGACACAGGCCAGAGCGCACAGCACTGAGAGATCTGTTAGTGCATCTCCCACTCTGAATCAGATGAGACTGCCTCATCAGTCCTGTTTCCCAGACTGTGGAGAAATCAGCATGTGTGACTAGATGGAACACAGGCCAAGGTTTTTGGAGTCAAAGACGCAAAGCTTTACTAGCTTTAGAAAGGCCTGGTGCGCCTCATGCATTTGACTAACGTAATGAGGTGAAATAAGCTCGCCAGCTTTGTCAAAGTGATTTGGGTAAGGAGGACGACTGCCATATCGTCGGCCACATAGCTCTTTGACAAAGTGATTTGGGTAAGGAGGACGACTGCCATATCGTCGGCCACATAGCTCTTTGACAAAGTAGATTGCTGACCTCCTGATAACAGGGAAAAGGGCTCCAAGTGGTAGGTCAGAACAATCTTCTTCCAAAATACAGGTAGCCTAGGCTTTGACTCTTAAACTCTTCCAGGAGCCAAATGCTAAAACAGTGATGTATGGCAGCAGGTACTTCAAGAAAAGCACCCCCCCCACACACACTCTCCCAGGCTTGACCCTTCAGCTCGTAAACACCTCTTTTCCTTATGAAAACTAAACACGTCTGTCAATCAGACCTGCAACCTTGCTGTGGGGGTAGTAGTGGAGGTGTAGAATTAGTCCTCTGATTAACAAGTTCATCATTAACTACCGGTGCAAGACCTCTGACATCATGGGGCTGTATTAACCTATCATACAATACAAATCTCAAAACTGTATGTGACAATACACACACGCTGTCACAATCCTCCTCCCTCTCATCCTTCCCACCGGGACTTTACCTGTGCAGCAGAATTTCACACGCCATTTTCACTGGTTCTTGGTTCTGCTTGGTTAGTCGAGTAGTTTTTTGTGGGTTATCTGGACTGAGCCTTTATTGGTGATAAATTCTGTATGAGCAACTCAAAGAGCAAACCCTGACTATCTGGATACATATTGTGGAGCTTGTCCTTGACTGGCTGCGTAGTGTTGGGCTCAGCTGCAGTAAACAATCCAAAACCCTGCTCAAATACAGGGCTGCCTGACACAACCAGGGAACCTGACCCGCTGGCCAATTACCTGGCCTGAGGGGGGCGGGCTTCCCCAACCAACACCCAGTAAACACATAATACAACACAGCAGCCCCCCAATCACTAAACACACACAAGGACACCCATCACCCTGGCCTTTATATAACGTGCACATCACCCCTATGTCCGCTTGGCACCCATATCCTACTTAATCATATCCCACTGGCAGGCTGGCCCACTGGCAGGGCTGGCCCACTTATAGCTTCTGACTGGAGCTCAGCTAGGGGGACAGGATGGCCACACCCAGGCTCTCTTTAGCAATGACCTCATCTGTTTGTCTCGGGAGTGATAAGGAACAAACACAGAGATACACTCTCCATACATCCTGAGCCAGGTCACCGGCCCGCCTGAACTAACCATGATGGAATCAGTTCAGAGAGTTCAATGTGTTCTGACAATGCTTCATCATTTTCCACTTGCAGCAAAATGGTCAGGTTTGTTGTTGTTAACATATGTTATATTTGTTATGTAGGTCGTGTGGATACTATATTCCTAGCCAGGTAGTGCATATCAGAGCCATATATTCTAAACATACGGCTCTGATGCCTATAGCCTTGACATAATCAGGTAGTGAGACAAGGTAAGCTGGGAAAGGACGGTAGTAGGAAGTAACTAAGAGGTGAAGGGGGTGGGATGTACCTGGAC